>NW_022146501.1:6184455-6669868 GCF_002938485.1 Sitophilus oryzae
AATGTATTACAGGGCCCAATTGCTTCGGGTCACCGGCAAGGATCAGTTGTTTGCCTTTCTTTAAGAGAGCAATGGCGCAACAAGCCTCAGGCTCTCGAGCTTGAGCAGCCTCATCGATAAACACCACGTCAGGATGGTGTATCCTAAAAATAAATAAAATGTAAAAAAACACGCTATTATGAAGGTAAAAAAACACTCTATTATAGTAGATAAACTAGTGATGGGTTGTTATTTAACTATCTGTTATTTTATAACAATTATTTAGAAATAACATAACACACAACCGTTACTACTTATAAAAAATAACAGATATAAAATAACGACACGCAGAGATCGACCTTCGTGAAACGAAGTCGGCGCTCTGCACCGCCACGAAATTCGATGCTGCTCGAAGCAATTCTAAAAAACAACTAAGATGGAAAACATGTTATTTCGACAACCATCGATACAGGCGGCGAGATACAACGGACAACGGAGTGGGGTATGCGCTACAGCGCAGCGCGACGAACGTAGCTGCATCGGTCGATGCCGTCGATGGTCGGGCTTGCAACAGCTTAAAAATAATAGGATATAAAAGAAGCAGCTTTTTTGAAACAGTTGCGGGCATAACGTCTGGCGGTCGAGATAACAGGAGTGGGAAAGGAACGCTGCGGCATCGGTCGATTGTCGATGGAGGTTCGAAACAGGTTGGAGAATAACGCATCAGTTGTTTTAAATACATTGTTTTTCAACCTGTTACGAGCATAACGGGCGGAGGTCGAGATATTATGGCGCTGTATGTTTCAGTACGTTATTAAGTTTCAATATTTAGGTATTTATTTATTGTGAAAACTTTTCAGAATAATATTTTAAGATTTTTTAAAAATGTGTACAGGGTGTTTTGAAAAATCTGGTCATTGATTAATCACGATCCTGCTTAAAGCCCTTGACGTAAAAAGCTGATCTTTAGAAAACCGATCGACTTTAGGGTGTAGAGGTTCGATAAGAAGGGATTTTTCGAAACTCGAATTCTAAGGGGGTGAAACCACCCTCAAATATTAGAATATTTTTTTTATTTAAAAACCGATGAGTTTTTCGGAAAAACTCTTAAAGGCGTATATTTTATTTTGTTGTTTTACATATTTTAAGATTTTTAAAAATATATACAGGGTGTTTCATAAAATATGACCATTGAGTAATCACGATTCTGCTTAAACTATAACTTACAATATTTGTTATTTAAAAAACGGTTAGTATTTCGGGAAAACGCTTGGACACGCATAATTTATTTTGTTTTTTTTTACATATTTTGAAATTTTTAAAAAATCATACAGGGTGTTCCAAAAAGTTGAGTAATTGATTAACCACGATTCTGCTTAAACTGCTCGACGTTTAAAGCTTATTTTTGGCAAATGTGAGAAAATTTTATCCAGTTTGTATCTTAATGGAAAGTCTTGCTTTGTTTTATCATCACCATTACAAACTATTAATTCGGTAACTAGTAATGCGGGTACACGCTAGTTTAAGTGTAAAATTAATTCGAACTCTAGTGTGTAGTTGGTTTACTTATGAAGAATATACTACACATTTTCTTATATTGCTATTTTTTGACCGCAAATGGTAAAATCATAACTAAGAGCTTCTCGCCCGTCGAGTGAGATGCACTCTGTACACTGCTATACAGTTCATGATCTACGCGGATCGGGGGGCAGGGCGTAGGTAGATCGGAATGTATAGGTATAGACGAGCATTTTGGCTTTTTTATATCGCAATTTTTAAACAGGGGCTTATTTGTAAACAACGACCGTTTTTAGAGAGGTATTTTAGATAACAATCGATATTTAGAAATGTTTTGACACCCTGGAAATACTACCACCCAGCACGTCATTGTTGCAATTTGCAACTGCGTTAATACGCCTGGTGGTGACCGCCTCATACTCTTTCAGATATTTAGCAATAAAATAAAGAAACCTGTTATTTTTAAGCTGTTTTTTATAAATAAACATAACAGTTTCAACTGTTATCTAAAAATAACAGTTTTGCCCATCACTAAGATAAACCTAAAAATGCAACGTAATATTTCAGTATCAATCAAGATTATCTAACACCGGTAGAACGTTATAAGTTATTTATTTGTGATATCTATGGCTCGTATATTCACATTATTAAGAGTCTATTACACTGTATTTTCGTGTCGGTCTCAGGGGTCGGGTAAAGCGGGTGTGTGGCTGAAGGAAATATATATTATATTTCAAAAATCTGCCTAAGACTAAGAGCAAAATTTCCAAACACACGTGCTTTGATTAAGGTTTGCATAGCTTCAGCATTTGCCATAAAATAGCGAGCAATTTGTTACAAAACCATATCAATTATATATCACTGTAATCACGAAACTTCAATCTATTTCCGTATTCTAACGGAATTTTAAATTATGTCATTATTTTCGAGAAAATTTGGTACAAACATAAGGTATATTTTGTTGACCTTTGACCATCAAAATCTTAAAAATAAAAAAGTTGTCTAAAAATGTGCTACAATACGGATGTAGTATAATCCTTTATCTTTAATTTCCTTCTTCATTTGTGTAAAAATACCTATCCAGTTTTACATAAAACGTTAAATGCCGAACGCTTATTTTGCTACTTTTTCGGACTAGTGAAATGGACTCTTGTAGAATGTAGAATGTTTAGAAGGGGAGTTAATCACCGCGACCTTATAGATCTATTGTGTGTTCCCCTTTCTTGAGTTATAACGAGTTATAACTCATCATACAGTCTCAGGGCTTTAAGAAAAGCCAGTATCTGAGACGGCTCCACAGAGGCCAGCTCTCCATCCTCGACATCAGACGTGCCAAGGTTCATGGCACGAATGGTCGTCGTCTCGGCACACTCAGTGATAAGGTGTTCTGGTGTTTCCCCATTTTCCCCACAAAATCTGCATTCGCCGTTGTTTCTCAGTTTCATCTTACTGAGGTGTTCGTTGAGGAGACAGTGTCCTGTTAGAAACCCCGTGACAATCCAAAGATTGTTTTTACTTAAATCAAGGAAAACTTTTGATTTTTCTCGGTCATAAGTTCTAAGGAACTTTTTCGAGTGTCCTTAGACCGTTGGAGGACACCCATTCCAAGTTACGGATGGAGTCTTCCAGATTCTTCAGTTCCGCTTTCAGTTGGTTCCCGTTTGGAAAACAGAACGGTTCTGGTCCAGTTAGTGGAGTGCTCGCTCCTTTCCTAGCTAGATCATTTGCTTTTTCATTGCCTTCTATCCCTTGGTGAGCAGGCACCCAGAGTAGGAGGACTTTATTTTCTTTGCCTAATTTGTTGAGCTTCTCTAGGCATTCTTTGACCAACTTCGAATTGATGGTTACTGAGTTGATCGCGTTAAATGGACTCTTAAGATGAATTCTTTGAGTTTTATAATTTATAAATGCGAGATTATACTTTGATATTTTTTCTTACCTGTTATATTTTCCAGCACGCACTAAAGTTGATACAATAATTTTGTATTTTTTAAGTTCGCTGTCGCGAAAGGGAACTACTTCCTTGTTTCCATCTTCATCTATGACTATATTACAAAACGGTGCTATATTCTCGTGAACAGATGCTCTGAAAAACAAACATTTGTATTTCAATTAATATCTATAATAAGATAGAATAGAGAAAATTCACTGTATATACGGTAATCGCAAAACAATTTCCGATACACGTGATCAACTTTGAGTGAAAAGCGATGGCGACAGCGCTGCCAGATTGTGATGGATTTATGAGATGAATCTTAATTTAAAATTGACAAACACCATAATATTTATTATATCATTTTTTAAAGAGTTTTCCGTTTTATTTTTAATTTAATAACTAATATTTTATTATATTACATATTGGCAAAAACTAGTCCATTATGAAGATTATTATAAGTTATTATGCGTTATTTATTTATTGATGAACATCTTACAACGCCATAAGTGGTAATAACAAGTAAGAGGGATACAAACTAATAATCACAGAATTTAATAAAAACTAACTTTGAAAGTGGTATAATATGCTTATCAATCAAACTTACTTTTCTGACTGCAGTCAAGGGTAATAAAGGATCTTTATTGTCACATTCTCGTTCAAAATAGTTAAAAAAAAACAGGGAAATTACAAGCTCTTTGTTTCGACTGTTTAAATGCTTCGGCATATTTTCAACACACAATTTAAAGAAATGCAATATAAAAACTCGAAAATTTAGATCTTAAAAGAACTGTTTGTGCTTAAAAGTACAATTTAAAAAAAATATGAAAATAGACAAAAAAAACGGGAATTACTCACAAAGATTCAACAACACGATATTATACAAAATAATGACTGACACTACTATAAATGTCAAATAATAAAGGACAATATTGCTGAACACGGCGCAATGTGACCAACATAGCGATAATAAAATTCGGTTTAAACTAATTTTTTGCAGCTTTAATCTAAATAAAATATCTGTTACAGTCATTTGCTCTATAAAGTAAAATGAAGAGCTGCTCGGTATCTTAAATTGTACAGAAAATTTAAACATTTTTGCCAAAATTTCATTTAGTCAGGTTTATAGACTTTAGTGTCAATGTCGATATGATTGATGACGTGCATCAGAAAATGTTTTGCGATTACAATATCTATACTAATATATAAAATCCTTAAGTGACTGACTCACTGATTAATCACGATCCTGCTCAAACCACTCAACGTAAGAAGCTCAATTTTGGCATACAGGTTGATTCTAGGGTTTAGAGGTTCGATAAGAAAGGATTTTTGGAAATTCCAGTTCCAAGGGGGTGAAACCACCCCTCAATTATAATATTTTTTATTTAAAAAACGGCCAAGTTTCCGAAAAAACGCTTAAACACGTGTATTTTATTTTGTTTTTTACATATTATAAGGTTTTAAGATTTTAAAAAAATGTATACAGGGTGTTTCGAAAAATCTGGTCATTGATTAATCACGATCCTGCTTAAAGCGCTTGACGTAAAAAGCTGATTTTTGGAAAACGGATTGACTTTAGGGTGTAGAGGTTCGATAAGAAGGGATTTTTCGAAACTCGAATTCTAAGGGGGTGAAAACATCCCTCAAATATTAGAATATTTTTTTATTTAAAAACCGGTGAGTTTTTTCGGAAAAACTCTTAAACACGTATATTTTATTTTGTTGCTTTACATATTATAAGATTTTTTAAAAATTTATACAGGGTGTTTCATAAAATATGACCATTGAGTAATCACGATTCTGCTTAAACTGCTTGACGTTTAAAGTTGATTTTGGCAAACACATTGACTGTGTGTGTGTGTGTGTGGGGGGGTAGAGGTTCGATAATGAGGGTTTCTATACTAATATATAAAATCCTTAAGTGACTGACTCACTGATTAATCACGATCCTGCTCAAACCACTCAACGTAAGAAGCTCAATTTTGGCATACAGGTTGATTCTAGGGTTTAGAGGTTCGATAAGAAAGGATTTTTGGAAATTCCAGTTCCAAGGGGGTGAAACCACCCCTCAATTACAATATTTTTTATTTAAAAAACGGCCAAGTTTCCGAATAAAAGTTGAATAATTGATTAACCACGATTCTGCTTAAACTGCTTAACGTAAAAAGCTTATTTTTGGCAAACGGATTTTTCGAAAGTCAAATTCCAACGAGATGGAACTATCCCTCAAATATTACCAAGTTATATAATAATATCGCCAAATTGTTTTTTCTCATGCTGACATAAATGTGAGAAAATTTTATCCAGTTTGTATGTTAATGGAAATTCTTGCTTTGCTTTATCATCACCATTACAAATGATTAATTCGACGCGAACGAAGTCGCGGGTACACGCTAATATTACTATAAAAAAGTGTCACTTACAGATCAGAATTTTCCGACATCACCCTTCTCATCTCGTTGGTCTTACAAAACTCCGCTAATCTTTCTGTCAGCATATTACATGCCGCATTGGACGGAGCACATACCATTATTTTATAGTTAGTTAGACGCTTTATCTGATAGATGGCTTCGACAAGGGTCACAGTTTTACCTAGAAATACATATATTATAACATAAACTTGAAAAACAATAATATATTTATATTAGAATACTAACCTGTACCCGGTGGACCATATACTATGTAAGGAGCACCTTTTGAGGTATTATTTAGTATATTTATCACAGCGGTTCTTTGTTCATTATTATTATATATTTGTTTGTTAAATAATCTGCAAAGGAAGAAAATAAAAAATAATAAAGTTCGCATAACGAGATTGTTTCCCATTTACTGAGGTGACGAATTTCCTATACAATTTTTCTCCCTAATTACTCAACTTAACTTATGGTTTTTTCAACGGTAAAATACGAGAGAAAAATCATTGGGTGGCTTTGATAAAAATTTACTGTGGAAAATGCCATATGAAATATAAAACCGGGAATATCTGCAAAACCGTTAAAAATTTTGAAATACTCTAAATACAAAAAATGCTCATTTTTTAATTTTTCATCTATTGAAAAAATAATATACAGGGTGTGACGTTTAAAAAAAACGAAGCAAAGTAAGTACAGATCATCTGAAGTAAATACTTCACATAGTTTTGATTTCAGGACAGTTCTTGTATTTTCAATAATTTTTTTTTATGAAAGGCTGAAAAATATATATTTTTTATTTATTGATTAATACCTCTGAAACTATCCAAATATATTTACTCATATCTTCGGATTATGTAAACTGATCTGAAAGGAAGCCAAAAAAACGCAATAATATACAGCATGTTCCATTTAAACAAATCATCCTGATCCACTCACACTTTTTTGAGCCACCCTATAGAAGTTAAAATATATTCCTGAAATACATCGTTGTATATACTTTAGGTCTGCACTTACACAAAATTCCCAAGTTTTTTTATCCTAGACCTGACCTAACCTGATCCGTGTGTCGACCGTGCGGAGCTGTTTCGTGGAGAAAAAAATTTGTGGAGAAATTTTGTCTGTGGAGAAAAAAAAAATTCGTGGAGAAAAAAAGCATTCCTATATTTTTCGTTCGACTGGTCATATAGCACTGGAAACTTTCTTATCTCTTCGATTAATTTTTCTACATTCATTTTAATATTAATAATGTTTATTATTATAATAATAATAATATACGAGTATTATATCAATTTAGTATTTAAAATATAATTAAAAAAATTGTTTACAAAATAGATTCGTACACCGCACCGTAGTGATGGGTTGTTATTTAATTATCTGTTATTTTATAACAATTATTTTGAAATAACATAACGCAACCGTTACTACTTCTAAAAAATAACAGATATAAAATAACGACACGTAGAGAACGTCCGCTCATGAAACGAAGTCGGCGCTCTGCACCACCACGAAATTCAATGCGGCTCGAAGCAATTCCAAAAAACAACTACTATGGATGGAAAATATGTTATTTCGACAACCATCGATACAGGCGGCGAGATACAACGGACAGCGGAGTGGGGAATGCGCTACGGCGGCGGCGAACGTAGCTGCATCGGTCGATGGTCGTGTTGGGCTTGCAACAGCTTAAAAATAATAGGACACAAAAGAAGCAGCTTTTCTGAAACAGATGCGGGCATAACGCCTGGCGGTCGAAATAACAGGAGTGGCAATGTAACGCTGCTGCATCGGTCGATTGTCGATGGAGGCTCGCAACGGGTAGGAGAATAACGTATAGAACATAAGCAGTCATTTTAGATACGTTGTTTTTTAACCTGTTACGAGTATAACAGGCGGCGGTCGAGATAATCGGAGTGGGAAAGTAACGCTGCTGCATCGGTCGATTGTCGATGGAGGTTCGAAACAGGTTGGAGAATAACGCATCACTTGTTTTAGATACATTGTTTTTCAACCTGTTACGAGCATAACGGGCGGAGGTCGAGATATTATGGCGCTGTATGTTTCAGTACTTAGTTATTAAGTTTCAGTTAGTTAGTTATTTTTATTAATATCTTTAAATATATACTTTCATTGTTTTTGTTACGTTTTAAAACTCTTCAAAGACAATTTTACTAAGATTTACTTTAAGAAATTGTGAATGGTGCTTAGAAATTTAATGATTAATTTATTTATTATAATAATGACAACTACCTAATAAAAAATGGAAATAACAATTTAATTAATTATTTAGTAATATGTATATTTTTCTAAAGAAATGCTTTAGAAAAAGTTTTGAATTTTTCTAAATTTTCCCAGTCTTAAATTATTACAATACAGCAGTTGCAAAGTAATAGTTTTGTATTTTTCACCACTGTCTAAGACTATTACTGTTATAGATGTTGATAAGAATAAAAACACTATGTTAAGAAAAGAACGTTTAAAAGGTAGCAAACACATTAGGTATAATATTAACTTTAAATAATGTATATTCGTTGGTTTTGCTGCGATTTAAAGCTCTTCAAAAAACAAATTTACTATTCAAAAATAATGATACAACATACAACAAACGATAGATACTAAAAATACACATATATAAAGATATATTAGTTGTCAACTATTAAAACAAGTAAAGGCTAAATTATACAGACTTTAAATTATTTGGAATCGCACTAAAAAAAATTAATCTCTTGAAATACTATAATTAGATATTACCCTTGTTTATACAGTATGTCCCCGGATTGTCTTTATAAGAGGAAATAAAGAAACCTATTATTTTTAAGCTGCTTTTTATAAATAACTATAACAGTTTCAACTCTTATCTAAAAATAACAGTTTTGCCCACCACTACCGCACCATGTCCATCAAAAAGTAAACTAAACTAGTCGGGCACGTGGCGGGCTCGGTGCGGTGACGTTGCGGTAAGGCAGGGACTACGCGGTTCTTTTACATTGTGCAATTCTCTTTTCGTGCGACGTCCAACACACGGCCGTTACACGGTGCGGATATGTGTGTGCCGACCTTAAGGGACATATCTAAAGGATCAATTTTATAAGTATGCTATGAAAATACATTTTGACAGTTAGTATGGTGCCAATAAAGTTCCAGGATGTACAAATCTGAATTTCTTGATGTGATCTCAATAAATGGGGAAGTAATTCATATGTTACATCACTTAAAATTAATTTTATACAATGAAATTGTACTTAATTCTTAATTAACTAGTTTTTGCGTACCTATAGAAATGGTGTACTAAATATATGTGTAGGGTGTAGGTAGATCATTTTAGTTAAAATTCATAGAGTGTACTTTTGAAATTATTTTTAGTTTTCTATTTAAATTAAAATTTATTATAGAAGTAACTGTGACAATGCTGCTTCAGGAAGTGGAAGGTTTCTGTGATTTTTACGATGTTTTTACTAGTGATGGGATAACTCGAGCGAAAATTCGCTCGAGTACTCGATTATTGAAATATCCGACATCGCTCGATTATGAACGAGCGATGCAAGTGAGTTACGAGCGACGAACGCAAGCGCGAATGAAATAAATCCAATTTTAATGTGACATACTCGATAAAAATCGCCGAGCGAAAAATTCGATCGCTCGATTATTGAAATCGCTTGAAACCCGAGTACTCGATTATTGAAATTAATCGTTTTTTCCCATCGCTAGTTTTTACTATCTAAAGTAAAAATTACGCCAACTTTTGATGGATTCCTTCAACTTATGTCTAACAGTAAGGCTTTGTATACAATAATTATAATAACTCTGTATACTATCTAGAAGTTAGTGACGCGTCATACTTACTCTGCTTCAGTTAAGTTATAGGCCAGCTTAGCCGGTTTGGCAGCTAACGCTTTATCCGGGAATAAAGAATTGACGTATTGATTCTCGACCACTTGCTCTACTCCAGCGTGCATTCTCTCGAAATGAATTCGGCCCAAAATGAACCGCACGTCCATCTCAAGATCGGGGTTCCTCTTGATCTGATCGATGATACTAAAAAATGACACAATACTAAAATAACTGCAAATTCAACAGCTTTTTTAGGATATGATTTAGATTCAATTTAAATAAAAAACAAAAATTTGACTCGAAATACCAAGTGTGTGGTATCAAATTATTCGCAAAAAAATGCTTTTTCCGAATATGCTAATGAGCCACCCTCGTTCCATTTGAAAAAACTGAGATATGATTAAAAATACGATTTGGATATCTTTTAACCGGTCAGGACAAGACACTAAAAACATTAGACGATCAAATCTATTTTTCCAAGGCTCCTTGATTAAATATTAGTGTTTGAAAAAAAACACAGCCATGGCACTCTAGATTGAAATTTAAAATACAATTTTTTTTTGAGCGAATATGTCAAAACTTGACATATGATATGTCATTCGATTCAGAGTGTTATTTTCTATCGAATAAAGTAAAAAAATACCGAAGGTGCCATTTAAAAATCAAATGTTGTAGTCATTTCCGATGAAACAGGAAGTAACCGAAAACAATTGAATACGTCAATCAATCAAAATTTATGTCATATACTAACATACCAAATCTCGTTCTTTTATCTTAAAAATAAAAAAGTTATAGGGGTGAGCGACTTTTGAGACGCACCCGGTATATCGGTCCCCAGAATAAGTCCTGAGAAACTAAAGTCCTTTGAGAAATCGAAAACTAGTTCCTTTCGTTCCGGGGTCGGAATAGTTCATTGGAACTAGTTCCTTCACGAACTACCCATCATGAACTACCCCAAACAACAAATATGACTAAGAAAACTATAAAAATTCTCTCCAACTTTTTATAGCTTTCTTAATGCAATATTTGTAACAATATTCACAGAAGTTTAGAAAAATAAATCAACCAAAAAAGTATAGACATTAAATTAAAATAGGACAATACTTACTCATGATCCAGAAAGAATATATCTACAGATCTATCGGCCAAACGCTGTATTATTCCCTGATAAGACGTGTGATCACCGTGAGCCTTAATTTCAATTAAATCACCTTTAACGACCGAAGGTCTCTTTTCGGCCAATCCTGGAACAAACAGTTCCAGAACATCGCCAGCTTTGTATCTTAATTTCACCTAAAATACATTTAATGTACAAAAAGTAATATTTTCGTGTGTTCTATAGGATAATAAAATTTTACTTACATTTTCCATGTTGTAACAGCTTAAACCAACGGCAACGCACATTTCCTCCAGCCACAGTAAAATGTGGAAAAATTCAGCATAATTTTCTGGCGTAACATACCCGGGTTCCAATTTCCTTCTAACAAGCAAAACAAAAATGAAAAAGGGTATAGACGGAGTAATATTGGAAATCTACCCCCGCGGCTTTTTTGACTCGCACTCAGGGGATCGATTTGGTGTCGAATCAAAATAATTCACCTAAATTTTTAGCTCTTTAACTCAAACGGTTTTCGAGATTTTCAAAAAAAACTGTTTTTTCAATTTTATTTTTATACTAAAATTCAAAATTAATTAATGATGATTTTTTTCTAATTCTTAGAAATCTAAGACATGAAAAAATGATCATATTCATGATTCTTAAACGAAAAGCCGATTTTTAGTGGAGGAAAGTAAATTAAAATTTTAATTTTTTAAACCTTTGTGAAATATGTATGTCACTCACTAAAAATCGTCAGAAAATGTCTTCTATACTCCTTTACCCTCAGCAATTTTTTAGAATTTTTTGAAGTGGTTGAACAATATGAAAAAAATAAAAAACTCATTTTTTTTCTAAAATCTTCCGTTTTAACTAACTTATATTTTTGTTTAGTTTAAAAAAGTGCGTTAGAAAATATTTTTTCATTAAAAATACATCCTTGGCTGAAATAAACATAAAAATTATTATAAAAAAATGAGTCCGAGATGATTTTAGAAAAAAAATGAGTTTTTAATTTTTTCATATGGTTCCACCACTTCAAAAAAATCTAAAAAATTCCTGTGTGTAAAGGAGTATAAAAGACATTTTCTGACAATTTTTAGTGAGTTTACATATTTCACAAAGGTTAAAAAAATGATAATATTCTTTCCTCCGCTAAAAATCGGCTTTTCGTTTAAGAATCATGATCATATTATTTTTTCATGTCTTATATTTCTAAGAATTAGAAAAAATAATCATTAATTAATTTTGAATTTTACTACAAAAATAAAAATAAAATTGAAAAAACAGTTTTTTTAGCTAAAAATTTAGGTGAATTATTTTGATTCTCGACACCAAATCGATCCCTTGAGTGCGAGTCAAAAAAGCCGCGGGGGCAGATTTCCTATATTAATCCGGCTATACGCTTTAGCTTCATTATTAAAAAAAAAGTGTGTACACTATGTGCGCATATTTGAAGTGGAACTTCTTACTAACAGCTATTAAATTGAACGATATGGAGGACATGTTTGAAAAAATGTAGTTTGAAATGTTGAAAAAGTAATAAATTAAAAATGAATAAATAATTTGATTAGCGTTCACAAAATTTGTATTAAGATGACCGTCTGTCCGTGTGAACTACCCCATTCGGGTACCTCTATCCACGTGCCGAGTTTGGTTCCAATCGACCCATAATTAAGAAAAATCCTGATGATTTCGTCCATTTAAAGGCATCGGTTCGAAACGTCGAGGGCGTCATCCTGTAGCACGACCCCAATTATGCCGAAATCGATTCACATTTTTCTTCAACATCAAATCCTTAGTCCCACATTGATGAAGATGTAAACGAAACGTCGTATCCCACTTTGCAGGGTGGGACCCACCAAATCTGGTCGCGATCGGACGACGTCAACTTTTGACGTTTCTTACGTCAAAACTAACTGTCACAGTGACACGTGTCGTACCGTAACCACCGTAATAACAAGGCCGGACAGCTGTGACGTAAAAATCACGTGACGTCACCAACTGGAGGCCTAACTCTATTTAGCAGCGTTGATAATTACCCGATAAAAGTTCAAAATCTTTTTTCACTCAGCAGATATATTTCGAAGTTTTAAAATGTCTTTTTCCGAGTTTTTAAAAATATTATAGTATATAAAAATAGTTTTAATAGAATACGGAAAAAATCATACAGTCGAAAAAAGTCCGATAGAACCAATAGAAATGTAACTATTTTGTCACATCTTTAATTAAATTTTGTTAAATAAATTAATTTTTTATACTATAAATATCTTTTTTTTTCCTAATCTCCTACGAGCTGATATAATATGACGAGCAATCTATTAAATTACTGTGAGATTATACAGAAAAGTCCACAGACTTCGAGACATAGGAAAATCAAGTTCATTTAGCGTGTCTCCAAATTTTGACAAGTTTTCAAAAATGACAGTTTTGTTTAGACTGACGTTTAATTTCACCTGACTTCTCGGTGAATGATTTCTTTTTATGGGGGTACATACAATCTAAAATTTACGGCCATGAAGAAATTCAAAACTTGGAGCAGTTAAGGCAGAAAATATTTAATGCCTTTGACACTGTCACCCCTGATATGTTATCCAATGTGAGGATGGGATTTTATGATCGTTTGGGTTATGGTTTAATGCAAAGGGGAGGCACTTTTGAACAATTTTTGTAATTTTTTAAATTTCATTATCCTGTTTTTTTACCGTTTACCCATTACCTACCTTGACGAACATGGAAAAACGAAGGTCCTTTTCAGGACCACAAATATTTTGTATTGAGAAAATTGGTAACTTTTTTTTGGATTAAAAAACAAAAGTTGTTAATATAATACCAATTTAAAAGTGTTTTAGTAGTTTTAATACACACTATGGATATAAAATTTATTATTATTATAATGTACATTATTAATACTATTGTTCATTCGAAATGGCATTAAGGCCCAATTGCAACAATGATTTAAATTTTTCTTAAAGATAAGTAGAGCTTAGAATGAGCTGTATTTATATTTACTTTAATATTCACCTTAAATGCACTTAAAGGTGACTGATACAATTTTTGAATTTGAATTGTTTTTAATGATACTAACAATTTTAGTGCAATTTTTAATAAAATTTATTTAATATTAATAGAAATCCAAGAGATTTGAAACCTCTTTTAGCGATTTATAACATTCTCAAATGAATTACAGGTGCCCTTATTTTCTATGAAAAATCACACAGCTTTTTTCATAGTCGCTGCAGTTGCTATAGCTATAAAAAACTAATTTTTTAAGGTGTGAAAATTGCGACACACGCTAAATGGACTTGATTTTTCGTATGTCTCGAAGTCTGTGGACTTTTTTGTATGCCTCGATAACATATTGGTGCAGATTATTTTCACCCAAACAAATAATAACCCAAACTATACATTGATGCGGATTGTCTATGAACTCTTTCTGAAGGTCACAGAAACCTGAACGCGTAATTCGGTGTTCTTTAGCATCTGTTGTAGTTAATTTGTGACAATACCTTGTCTAAAGAAATACCACGCTATACAAATACCATCGAATCAACATCGACATTACTATTTCTGAACAAGATATCGAAACTGTGAAGGAAGAAAAAAATTAAATTTTATGTTTAATTATTATTTATTAAAAATTCAGTGCAATTAAAGTTTATATCCATTATATACTTATAAAGTATATCAAATGCAATCAAAGTTTAGGCCTCCAGTTGATGACGTCACTAATAAGCTTTCCGGCTTTGTTATTACGGTGGTTACGGTCGTACACGGTCAAGTTGGCCATGGTCCAATCTATCGACACACCAAGTTTCATTTAAATCGGAGGATTTTTTCTAAGCTGTAGGCTGTCCTCACCACTTTTCCTCTCGCGTGTCGTGTTACGGCCTTGAATTTTTACTACCAGCGCGCGTAAAGAAGTTTCACTTCAAAAATATGTTTGGAATGTTTTTTCTTTTAACAAATTGACCATTTCAATAAGAAATTTAATTTAACTTGTCCAGATTTTCATAGTTGCATTAAAATGTCATAAAATTAAGAAAAAAATAAATACTTACTGAATTTCCTGCAAAATGCCAGTTCCAAAATCCTTCTTCAAGCCCCAAAATAATGTCCAGTAATATTTCGGCGGAATTGGCCAAGTGTCTGGCATTCGAAAACTGGAATTAATTAGGAATTTGAAAGCAATTTATAATTGAATACAGGCCTTTATTAGATACTAGTAATTTTTTTTACTAGTACAGGGTGAGTCAACGATAAAGTCCATTATCTCATTTGTTTCGAGGTTAACAAAAAAATATTAAATATAAAAGTTGTAGAGATGGTTAAGATACACATTTTAAAATTATTATACAGTATACAGGGTGCTTCAAAAAAGTGTGGCGAATATAACATATGTTTTTTTAAAGGCAACACCCTATTTTTTATTTCATTTCTAGATTCTGCATAAAATTTCATAACTTTTTTATATATAATGTTATAATTATTTTTAGTTTTCTAATTAAATTATATTAGGGAAATTACAATGACAACTAGCGGCATCGCAGTGGATTCATCTGGTCGTGAAACTGTCGAAATCTCTAGGAATTACGGTGACATTTAACGTTTTCATTTGTTTTCATTCAACTTATACAACAGCGCGCAGTTGTGAGTCTTCTGCGGTAGTTGAAAGTTTTTTGTAGTTTTTGAACAACTTTCTAATAATTATTAGTGTTTATTGCAAAGAAATATATTTAAAGTAGTTTTTAACCGAGGGGGAAACCGCTGACCTAAATTTTGTACACCAACTTCCCTTTTATGCAAAAACTTCCTCATACATCTCTGACACTTCCTTTACATCCTTTTTACTTCCTTCTACCCCTTTTAATATTTCCTTTACATCATACTTCCTCATACTTCCCCATATTTTCCCATACATCCTCAATATATCCCCGTACATCCTTAATACTTCCCCGTACTTCCTTAATACTTCCCCGTACATCCTTAATACTTCCCCGTTAAACCAAAGTGTGTAATTCAAAATATATCTCTATTAATCCACTTTAGAATCGGCTACCAAAAACAGCCAGCAGTGTTACAAAAAAAGCCCTAAATGATAGCGAAAATTTAATTGTGTACAGGCGTTCAAATAATATAACAAATAATATACAGGGTGGTCTGAATTGTATTCCGGAAACTTTGACAGCATATTCTGCAGATAAAAATAAGTAAAAAAGTTCGTATAAATGTATGCCCTAAAATGCTTAGTTAGTTTTTAATAATAATAAAACGAATACATTTAATAATAATAAAACGAATACATTCAAAAAAATATATTCTTTAATAATTACCTCGATAATTACAAAATATTATTTACATAAATACAAAAATAAACTCGAATAAAAATATGTAATGAAATCAGTTTTTTTTAACGTATTATAAATATTTTGTGTTTTGACTTTGTCGTGTCTACTAATTTTAAATAAATCGTTTTTAAGAGTCGTTGTTAAGAAAATTTGTGGGACCATAAAAAAAATATTTTTCATTGACAACTAAAGGCGCATTCTCACAACTCGTGTACTTGGCAAGTATTTTTTATTGGAATACAGGGCCTGGCGTGAGTGCGGTGTAGCTCCTATAATAAATAACTTAAAAATTCTGTATAGATGCCCGACGCACCGACCGTGTATACCCTGTATACCAATTACATATATTTGTCAAGTACACGATTCGTGAGAACGCGCCATAATGCTGGAAGTACACACTCGCCGAGGCGACCCGAAAAATTAACGATATCTACATTGTTATTGGCCAAGACCGTCTTTTTTTGTCGCGCCTCGGGTCACCTCGGCGAGTGTGGACTTCCAGCATTAGATTTTTGGCCATTTAAATGCATCCAAATCGTGGTTTGCATATTGTAAAAACTGTAATTTGTAATTTGTATTTACTAGATTATCATTAGGTCAAGATGATTTTTAAATGGAACACCCTGTATATTATTGCATTTTTGGGTTCCTTTTTAATCACTTTATATGCAGTCTAGTAAAGTGATCAAAAAGGAAGCCAAAATATGATAAAATACAGGGTGTTGCATTAAAAAAAACATCCCAATCCCGATTAATCTTTAAAATTTGATCCACCCACATCAGCTCGAAGTTTATTACAGAAGTCGTTTCGACATCATTTTCGTCAACTGATTCGTCGAAAATAAAGTTTCAAAAGTCGCGTATCGCCATCTGAAGAGAAACCTCATATTTTTAAGGCTGATTCATGGTACACCGGGCCGTACCCGAGCCGGGCACGTTCCGTAAAGTAGACACCGAGCCACGTCCGGGCCTTCAATATATGCTACACCGAGTGGACAACGGGGATCATGTCCGTGCCGATTATATTCTAGAAAACAGTGTTGCCGCAGTGGTACATTTGTACCAAATTTGATACTTTTAATTCTATTTGGTACAGTAGTACTACATTTTCAAATCCAGGATGATTTGGTACAATAATTATTTCCCACGCGCACCGAAATTGAATAGATATTTAATAATTATTGTCGTTGATATTGCATTAAACGCGCTTACCGATACCATTCGGAGAAAATCCGCATTAATTAACGACGTATTATAAACGTTGTAATGTCTATAGCGTTGCCTATATTAAATAACCCGAAGAAAAAACTTGAAAATTTACTGTTTCTAACATGCTTCTATATTTGCGTTTTTTTTAAATAAAATTTAAGTTTTCCAAGTATTGTGTGTAGTATTAGAATTACTTAGAATTCTTCAACCTATACATACTTATAATTGGGTTTTCTGAATTTCTATTTCATGTTTTTCGTCTCGATTTGTGTCTTTCTCCAGGAAGTTTTTTTATGTAGAAATTTATGAAGAAATTCACAGCGACCAAACCGGTTAAAGTCATATGCAGATGTATTTTGTTGTGCTTTAAAAAATTGTACCAAAGTGGTACATTTTTAGTTTATAATGTGGTACGCGCTAAAAGTTGGGTGCGGCAACACTGCTAGAAAACAGCCGCTATAGGCCCGTAGATGAACGAAGTATTTAGCCCGGGCGACTCATTTATGTTTGCCGCAACGGGGCCGGACCGTAGCGGATCCGAGGAAAAATGTACACCGACATTTCTCGGACGGGGCACGGACGCGTTCCGGCGAAGCTCGGCCCGTGCTCGGCTTAGCATGAATGCATAAGTATAAATAACATTTGACAATGTTTGGCCGTGCCTTCACGGTCGCACGGCCCCGGCCCGTCACGGTGTACCATGAATCAGCCTTTATTCCATATTAATTAGATTCCTGCTCTAAATATTTCCATCTTTGTAAAACCATCTTTGTATGTAAAAGTATTATCCATACAATATACTGACAAACAATAAGCTGACGCTTTGTGAGATTCCTAAAATACTCACTTTTAAAACAACACTCGAAGACAAACGCGAGAGAATTGCTATCTGGTATAGTCGAAACCACAAGGTTGCCAATTGTAAAATATATTCGAAATCCGTAGACAAAAAAATGTATTATTTAAATACCAACTTAAAGCAGTTTTAAGCTCAAGTAGCTCAAGTAGTATCTATATTATCTATTCTATATAAGGAAATCCTTCTGTTTTTCTTTTTAATTTCTAATAATTCTCTTGAACTTTACCGGACTTCCTTCATACTTCCTCAATACTTCCCCGATATTTCCTCGTACTTTCTCAAAGTTCCTAAACTTCCTCTATACTTCCCCAACTTCTTCCATACTCCCCGTACTTCGTCGCACACTTCCCCCTTTTTGTACACCAACTTCCCCAGCGGTTTCCCCCTCGTTTTTAACTATCTATGATGGTTCGCCATTGCATAGTTTGTAAAAAGGTGGACTATTCTAACCCGGAATTGATATTTCGACGGTAAGTGTCATTAGGTTTTTTTACCTTTAGCCATGCTTTCAGTAGCGTATTTAGATACTTTTAGTTATAAGTAGATTATTACAAAAATACGTATATTTTCTGATTTGCTGGCGCTTTCGATTGTGAAATTAGAGTTACCCTCAGTTAGGCCTCAGGCAAAACTAGTTATAATGGAAAATTAGTCTGAGGCAATCCCAATCAATTTTTGATAAAAAAAAACATCACGCCACTAATAGAGCCAAATGACAGAAAGATAGACGAAACTCAACCGTGTTGTCATATTTATGTACCGATCTCTTTTTAACTCTCATAAAAGTGTCAAACCATGTATGATTCTAAAAAATTGAGTTTTATGAATGGAGTGTTCTGTCTACCCATTTAGATGTCTTTGGAACGGAGTCTATGAGCTAAAACACTGGATTACTTACTTTTTCCTAGGAGGAATTACCGTACATTTTTCCCACTTCTGATGAGTGAAAGGGCTTGCTTCAAGAATTTCCTGATGCATGATTAGTTCGTCGTGGATAGCCACTATCTAAAAGTACATTCATTCATACAAGGCGTGCCAAACAGTTTGCACCAAATACAGAATTCATTTATTGATAAGAGCTTATATTTATTGTAATCGCAAAACATTTTCCGATGCACGTCATCAATCATATCGACATTGACACTAAAGTCTATAAACCTGACTAAATGACATTTTGGCAAAAATGTTTAAATTTGTTGTATAATTTAAAATACCGAGCAGCTCTTCATTTTAATATACCGTGCTGGCAACTGTTACTTTTGGGTCGGCATTTACATGTGTGGAAGTAAATCGCATAGGGATCTTATTAAGTCGGAGTGAGAGAAATGCGACGGTGTGCTGTTGCGGCGTTGCCGGTACGCCTTTCCCTATGAAGTAAAGTAAAATTACGATCGCAAACCGCTTATTTTTAAAAGACTTTTTTTACAAGACATAACTAGATAAAATCATTAGACATGTTTCTGAGCATCTGAAATGGAATTATAAGGATATCGTTAGGGTGTCATTTTTTTATAACGAGAGAACGTCAGTAATCGCGATAATTTAAAAACTCAACTTTTTAACACATAACAAGCCATAACTCAAGAACCACTTTAGATATTGAATCAGGTTGTTTTTTCCATTCAAAAATTGTAAACAATCCATCCATTTACTTTTAGAGCATAGGAATTTTCAGCAATCGTGTAATTTTTTTATTGATAAAGATTTTCACATACTGTCTACAAAGAAAATACAGCAGAAATATTAACAAAGTTCTTGAAAAAACTACAATCTATTATTTCTAATAGATTTCGAGATATCGATTTCTGAATTCAGAGTTCTAATAGCGCGACCACTATCGAACACCCACTCAATTCCACTTATTTTTACCAAAAATGCAAGTGTTTTTAGCTTGCACTTAAAAAAATTCAAGCTACAGGGAAAAATACAACGACTGGCTAATAAATAAACAAATTAAGTATCACGAGACGTAATTAAATCGTGAAGCTGAACGCATGACGTACACCTTTCCCTAGAACTTTAAGTACTGACAGAGGTATTGATTGGGTCGACCGGTCAACTGCGACAAATCTGCTGTATCCCCTTCCACGTCTCTTAGCGATGTGCACAGTTTATCGGTTTATTTCATACGTTTGGCAACGTGTTTACTGTCCTCTCTTTGTTCAGTACATTATAAACGCATTGTACTCTTCTTACATACTGAAATCTCGACCCAAGACTAACCTTTGCCAGCCCTTAGTATAGAGCAAATGATTGTAACAGATATTTTATTTAGATTAAAGCTATAAAAATTAGTTTAAACAGAATTTTATTATCGCTATGTTGGTCACATTGCGCCCTGTTCAGCAATGTTGTCCTTTTAACTATTTTGAACGAGAACATGACAATAAAGATCCTTTATTACCCTTGACTGCAGTCAGAAAAGTATACAGACCGGACCACCGTAATAGTAACATAGGCAGAACCGGACGAATTAGCGTATACCCGTCCGCCGGATAAAAAGCAGGCGAAAAAATGCGATAAAATAAAAATAGGTAGATATATGTGATAAGAATGTTTCAGAATTTGTATTTATTCGTGTTTTAATAGCCAAAACGAATACATAGATTTTCACGACAGTTCTCGTGTAAAATTTATTTTTTAAGTAAAATAATGGATGTTTACGAAGTTCGTGAGAAAATTCAAATTGTAAAATGGTATTTCCAAAACAGGTCTTTACCGTTTTAGTCAACCCGTTTAATTAGTGGATATGAAACTATTTTGTGGCCCGCTAGATCACCAGATCTTTCTCCCAATGATTTCTTTTTGAGGGGTTATGTAAAATCCAAAGTGTATGGTCATAATAGGGCTAATAATCTGGATTAGCTTCAAGTAAAAATACGAGAGGCTTTCCAAACTATTAGCCCTAATATGTTAGCCAATGTCAGACGGGGATTTTACGACCGCCTGGCTTCTGTCTAGCACAAGAAGGTGGTCTTTTTGAACACTTGTTATAACTTTTTTTTATTTAGAGTAATATTTTAGTTTTTTTTAAAATTTTATTGATGTATTTTTTAATTTTGGAAATGAGTTTTGGGTTTAGAGAATTTATTTATTTTTAGTTTTGGCTTGTAAACACACTCAAATAATAAATATTTAAGTATTTTTATTTTAAATGTTACCTTAAGTGAAGGTAACTTAAGGAACACTTAAAATAAAAATAATAAATACTCGGCACTCCTCGCGTCGCGCGTCGTATTCCTAGTCTGACACGACCGACCCGTCCAAGCACAACTGCAACTGCGTACTGCCTGACTAGCCGACAGTGAAATCTCGAGTACGAACGCAAATCGGGTAAAGGTAAATTCGTCCGGCAACTTGCTATGTTACTAGTAGCCTGGTCTTCTCTGTATAGAAGGATGTGATTAATAAGTGATAATCATTTAAGTGATTATCGCTTGGTGGCCATATTGTAATTGTCATTTTTTGAAATATTAATTCATAAGTCATTTCTGTCAGTTCCACAAAATATCCCGTCAATAATAATTATTATAATAAAAATGTTTGATAAGAAGGATATACAGGGTCCGGCAAAATCCGTATAAAACAAATAAATCAATTAATCACTAAAATATTAGTTATTAAATCTATACTAATATATAAAATCCTTAAGTGACTGATTAATCACGATCCTGCTCAAACCACTAAACGTAAGAAGCTCAATTTTGGCATACAGGTTGATTCTAGGGTGTCGAGGTTCGATAAGAAGGGATTTCTCGAAATTCCAGTTCCAAGGGGGCGAAACCACCCCTCAAATAATACAATATTTTTTTATTTAAAAACGGTTAAGTTTCCGAAAAACGCTTAACACGTATATTTTATTTTGTTTTTTTACATATTTTAAGATTTTTTAAAAATGTATACAGGGTGTTTCGAAAAATCTGGTCATTGATTAACCACGATCCTGCTTAAAGCGCTCGACGTAAAAAGCTCATTTTTGGAAAACGGGCTGAATTTAGGGTGTAGAGGTTCGATAAAAGGAATTTTCCGAAACTCGAATTCTAAGGGGGTGAAACCACCCCTGAAATATTAGAATATTTTTATTTAAAAACCGGTGAGTTTTTCGGAAAAACTCTTAAACTCGTATATTTTATTTTGTTGTTTTACATATTTTAAGATTTTTTAGAAATTTATACAGAGTGTTTCATAAAATATGACCACTGAGTAATCACGATTCTGCCTAAACTGCTTGACGTTTAAAGCTGATTTTTGACAAACGGATTGACTGTGGGGTGTAGAGGTTCGATAAGGAGGGGTTTCTTAAATCTCAAATTCCAAGAGGGTGAAAACGCCCCTCAAATATTACAATATTTGTTATTTAAAAAACGGTTAGTCTTTCGGGAAAACGCTTGGACAAGCATAATTTATTTTGTTTTTTTACATATTTTGAAATTTTTTAAAAAATCAAAAAGTTGGAAAATTGATTAACCACGATTCTGCTTAAACTGCTTGACGTAAAAAGCTTATTTTTGGCAAACGGATTTTTCGAAAGTCAAATTCCAACGAGATGAAACTACCCCTCAAATATTACCAAGTAATATAATAATATCGCCATATTGTTTTTCTCATGCTGACATAAATGTGAGAAAATTTTATCCAGTTTGTATGTTAATGGAAATTCTTGCTTTGCTTTATCATCACCATTACAAATGATTAATTCGACGCGAATTCGACGCCGGTACACGATAGTAAAAAATAAAACATAAAACTAAACTAATATAATAAATATGTTGTTTGTCAATTTTAAATTAAGATTCATCTCATAAATCTATTACAATCTGGCAGCGCTGTCGCCATTGCTTGTCACTCAAAGTTGATCACGTGCATCGGAAATTGTTTTGCGATTACCATATACATTTGCGTGCATAGAAATCGGCCCAAGGCAAAATTTTAAAGTTAACTATATATTTTTAGAATCTATTTGTCAGATTAAGAAAAAATACATGCTGTTTGAAAGACAATTTCATATTCTTTGAAAAGAGTTTAGAGATATTAATTTGTATTTTGGTTTCTTTGAATTAAAATTATTAAATTTATGCATGAAACAAATTATCGTTTTTTATTACTAAGAGGTATGTTATTATTTATTTATTTATTTATTTATGGACAATTAACTAAACTAAATTTTCAATAATGGGTATGACCCCCTCTTGCTCTAACAACATCTCTCATACGATTTGGCATAGATTCGATCAAATTTGATATTGTTTCTTGCGGGATGTAAGTCACTCTTCCTCTACTGCAACAATGAGCTCTGGGATAGAAGTTGGGGCTCTTCGTCTAGTACGAATTCTTCGTTTTAGCTCATCTCATAAATGTTCTATCGGGTTTAAGTTGGACTGCATGCTGGCCATTCCATAACCCGAAATCCGACTTCTGAAATGTAATCGTGTACGATTCTTGATGTGTGTGCCCTCGCATTATCATGCATAAATGTGAATTCGTTTCCAATGTAGTCGACGTAAGGCACCACATGAACTGCTAAAAACTCCTCAATATACCTAGCATCAGTTAAACCTCCTCTCCCGTGCCGGCGGTCGCCCCAACGGATGAAAACTGGGTCGGTTCGCGCAGTTATAGAAATTGCATCCCAGATCATGCAGAAACCACCTCCATAAGCAATCCGCTCCTCAATGCAGCATTCTGCGAATCGCTCACCTGGCCTCCGGTACACTTTTCTTCTTTGGTCGCTACCATAGAGGCATATCCTGGTCTCATCTGAGAATAAAACAGATTCCCATTGTTCTAGTGTCCAATTCAGATGTTCCAGTGCAAAACGTAGGCGTGCTTGACGATGAGCTGGGGTAAGTTTTGGACCAATTGCGGGTGTTTTGGGGGTCATGCTACTTTCCTTCAATCTTCGTCTTACTGTTCTCTGACTAATAGTCACTCCTCGTGTTTTACGGAGCTGTTGTTGCACCTGAATAGCATTAAGACGCCGATTTCTTAACATTGTTGACACAATAAAGCGGTCATCACGATCCGTTGTATAGCTCTTTCTACCAGTTCCAGGTCGACTACGAAAGGATCGAGTCTCCTCATATCGTTTGCACACTCTTCGAACCGCTCCGCGTGTCATATGTAGTTGCCGAGCTACAGATCTCTATTTAAGTCCATTTTCGATTAAAGCGATTACTTGGGCGGCTTTTTCCGGTGATGTATGCATTAATCAAACAATAAAACACAAATAATCAAAGAATAAAAGAACAATGTGAAAATTTCAATTACAAAGGTAGTAATTGCAATATTTGATAAGTTTGTTATTCTTATTGTCACCACAACACAAATACCTTTTATTTGTTTACCCGTTGGTACGCATATAAACGATAAATACTCTGAATAAATTTATGCTCATATTAAAGCATGTTAAATTGTCTTTGAAACAGCTCATATTTTTTACTTGCTATGATAAATAGATTCTAAAAGACACAGTTGAAACAAAAAATTCACAGTGGGCCGATTTCTATGCACGTAAGTTTACATATAATAATACTTACAATGCATCTAGAAATGCTAAAAGATTTCATTTTTTCTTTTTCAGTGGATTTTGTTTGAAAAGTGAAATACACCGGTATTTTGTAATTGCTCACGTGACTAGCGTCGAGATTCAAATGAACTTCAGTGGTGTATGCAGCGCCTAAAAAATATGTAATTTAAAATATTTCAGCAATCTTCTAGGAATATATCGCCACCACTACTCAAAAATACAATCATCCCAGCGACGTGCAGTGCTAATCAAAGCAGGGTAAAAAGCATATATGTATAAACAAGATTTTTGTTGTTTACCTGGTAGAAGTTCTTTCTTAAACCCTGGATTCTCGTTAGGATCGTACATGGTAAAATTCTCGGAGGGATACAAAACGTCATAGTAAACTAGTATCAAAGGATCGTCGTGTTTGGTTCTTACATTTTTAATTTTACAAGAAAATTTCAGCTGGTAATTGTGTTTCTCGAACCTTTCAGGATTCATCTGAAAAGTTAATAACCAAATTAGAATACTGTGCTTTCCACAAGTCTTTTATTAAAATTATTTTTGGATATACAAGGTGTCAAAAAATTTGGAAGTATAAGAAGAAAGTTCAAAGAGTTATACATAAAATCGAACGAAAAATAAATTTGTGCAATAGATTGGGTGGTAACCCTTTCAAACATGTAGAGCATCAGAAACTAGTTTGTAGAAGTTGATTATAACTACGATTAATATTATGCATATTATTAGATCGCACTTATTATTAGATCGAGACTGTGCAATTAGTTTTTTGATTTTCGAAAAAGTAATGACATGAAAAAATAAAATTGATTTTCAAAAAATCCTTGAAATTATTAAAACATTTTTGATGGCATCTTGGTGAACATCCCAAAGCGCAACTTTGAACTTTTTTTTGAATGTTTGCACTGTACAGGGTGAGTCAAATTCGACGCTTTTAAATGGAAACACCCTTTTCTATAGGAGATAGACAAAAACTAATATCGGAGTCTGGAGCTCAATTTTTATCAAAAACATGATGGTGAAAACCGCATATCGATATCTGTTACCGTTTCGGAGTTACGGAGTTTTTCAAAAATATGCATTTTTAACAAATCGCTTTAACTTTTTTGCTATGGAAAATTTTGTATTTTTATGAAAACATTTCCAAAGCACCTTTTTACGTAGAATTTAATGGTTTAAGTATATTTTTTTTAAAATTAATAATTTAAGAATTATCAACAGAAAATTTGTTTTTTTATATGGGACACCCTGTATATTTTTAATTTATTGAAAAGAATTTAAAATTACCTTTCCAAAAATATAACACACTTGATATTTTGCTCGATTCCTCTTCGAGATATAGAGTATATAAAAATTCGCCCGCTTTAAATAAGTAGGCTTTGAACGGCACCGGTTGTAATGATGTAAAAAAATTCTAGCTGTGAGCATCAATTAAAACGAAAATAATACTTGCTATGAGAGATGCAGAATATTATAACAATTTAAAATATATTTAACCAACAACAACACATTTAAACTATATCTAAGAACAATAAAACTAAATAGCAAACCAAGACATGAGATTTTGTTACAGGTGTTCGACATATCGACCGTCTTCTGTTATGGACAGACGGGGCAGTTTTTGAACATTTCTCGCGGAATTCATTAACTCAGTGGGGGTGAAAGATACCCTCTCATAACTGCTAAGTATTTCTAATTCTTGTCTAGATTATACGGAAGAATAAGGAAAGAATAAGTAAAATAATACAAGTATCTTTTATCATGTTGTGTAACTTTATCTTAAAAAAAAATTATCTATAATTATATTTGATTGATCTGTGATATAGATGTAATGAAAGGATGAGCCTGTATGAATATTTTTTCTGTATTCCTAGGTTTTGTTCAATAAAGTACTTTGCATCAACCTTTATTCTTCCGCAAATATATCCATAGGATTAGATCCATGGGCACTAAGTCAGGCGGCCTCGACGGCCAACGGATGGGATCTTGGTTAGCTATCCAATTATTCTTGAAATTGGCTGCAAAAATTTGCTGGTAACTTCAGCATTCAGAGGCGGTGCGTCGTCTTGCTGGAAAAATATGTTTTCGAGTTCCATTAAGGGCATATCTTCAATAAGGAGTCCAAAGCGTACTAGTTAAAACTGGCGAACTTTTAAAAATTCTGTATTTCGAAGGGGATTATAACAAAATATCAAGTGTGCTATATTTATGGAAAGGTAATTTTAAATTCTTTTCGGTTAATTAAAAATATAGAGGGTGTGCCAAATAAAAAATCAATTTTTCTGTTAATAACTCTTAAATTATTAATTTAAAAAAAATACTTAAACCATTAAATTCTACGTAAAAAGGTGCTTGGGAAATGTTTTCATAGAAATACAAAATTTTCAATAGCAAAAAAGTTACAGCGATTT
Source organism: Sitophilus oryzae (assembly GCF_002938485.1). Taxonomy (NCBI): domain Eukaryota; kingdom Metazoa; phylum Arthropoda; class Insecta; order Coleoptera; family Curculionidae; genus Sitophilus; species Sitophilus oryzae. Next base: position 6,211,580 of record NW_022146501.1, read on the forward strand.
GTTAAAAATGCATATTTTTGAAAAACACCCCGTAACTCCGAAACGGTAACAGATATTGATGTGCGGGTTTCACCATCATGTTTTTGATGAAAATTGAGCTCCAGACACCGATATTAGTTTTCGTCTGTCTCATATAGAAAAGGGTGTTTTAATTTAAAAGCGTCGAATTTGACCCACCCTGTACTTACCTGTAAGTAATAGTTCCTTTTGTTACGATTGTATGCCATATCATATTTAAATCCATTTAAAGGTATAACTTCTACGTCAATCTGAATTCCATGACGGTTACCCGCTAGGTGGGTTCTGAAAACAAATTTAATTATTATGATGTTTTGCGAATTCGTACAGGGTGGATCAACGATAAGGTTCATTATTTCATATGTTATTACCATAGACTTAAAATAAAATAGAGACTGAGCATCTCATTCATAAATAGCTGGAACATGTGGTCAGACAATGTCTTGTTATTGTTTTAGGTTATAACGAGTGCGACACGAGCGATAGATAGGTTGTCTCTGTCGTAACGGTCGTTCCCTAACGACTCTGACGAGAAACGCAACACTGTCTTTCGTTTCTCAAGTACACCTGAACTCTCCGTATCATAGCCGCGTAATTTTTTTATTTTAATGAAGCTATAATTAAATTAAAAATATATCGTATTTAAACTTTTTATATTTTATTAAGATTTAGAGAGGTTTTTTGTAATAAAAGTTTAGAAAAAACGATTTAAGAGTCCAAAAGGATAAAAATAATAAAACACATGTTATAGAAGAAATTTTATAATCGAAATTACGGAATTTTTTTGAAATTATTAAAAATATTAATTTTAGTCAAACATTTACAACCCCTAATATTAATCAAAACAGGATCTATTCTACAGATATAATAGAATCGGCGACAGGGAGAGAAAAAAATGTTATGATTGTTGTACTTTTTTTTTTTCTGGTTAAGTAAAGTCTTATTATATAAATTAGAGAAAACATAAATCTGTTCCATTAAAGCAAGGAAGGTGATAGGAAGTGGATAAAATGAAAACTACATTTATTTAACTCGGTACTGTCTTTATTATACCGGGTGCGTCCCAAAGTGGCTCATCTCCATAATTTTTTATTTTTTCAAATAAAAAAACAATATTTAGTATGTTAGTATATGACATAAATTAGGATTGATTGACGTATTCAATTGTTTTTGGTCACTTCCTGTTTCACCCGAAATGAATATAACTTTTAATTTTTAAATGGCACCCTCGGTATATTTCTACTTTATTCGATAGAAAATGACACTCTGAATAGAATGACATATCATATGTCAACTTTTGACATTTTCGCATATGGTTTAATTGTAATTGTAACACGCGGTTCATAACGACAATTTGACTCGAAATACCAAGTGTGTGGTATCAACATATTCATAAAAAATGCTTTTTCCATATATGCTAATGAGTCACCCTTGTTCCATTTGAATAAATTGACATATGGTTAAAAATACGATTTGTACATCTTTTAACCAGCCTAGACAAGATATGAAACCCATTAAGCTTGTCGCCCACTTGTCCGGCACAGCACGGACCGTAGCTGCTCGTCGCCTGCAGGCGACGGAGAGCTTGGTCGCCCACTTTGCCGCAGGAAACCGGCAAGCCGTCACGTCGCGGTCGTATGTTGCGAAGATCTTTTTGTTTTAGTTTACATGTAGCAGTGACAGAGTCACTATGTGTGAAAGCAGCAGTTCTGATGAAGAAGTTATTGTAGCGGCCGCATTTTTGGCAGAAGAAGAAGAAAATAAATAGAAGATAAAGAGAAAAATGTGGGTCCACCCCATTAATCAAAAGCGGACTGAACGCGGAGAGTCCCATCATTTATTTAACGATTTAATTTCCCTAATTTTTTTTCTTAGGACTGCTTTCTCGGACTTAACAATAACAACTGCCAAAATAATTGCAAAACATATATGCGATCGAAAGGCTTCCATAAGTTAATGCAGGCCAGCGCCGGCCGGCCGGCTCCGCGTACAGTTGACCGGCCCGTCCCGGCACGGACCGTCGTTTGACGGGGAGAGTCGGAGAGCTGGAATCTGTTCCGTCGACGGACTCGCCGTTCCGTGCCGTGACGGGCTAATGTGCGGTAGTCTATTCATTTGCATGGTTTTAATCCTATCCGTATTTTGACGGGCCGGAACGGGACGGGACGTGACGGCCAAGTGGGCGACAAGCTTTAGTCGATGAAAACTATTTTTCCAAGGCTCCTTGATTACAACTTAGTGTTTTTATCAATACCATGGCACCCTGGATTGAAATTTAAAATACGATTTGTTTTTAAGCGATAATGTCAAAAGTTGACATATGATATGTCATTCTATTCAGAGTGTCATTTTTATCGAATAAAGTGGCAATATACCGAGGGTGCCTTTAAAAATCAAAAGATGTAATCATTACCGATGAAACACGAAGAAACCAAAAACATCTGAATACGTCAATCAATCCTAATTTATGTCATATACCTACTACCATACAAATCTATTTTTCTATCTGAGAAAATAAAAAAGTTATAGGTGAGTCACTTTTGAGACACACCCGGTATATTAAAAAATATTGTTTCATAATGTAATATCATTTTAAAATTCTTGTATGTTATTTTAGATTCTGAAGATAATTTTAGAATAAACCGGAATATATTTTTAATAAAAACATTATTAATTACTAACAGGGTTATAATAATTATGATTTTGTTACAAAAACCTTTATATAAATGATTATGTAAGACAAAAAATTCAGATTTTACATTTTACTAAAATATTATCTAAATAAGCGCCTTTTTACAACAACGCCACTGACCCCTAATGGGTAAATTGAGAGTTGCCTACAGGTCGAAAGTCGTTTCAAGACTTAAATGGATTATTTAAGTCAAATTTCTTGCAAATTTGGCACTGGCGAACCATATTTTATAGTTCTTGAACAGAAAAAGTAAATAAAATAAACACTTAAGGACTACAAGCTAAGAAAATGCGTTAATATAGCCGGGGACATAGCGGCAACAAAGCTTTACCGCACACGTGCGACGCGTACTACAAGGGAATATATGAATGAAGAGGCGACCTCGCCTCTAATCGGTGTTGCCATATTGTAAAGAAGTTATCATTTTTAAATAGTATCCGACTTATAATTTAGTAGTATATTTAATACATCTATGGAATATTAAAACCTACTTTATTAAAATGTAGTATTAATATCTATATGTGTATAACAAGAAAAAAAATATTGATAATATTAAAGATGTGACAACATAGGCTGGATGAGGAAGGTTCGGTCGACTGTACCCAGAAGTAAACATGTGTACAAAAAAGATTGTTTGACCGCGTATAGATGTAAATAGTGTAGTCTATATTTTATTTTAAGTCTATGGTTATTACCTAATGTTATTATTTACATTTTATATACACTCAAGTGCAAAAAAACGAAACGGAAAAAAATTCCTCTAATTTAAAGTGTTTTTAATTTTCAGCTATGTTTTCATGAATTTTTTAGCCAACTGTATGTAAATATATCAACTTTAATAGTAAACTCAATTTTTTTATAAATTTTAGTATTTGGCTTATTATACTGGGTTAGTCGAAAGGTTATTTTTAATTTTAAAACACCCTGTGCAATAATTTCAGGCAGATAGCAGCCAAGGAAGTCAATAACAAAGTATTATATTATTTTTTATAATTAATTATATTTATGTTTGTATATTTGATTATTACAGTTATGTTTTTAAACGGTTTTATTTAGCTCGACCCGTACGGTATTTATTTATTTGTTTGTTTATTTGGGTCAAAATTAGAAATTGAAATTTAAGTACCTTCCTGTTGTCAGATTGATCTGAAATTTGGTACACACCTTTAGTTCCGATGACAATACAATATAGTAATATGAATAACATTGTAAATCTAAGATGGCCGCCGGTACAAAATGGCGGATTTCATATTTTTCCACAACCCCCTCAATATGGGTATCAAATGAAAGGGCTACACAAGTAGAATACTGTGATTATGACAAAATTTAAAATCCAAGATGGACGTCGTTACAAAATGGCGTATTAGGTGAGGGCATGAGCAGTCGTGTCCAGAACAGTTGTGTCCAAGATTGTGTGACGTTAGAAGGACAGATAAAAAAAATAGGTGATTAGATGTATCTACGTAGTTAGCGGTAGCTTTACCACCCAAGTTAAGGTAATAGGTTAAAATGTGCTGAGGACTGTATGGCATTAGGGTGGCTAAAAATGTAATGTCGCAAGCGTTTCCCCTCAAGATTGGGCGCCTCTTGTTGTATATTATAGCTTTGCCCCTCTACTGGACCTCTGGGGTCGACCGTTAAAATGTCCATTACTCGTGGGAACAACATGGAAACAATAAATAAAAACACAAACAAAAATAAAAACGAAACTGCTACACAACGAAAAAGAAGGCTCGAAAAGGCGAAAGAAAAGTATAGAACGAAACGTGCAAAAGAAAGTGAAAATGAAACTTATAGTCGACTACAGAAACGAAGAGAACGGTTAGCAACAGAAACACCTGAGCAACATGATGCCAGGTTAATAGCACAACGTGAGAGACAAAGGCAGCTGGTAGAGTCAGAAACACCTGAGCGTCATGAGTCCAGGCTAGCATCACAACGTGACAGACAGAGAGAGTTGTTAGCGGCAGAAACACCTGAGCGTCATGAGTCTAGGCTGGCATCACAACGTGACAGACAGAGAGAGTTGTTAGCGTCAGAAACACCTGAGCGTCATGAGTCTAGGCTAGCATCAGAACGCGACAGACAAAGAGAGCTAATAACATCAGAAACACCTTGTATAATAAAATCAATCAATGTTAAAATAAATATAAATAATAAAATATTAACAAATAGGTATTTTAAATATAATTAATTATTATAATATATATAATTAATTGTTATATATATTAATTTATATAATAATGAATTAAATAGAATGAGGAATATTCGGTAGGCATTTCCGTTAAATACTAAAAACTAGAAAATAAAAAATCGGTAAAAAAACTTTTAAGTTAAACGGTTTTATCTTATGTGCACTGAAAACTAGAAAATAATAATAACAATTAGGTATTTTGAACTTCTAGTTCAGAAATATTTTAGTACTAGGCAGAATAGCTTTTAGGCATATTAGACTAAAATAAAAACGTGGGGCCCATTAACTATTGCTGTAATACTTTCTTCTATACTAAGTGTGGATTGCATCGACTTACTATAATCGTAACTGGAGATTTTGACAATCAATAACCAGCCGTGGCGGCTTCACCAGCGAACGCCGAGCTCATGATCTACCAAAGTATAAAGATATGCTTTGCCATAGGTAGGATTTCAGAGGGGCCCCACGTTTTTATTTTAGTCTAATATGCCTAAAAGCTATTCTGCCTAGTACTAAAATATTTCTGAACTAGAAGTTCAAAATACCTAATTGTTATTATTATTTTCTAGTTTTCAGTGCACATAAGATAAAACCGTTTAACTTAAAAGTTTTTTTACCGATTTTTTATGTTTAATATCGTTAGTTCTGTGTTATTGTTATTAATGTTTATTAAAACCAGGATTGTATCGTTACTTTTTAATATAATAATACTCAGGATACGTGATTTTGACAGAGAAATAGTGTTTTTTTATCATTCGTTTTGACACGTTAGTTTTGTATTACGAGTTTTTGCTTTAAATGAATTGTGCTGTGGGCACAATAGATCTTTAATGTCGCAGTGATTAACCTCCCCTCTTTCTCATTCTACCTACATTGTGTTGTTGATATTTTAAGCTTAAACTTTTTTACTAGCAGACCTTGCAGACAAACATTGTTCTTTTTAGAACATCTTTTAGTGTAAAGTGCAAAGATAGCTTAATAGCCGTAAAAAAGTCACCACATCAATCGAATATTTTGAACGGGAAAGCGGTACTAATGGCCCTTTATGTCCGTTAAGTGTTGTTAAGGGGGTGAGTTTTGTTGATGTAAATAATAAGTGTTTTTCTGTTTCCTAAAACATTTTGATTAAAAGAAAATATGTAAAAGTGGGCAACACTGTGCCGGTCAAGCTTAATTACGTGACTAAAAGTTTATTTGATATGAACTATATATACAGTTTGCTAAAAAAATATGAAAATTGGACTAAAAATTTAAAAAAAATTAAAGTAGATGAAAAAAAAATTTCGTTGCTTTTTTTTACATTTGAGTGTATTTTGTCCGATATAAAAATGATATTTGTAAACAAACAAAACAAAGGTAATGGTGAAAATAGTATATCATTCGGTACTTAACAATCACAAAATATTTCTAAATAATTTTGTAAAATTACATTTTTTATCTCTTATTAAAGATGCTGTAATATACAGGGTGTTTCAAAACAAATGCGAAAAACTTCAGGGGGTGATTCCTTGTTCAAAATAACGGGTAGTTTGCTTTATAAACGTTGGGTCAAAAGTCAACCATTAGGGAGATATCGCGGTACAAAGATGGCGGAAAAATAATGTTTTTATTTTTTATCTTGAAAACGAAAAGAGATAGACTAATGAAATTTTACGGAAGCATTACTGTTATGAAAACACACTTTCTGGTAATTTTTCACTTCTTTAAAATGAGTGGAAGGGTTGAAATAAACTACCCCTATCATTCTTGTTAATGAAATTTAAAGAAAAATCTTATCAAACACATGCAAAAAAATTAATTTTGATAGTTTAGTTTATTTAGAAACTTTTTTTATCTCTTGTGTTTTTGATAAAACTCACCGATTTTAAATTAAAAAATAAAATGTAAAGCATTACATGTCAGGACAAAAACATTTTTAGATAAAGAATCTAGTGGGCAGCTGTAATTTTTAGGAAAAAATCTAGTCGGCCGCTGTCACTTTTTAGGATGTTTCTAATATTGTTTTATTTGACATTACCCTACTGCAATACGTTATTATCTAGATTATTATTATTATCATTATTATCACTAGATTCTTAATCTAAAAATATTTTTAGTCCTGACATGTAATGCTTTATATTTTATTTTTTAATTTCAAATCGGTGAGTTTTATAAAAAAAATACAAGAGATAAAAAAGTTTCTAAACAAACTAAACTATCCAAATTATTTTTTTTGCATGTGTTTGATAAGATTTTTCTTTAAATTTCGTTAACAAGAATGATAGGGGTAGTTTATTTCAACCCCTTCCACTCATTTTAAAAAAGTGAAAAAATTACCAGAAAGTGTGTTTTCATAACAGTAATGCTTCCATAAAATTTCATTAGTATATCTCCTTTCGTTTTCAAGATAAAAAATAAGAACATTATTTTTCCGCCATCTTTGTACCGCGATATCTCCCTAATGGTTGACTTTTGACCCAACGTTTATGAAGCAAACTACCCTTTATTTTGAACAAGGAATCACCCCCTGAAGTTTTTCGCATTTGTTTTGAAACACCCTGTATAACTATTATTCTTTGTTAATTTACTCATATTTAATTCTGTGTAGGCAAAATGACAGTTGTCTAGACTGTCTTCCGTCTTAATTCACACAGTTCAAGTAAAACAGTACAGTTCATTCATCTACAAATAATAAGGTTATACTTGATACGTTTTATCTGAACAAGCAAGACTGACAGGTAAAACCTTATATGTAGTGGGTGCTTTACATAGCTAATACAGATAAAATAAATAATACAATACAGATAAAAAACGAAAAAATGAAAGTCAATCTTTTATCACCCAAATATTAGGTACCTTATCGGTAAAAATTCTAAATATAATAAAATAAAATTTAGTACATATCAATGAGAAACAACAATGTATTTTAAGTGTTCGACGTTTAATTCCAAATTCCAAAGGTGTTATTTTTAATCCAAAAATATAACAATTGTTTAAAACAAAGAAATACTAAATAATTAAAACAGTGACTTTTAAACAAAGACTGAATCTAAACTAATAAAACAAAAAAGATTAAAAACTACATTTTTTAAAAACCTATAATAGTTATGACAAATTACTCTTGAAATATGAATTAAGTAGGTATTATTCAAAAAAACTACTCATAAAAGAAACCGTATGATGCAAGAAAAGCGCCGTCATGTTGGTTTGGAAATGACAATCGATAAAATATGTAATTTTATATATAATTTATAAAAAAATGACAGCAGTCTTCATTTCCAAGCTATATCCGATGCGGTATAGGAGAGTGCTACTTATTATACCGTATGATCGAAAAAAATGGCGTCAAAGAAGGCTGGGGAATGACAATCGATAATAATTTTGACGAGGTCGATCTCTAGGCGTCATAAAAATTGACATAAAACTTAACAAAAATTAACACTAATTATAGAACGATTAAAAAGGAAGAACGTTTACAGACACACAAATCTATTTCCAAATAATTATTTTTACTCAATTTTTAAAATACACATTTTTGTTGTTAAATTACACACAAGTTTGTTGTTTGTACACATGAATTTTGCAGCTCGAGACGAAGTCGACAGCTGGAATCATGCTGAGTGCAACAAATATGCTTTTTGCACATGTTGCACACAACATTTTTTCTACGATCGAATTGAAATTCTTATTTAAATGTTTATTGAAAAAGTTTTTACAGTAATTCACAGAATAATATTACCACTAAAAATGACACGATAAACAAATATTATTTTTATATTTTTTAATATTTTTTTTTGAGTTTATTTTAATATTAATGTCGCAGTTTGAACAATTCACTAAGGTAATTGATGGACAAACTTCATTTCCAGTAGTCTTTTGAATTTTATTCTCATTTCTGCTCGTGGAGGTCTCGGGTTCTTGTTCTTCATTTAAAACTCTTTTCCGGAATGTTGCTGCGACGTGTCCAGTATTGGTACTTAGTTTACCTTCCAAGATTTGACAAATATTTACAAATTTTTTCTCTTTAGTTAAACTCGTCATTAATAACACAGATTATACAGATTATAAACTTTGTTTTTTCTTTATTGTTTTTCGTGGTTCCAATTTTCGGAATCGGGTACTAGTTAGGTTACTAGTTTGCGCACATAGCACGCCCACTTATGGCCTCTAAAATTGTGCACAGCGCCTGCCCGGCACAGTTATTAGAGAGATATCGGAAAACCGAATAGCGTCATGCAGTATTTACGCGTACCTTATCATGGTTACGACAAAGACTACACGTTACGATATGCGCGAGTCAATTTTTAACGCAACACCCGCTAATAACGTTACCGCCTGACGTAATTTGCGGATCAATTACACCAAGCGCTATTTCTAAATAACGTTTAAAAATTGCTTAAATGGGCATGTGCGGGTATTTGACAACCGGGGCCGGCCGGCGAGATCTTTTATTTTAGGTTATGTTTGAATTGTTTTGAATTATTACTTGAGTTTTATTAGGTAATTTGATATTTAAGTAGCTGGAATTAGTTTTATTTAAATAAATATGGCCCTAAATATGGATTCCACCTCTTCCAATATTAAAGAACCTATAAAGAGGCTTAGGTTTACAGCAGATGATGACTTAGCCCTTGTTCCAATTTGTTGCTTGTTGCCCTAAACCCACTGGCAGACGTTGAACAATGAAACACTGGAAATAAGCACTTTAGCCCTTTAATTTTAAAATAACTAATAAACAAAACAATTTCAAAGTTTTAAATTCAAAGTTAGGTTAAGTTTAAATAGCGGACGCGACGCGAACAGAATCACTTTCCGATACGATAACTATAATTGAAGAGAGTTAATACCACCTCACGCAAAGGAAATAATACCTGGCCTTATTAACGTCCATGCACGCTATTCGGTTTAGCGATATCTCTCTATTGCGCTTAGAGGTGGGAATTCTAGTTCCTTGAGAGGAACTAGTTCCTTAGTTCTAGTTCCTCCATAGGAATAGTTCCCTGAACTAGGTCTTTAGTTCACAATAGTTCCCGACTAACATTGACATCCCCCTTGCTTGCTAATGCGTTGTCAGTCAGAACTTTTCACAGTATGATCTGTATAATTTTTATAATGTACGGAACTATACGGAATGTATGGAGCTATACGGAACGGACAAATATTTCGAAGAGCCGAAAACGGCACTCTACACATTGTATGAAGAGTACAGACAATCGCCAACGTGCGGCTAAGTACATGGCACAGGAAGAAGAGAAGAATGTACGGAGATATAACGAAACGTGTAATTGTGTATGTTAAAAACATATAGGTAAGTTTTATAGCAGATAAAAAAATTAAAAAAAAAATCAAATCAGAATTTAAAAAACTATATCACAAATCAATTGGAGCAAATCTTACAAAAATTTTACGAAAAATTGCATTTTTCCTCACTTCAAGCTTTTTGTTTTTGTCTAAAAATTCAGAATATCTACTTCGTTTTATAAAATATTTCTTAATTTTAGGGACCTAAAGTGAAACATTTCCACAAAATATTTAAAAAACAAACTAAAAATCAAAAACAGTATCCACGACAATTTTCTGTGGTAATTACGCCGTGCCGGCTGTGGCAATAGACAAGGCCGAATCCATCGTCGTCGCCTTGCACTCCCCACGCCTGCCTAGCATCAATCGCGCAGGCTGATCCATACGTAAACTAGTCTTTTATTTAGTTCCTTTAGTTCCGGATCCGATAACATACGGCATACGGCTGGCATTCCCCAATCCTGTCTAGCATCGATCGCACTGGCCCGATCCGTTAGTACGTAAACTACTCTATTTAGATTAGTTCCTCTAGGTCCGGATCCGATAACGTACGGCTAGCACTCCCCACTTCTGCCTACCATTGGGCTACGCGCGCTAGCCGATCCGTCGTCGTCGCATATTATTCTATATCGGTCACAGTCTCGATCCCGGAATAGGTCCTGAGGAACTAGTTGTTTGAGAAACCAGGAACTAGTTCCTTTCATTCCGGGATCGGAATAGTTCGTTGGAACTAGTTCGTTCACGAACTACACACCTCTAATTACGCTGTTTATTGTTATTTTACGCGAGTTTATTTTTGCGCACAGGAAATTTTACTCGTTTGCACTTCGTCATAAAAAACAATTTTCGTACCACGAATTAGGGACAAGATTTTTATCTGTATACTTATAGGATACCTAATCTGTGTTAATAATGTCAATGGGTTTTTTGCACTAATGTAAAAAAATTGACTTTTAATACAGTAGATAGTGTAAAAAATAGCTACTTTTTACCAGGGTTGGAAAAAATCATGATTTTTCTAAAAAAATTAAAAAAATCAGATTTTTTTCATTTAAATCAGATTTTTTTGATTTTTAATTCAAAACAATGTTTAAATCGGATTTCCGAATCACTAGGACATATTTCCAATTAAAGTCCTATCCTAAATGGCTAAATCTTTATAACTCTGCCCGATACCGATAACATTAACAATGTGTGTCATTTTTCCACATCGGTCACGAAAATATTCCGCAAAAAAGTCGCTCGCTTCAGATCAAAAGGATCGGCATAAAAGGCATAAAAGTAAAGCACGGTTACGCCTAAGCACAAAAGCACAAAAATATATTATTAAAGTGATATTAAGTGTCAAATTCAACGAGTATACAAATTGTTACTTGATTATTGTTCATATTATTTGCAAAGTTTGAAATTGATTAAAAAATTAGTATGTTCTATTCGTTTCAAACATACGTTTCAAAAAAAAAATAAAACAACACATTTTCTGACGATTATAGATTCTCGGGAATGAAGAAGTTATGCACTGGACTTTGCTAATGTTATTAATTCGAACAGCAAATTTTTGCCACTTATACATAAATTTTAAAATAAATCCCTGCGTTGAGGGGTCTAATGGATTCACACGAAATTACTTCAAAAATCGGTCCAACATTTAAATTGATGAATAGATATTTTTATATAGTTTTATAACATTTACAACTATTTTTCGATTTATTATCTGTCATATCTGTTATAGAAATATTTTTTATAGTTTTCTAGGACACATTTTTATAACTTTTACAGTTATTTTTTAAATCACATGATTAAAATTAAAAAATAAATCATGCCAACCCTGCTTTTTACTTAATTCAAAAAATACATATAAAGGCCAACTGGCAGTAAGCGCCATTAAGAAATAAAGAAGAGTACCTGTCAAGTAAATGACGTCTAGGTCTTGACCTCGCCAAAATTATTATCGATTGTCATTCCCCAGCCGTCTTTTACGCCGTTTTTTTTGTCGTCTGGTATTACAGTAAATTTCAATTTCAAATGTTTGAAATAAGTGGGGGTTATTCGCATTTTATTTCCATCATAAATTCATCTGTATCGTCCATTATCATCTGGGAATAACCAGGTAGTATTATATACCTGATCTAGGGTTTTATAAAGGTTTTTATTGATATGGTAAGGAATATAAAAAGGACTAAATTGAATATTATACAGACGAGTTATAGTTCATATTTAAATTTTATAACAACTCAAATTCTTATAAAAATCCACATTATCCTACCTACCCTGTCCTAAGAATTATTATGAAAATTTCATATTGAGAATAATTAATAAATTTTTAATTCTTAAGGTATTGTAAAAAATATACAGGGTGGCCCATCGAAAACGTTCCGCAAGGCATAACGGCCAGGGTATTTTTTTTTCAAAAAATCCAAAAACACTTCAATTTTGTTTGCGAGGGGAACAAATTTTGCCCCAAAAATGAATAAATATAATAATAGAAATAATAAGAAAAAACAGCAAATTAGTCGAAAGAATTTATCCTTATCATTTACTCTGATAAATGTTTAAATAAACTTTTCAAATTTCAATCCTTCATATTTTCACAATGACTTGACCGATTTTCAAAAACAAAGTGGGAAAGTATAGAGAATAGAATGCCCTTTTCATTACGGTAAAAACTGGGGGATGACACCCCGCTTAGAGGGTTAAAGATTTTGCAATCATTTTTGGGGCAAAAGTTGTCCCCCTCACAAACAAAATTGACGTGTTTTTGAATTTTCTGAAAAAAAAATTACCCGGGCCGTTATGCCTTGCGGAACGTTTTCGATGGGCTGTATACATATACTGGGTGTTCTCTAATTTGAGTAAGAGATGCCTCCAATTACGTAAAGGCACTTGTTAATGAGCTCAATGATAATCCATTTAATAACTTATCTTTTGTATTTCCAGAAATATGGCGGAAAAACTCGAATTTCCTGTTTTCATTATTTTTTTAAAAGTGTATTTTAATGATTAGAAAAGATCTATGGATCTTGTGACATAATATACAGATAAACATATACATTTTTTTAAATAGAAAATAGAAAGCTAATGGTCTATAGGATAAAATTACAAACTCCTTGGAAAACCACTTTTTATACATATAAAAAATATTGTTTTATCCAGCAATTTTTGAACTTAAATGGTCTATCTAGTAATGAGCTTCACAAGAAAAGATATATATAACTATAAAACCAAAATAGTTGTCTAGTAACATTAACATTTTCTGATTAATTTCTCATTGCAAGTGAATAGTTTTTGTTATGTATATGAACTATTATTTTTGAAATAATTGACAGCATACCTTTAATAAATATACGTTACGTATATTTTAAGCCCATTTAGTAATATATTTGGCAATTTATAAACATTATTATAAGTGTATTATAGTGTATACTTACTTGGATTGGTTAAAATCATGCAGAGCATAGTTAAATCTATGTAAGGCACTTTGTGAATGTTCATCATCACATTCCTCATTTATATCGCAAAGCGGACAATCCTATTAACAATTAGTTTGTTTAATTATTTTAATTTGCTTTATTTAACGCAAAATACGAACCATTGTTATCAGAAGAAAATACTGACTGGAGCTGGAGATAAAAATATGGGTATTTCACACAGATATTAAGCAACCTTTGAAACTGTTTTTTTCACTTTTTCCCGGCTGAATTTGGAAAAAACTAAGTTAGTTATTGCTTCTTGCTGAGTAATTTCGAATATGCACGCTGTGTAATCAATCGCTTAAAGTAAAATAAACTGGAAACACTAATTTCACACACTACATTCCAAGACGAACAAATTTTGAAATGAATGTTTCTAAAACATGAAGTGACAACTGACATGAAATGCCAATGATTACCACAGCTCAATTAAATAGAATAATAACCGATAAATAAAGGTTGTTACTGGCCCGATTCTCTTGTACAGAAACGGCGATAAAATTGTACTAATATGAATTTACAAACATTTTGTTTTTTGTTCTTCTGTGGTTCTGTGCAAAAAATGTCTCTAATCTCTAATGTCTCTAAATATCTTTTCGTATCTATCTCAATGGTGCTACAGATACAAAATAAGTGAAGATTTTTCAGCATTTTTCTTTGGGAGATATGCAAGTATTTCCTATTTCGTACAAAAATTATTGAACTTTGTTTGCCTTCTGGGGACAAATGGTCATGCAGAGAAGGTGTTTACAGTGGTCAATAAGATGTTGATAGGTACAGAAAAGACACAAATATCTCTACCTTCTTAAAAATGTCTAGTAAATACAAAATGTAGTACACCGAGGTCCGGCGAATATTTTCTTAAATAATTAAGAGATAATCTATTCTTAAAAAGATTCATTTCTCCAAAAAATATGCGAATATTTCGGCAAAATTATTATTTTACAGATTCCATTATTTATTTTAAGTTTATGAACAGCTCTGTTATACTGATGTACTAAAATATTTGTAATTCTGTTGAAATACGTACAAATATAATTGTTTGGACAACCCTACGGGTAAACACAGCTGCCAGCTGCTCCATGCAGCTGCCACAGGGGGATAAATAAAAAGCTGTGTTGTCAAATCTAAAGGATGGCAGATCTTTGAAAGAAATCTACATTCGGAAAGTATTGCAATTTTATAGGTAAAAGAACGCTTTTATTTAGCTCTCCAACTATTTTATTGTAAAACTCAAGAAAATATAAAACGTGTGTTGTAGTTTAGAGTTAACTTATAGACATAATTTTAGTGTAATTACTTATTTTAAAGTAAACGTTCAACTTAAATTTGGCAACAGGACTGCTCTATTGTTATATGAATATATAGGGTGGCCCATTAGCGCGAGGAAGTCTTATTCGTTGTTGACGAAGATACGAAAAAAAGTTTTACATGTTGGATTGTTTATAAATGTGGATATCCTAAAAATATTTTGTAGTATACAGGGTGTTCTACAAAAGTTAATGATAAAATGGTAAGTGACAGTGACAAAAATTATTGCCACTGTCAGAATCAAGTCAGAATTCTATCGATTTTTCAATGGATTCTTCGCATTCGATTTTTTTGATTATAGACAATGTCAAAATTTGACGGTTTGTCAAAATGGCTCCTCCTCCTCCAACTGTTCCGACTTTTAAAGATGGAAAACGCTCCATAGATTTTATTTTAGTGTACAAATTATCGACTCTTGATAGCGAAAAACATGAAAAAAGGCACAAAGGCTTCTTGGAAAGCCTACAGAAATTAGGATTAGAAATAGAGGAAGAACCTTTTTCGGTATGTTGTTGTCATTTATTTTTTTATAATTTTAGTAAAATTTTTTATCAATCAAATTTTGAATTTGTTCAATAATTATTGTAAAATAAATATGAGACTAAAAGAGTAAACATATCGTCCTCTATCTCATCTAAAGTACAGGCTACGCAAAGTTTACAGTATCATTCTGTAAACTTTGGCCTAGATTTCTCTCACAGTGGATGATTTCAAAAAATTCCGACCGTAGCGCTGTATACGGTAGGAAATGCAATCTCTCTGAGATTCCGCGGAATCAAAGTTGCGGGATTTACCGTGCGGGATCTGCGGGATCATCACATTACTACTGGGTAACCGAATCGATCTCAATCAAGATCAAACCGCTACGTTCCGGGCCGATGCGTCGACGCTCGGAACCCGGGGGATTCCCCTTACGGGTTGGCCATTAAAAATAAGTGAAACAAACAGGTTACTTGTTAGATTTCTTTCTGGCGTATGTGAAGTGAAGAAAAGCGTTTAACTAGTACTTGTGGACAATTTCGTCAAATAAACCGCCGGACATAATTATCGGGACAAGCAAAATTTTAGGGTAAATTTAAAGTTGAATATCTCTTGAACTAAAAAAGATTTTTGAATGCGGTTTGGACCAGGTTTTAGATGCATCTATTGTGATTAAGATGTTATGTGGTTTTCGAAAATATATTTAGTGAATTCTCGTATACAGGGTGTTTTATAAGAGTGTGAAAATTTGGTTAAGAATCTTTTTTACCGCAAATTTACAATTTTTAAAAAATCGAAATTTTTACCAAGTACGACTAATCTGTATTGAAATTAGAAAAAACAATTTGATCGGTTTTTTAAGGAAAAAAGTTTTTTTGTTTTAAGGAAAATTCGACGTTTTTTCGAAAAATATGCATTTTTAGTCATATATACGTATGGTCCTAAATGGTATAAAAAGCTTTGTACATTCTACATATGCCAAAAAATTATTCATATAGAGTGTATCTAAAAGCAGATAACTAACACAAGTTAAAAAAAACTTCAACATCAGAATAATATTTTTATTTATAAAATAAGTAGGTAGATAAATTATAATAAAATTTAAGTTTATTTTAATTATATATATGTAGGTTTTTTTGGCCCCTTTTTTTGCTACTCGTATTTTTGTTTATTTAAATTTAAGTTTATTTAATATTAAATATATTTTTTGAACACTCTTTATACATCGGTCCAAATTTCTGTACAGCTAGTTTAAGATACACGCTATATCAATATATTATGGGCCTATGCAAAATGTACAATGCCTTTTGTACCATTTAGGACCAAATGTATGACTGTTGTTTACAGTCCAGCAATTTTGCGGATCCGCGGGATTGATTGCTTTAATCTCGCGGGTTTGCGGGATTGAGATTTTGGTGCGGGATTGCATTCCCTAGTATACGGCAGAAATTAGAAATTTTCGCTATGTATTTCACGCCGTCCCTGTTACAGTTCATGTTGATCGCATTAAAACAATATTGAAATCGTAGCTTTGTCATAATATTTAAGTATTTTAGTTTGCTAGTGCAGTTATTGAGATCATAAAACACTCAGGTACGATGTTGGTGTGATGTAACGCTGTTTCGGGCAGTAAAAAATAAGTGAAAAAGAATTCGACCTAGGCGTCGCACAGTGATGCAGAAGTTCCCAATAGCGGCAGAAAATCAAAATATCAGAAGTATTTATTTTTAATTATAATTTCACTCGTATAATAGTCCATATTTTCAGAATCGTGAAGATTTTTGAATATAGACGGGCCCATTATCAATCCCTGATAAGAAATGTTCGAACTTATAAAATTATTAGCTGAAGCTAAAATATTTTGATTAAATAAAATTAGTGCGTTTAACGTTGGTGATAAATTAGCGAAAAACTGATGGTACTCTGAGAAAGTACAATGTTTTCAACTGTTTTTCTTCATGGTAATTCTAGTTTTAACTTTCCTGGTACCATAACAAAAATCAATAAAGACCTTGATGTAATTAAGAACTGCTTAATCTAAAATCACATTTTATGTAAGCAAATACAAAATGCTCCAAATTGCTCCAAAAAAATATGATGTAGGTTACAATTATTAGCCTTTTTTCTTCATAATTACAAAATTTCATGACCAACATTAGCCCACAAATACCCTTTAGGTTGCCTAACTCTCCTGAAAACCATGATTTAGTTTCCAAAATAAATTACGTATGACAGTATTTTACTGGGTGTTTCTTAGATGCTGTAGAATATTGTTGTTGGTTATTTTTAATTAGTTTTAGAAAGGAAACTCTAATATATTTTCTCTTATTCAATTTAATTTTCGATATACAAAGTATTCAAAGTATACAAAGCATTCAAATAATTTTTAATGTGTAATTTTAACTAGCTTTTCCCTATTAAGCCTAAATTTTTATTCGTTTTGTGCTTATATGACATTAAATTTAATATTATTAGAAATATCATTAATTTTCAATAATTTATTGTTAATATAAACTACAAAGACGTGTCAATGTGTCTATGATCCGTCAATATTCAGTCAACAACTTTTATCAAGAATGTCATGCACCTTCTAGGTACTAATTTTCTCGGATATAGTAAGAGATCACCAAGACTTCTCCTGTCAAGTAAAATAGAACAGCATCCTGAGGCTCCAAAACTTATTATAGATTAAATTATTCTATTTTTTTATCCATTTGCTAAATCCATGTTAAATATATTATCCATCTTATCTAGAAGCTTTAGGATAATTTTTAGTTTCTTTTTCTTGCGTATTAAATTCTTGTAACTAAGTTCTAATTATAATCTAAGTATAATATTTTTACCACAGGTAATTACAGATATTTCTAAATTATAGAACATTTAAAAATATAACTAAAATTAAATGGTTGTAAGTGAACAACTGCTTACATCTAATGCGAAAAGAGCGCTCAATCTTTTAGATATTTTGGTGTTACTTTCATTAATAGCTAACTACATAAAATATACAGATATATTTAGTTTCTTTTGTTTTCTCATGAAAATGAATGTAAATATATTTTTTAAGTTGAATTTAAGTAATACTTATTGGTAACTAGTTCTGAAAAAAAGGATTAATTTTATTAAAAACGAAATGCTAATTCTATTGTAAGGGGCTGAAAATAAAACCCTGTATATTTATTTAGGTGTACACACAAACTTTTTTTGATTTTTTAAACTTTATAAAGATTATAAAAGTATTAAATTAATATGCTATTAAAGACAAAATAATATAATTAAATTTTTTACAACCCATTTTATATTTTTTACAGCCAATTTAAGTACACTCTGTATACATAATTCAATTTTCCGAATTCAAAACATCACTTATAACTTAGAAAACCACATTTAACAAAAATAATTTAAAAAAAAATGTAGTAGTAAGTTGAGAAATTATTTTTTGCCACTTTTCGCGTTTTCAGCATCACTGTGCGTCGTCGTGTCGTGTTGTGACAATTTCAAATGTTAATAAAATTGCTGAAAAAGGGTTAACGCCTAAAGAAGAGCGTAATTAGGGCGTTGTTGGGTGCAATAACATTAAATAACTGAACTTTCCCGGATATTCAACGTCCCGAAACAACATTTTATAGCTTCATCATAGTTTCTCACATCGATTTCATCAAAAGAAAAAAAAAAGATTCAAGCAGATCGACGAAACAAGTAAGTAAACAAAGTGTTCGTTACATAATCAAAAAATTAAATAGGCATATACTATGAGTGGATAAAATATAGTTTGCAATATTAATGGTATACTTTTTTTAATCAACTAGCGATTAAATGTTTTATGAACATCTTCTAAAATTATAATTAGGTATTAGCCGAAATAGCCCCAATTATGACCCCACTAGCAAAACCGGTGATTAAAACTATGCTCGCTACCGTAGTTGGCGTTGTTGAACTCATCTAAAAGGTTTTTTTAACTGGAATAATAAATTATAATACAAGTTCGACCTTCTGAAGATATCAAAATATTTACTTTTTATTTTTAGAATTTTCACAAATTATACTTTCTAACACATTTAGAATAATTATATAGTCTGTAAAACGAATAACTTTGAATTTGACAGTTCCCACGGGCTTTTCTAGTATTAATTTTATTAGGTTAGCAACTTGCGGCCATACTGACGCAATGCCGTCTCTGATAGAACAGCCTAGCAACGAGATTTATGACGTCACGCTAGTTAGATACTACAGAACTATGTTGTAGAACACATGGAAAACATAATTATTCCTCGATTTGTTGGTTTGTATTTTAAAAATGATATAGTTTACATGAAATATACATAATATACAGTTAATAAATACAATATATATATACCTATTTATATTAATAAATACTTTGGCAGATAAACTATGAACCATACAAATGCAGCAAATGTTTTACAATATGACTGAAATCGTACTCCATAGTCAATGTAGATAGTTTTGTGTTAAGAATAATAATTTAAAAAAAATATGTGGTCATCTTTTGACAAGTTTATATTAGTTTATTAACTGCAGTAAACATTATAACATATAAATAAATTTTGTGAATGCAAATAATAATACATCACTATTAGTAGATATTGAATGTTTTTGTTAAATTAGATCGATTTTCGAACCCCAAAATTTAAAATATTTTACATTTTACCCGTTATCTTATGTACCACCTATTCATTATTTGTATATTGTAAAACATTTGCTGCATTTGTATGGTTCATGTTTATTAGCCAAAGTATTTATTACAATAAATAGGTATATATTATATTGTATTTATTAACTGTATATTATGTATATTTTATGTAAACTATATTATTTTTAAAATACAAACCAAAAATACGAGGAATAATTATGTTTCCATGTATTCTCCAACATATTTATTAATCCGTATTATCTAACTAGCGTGACGTCATAAATCTCGTTCCGTGGCTGTTCTAATAGAGACGGCATTGGTCTAATATTTAAAAATGTCAAAAGCTGATGACATTTTACTTTGTCAATTATGACATTTCATTGTTGATTTCTTTTGCAAGAAGAGGAAGAATTGTCACTTGTTTTATTATTTTCCTTTTCTATTTCACGAAAGTAAAAAGAGTTACCTATCTGATTCGTTCAGGCTAGTTCAGGCACTCAATTTAAAGAATATCAGTAACTTTTTTGACAGAGGGATTTTGTATTTGCCATGTTGGTAAAAAATAACGGTCAAAATTCAAAGTTATTCATTTTATAGACTATATAATACATTTTTCGTATACTCGCTATTTAAACCCGTGTATTTGTATATAAAAGTTGTTTACGATGTTCTCCGATGGTGGCAGCACCGGCGGAGAATATACACCAAGCCTATAATTGCTGTCCTCCATTCGGCGAATTTCAAGTTCCAGAGCTTTACACCCTGGGCTACTCGAGAACGGTTCTGAAAGGAGCTGGGCGCGATAGCCCGGAAGCCCGGTGCCTCCATATGGCGCGGAACCAGTTCTGGAACTTTATGACTCAATTGAATGGAGTGAGAGTATCGCGTTCTTGAACAGTTCAGAGCTGCACAGCTGCGTGAATGGAGGACAGTAAATGAAAAATTCTTGTTCCAGGTCGATAATGACGTAGTGTTTGTGAAAATTTTCGCACCGGACAAGTTGATTATGCTGTTCGCGGGGCTGTTCGACGTCGAACTGTCCTGCCAGAATTTCGAATTCAGGCCTGTTGTACCTGTTCCCACGGGATTCTTTGCCACTCCCTTGACCTCGCCCGATATTAACGATCCCGATTATTCCAGAGCGCCGTAAGTACCCGTATTTTCATAGAATAAAAACTAAGATAAACATAGAGAAAACAAAATAGTATATTTGATATCAATTAAATTTTTAGTTACGTAATCGAGGGCGCGATTTTTAAATTCATTGTTGCCAACCACGGCAACATATTCGTCTCTTGTCTAACTTGAATTTAAATTTCCCGCTGGGGATTCAGGTGGTAGATCTGCTGTAAAGACGTCATGTTGTCACATTTATTTATTTATTTCCTGACATTGTTATTCGTTTTGACACTTCAGTTTTGTATTACGAGTTTTTGGTTTAAATAAATAATACTTTAAGCTTAAAAATGTTTATTAGCAGACCTTACAGTTGAACATTGTTCTTTTTAAAACCTATTTTAGTGCGAAGTGTACAAGAGGTGTGCTTAATAGCCGTGAAAAACTCATCGCAACTTTATTATAATATTTTGAACGGGAAAGCGGTAGTAATGGCCGTTTATGTCCCTTAAGTGCTGTTAAGAAAGTGAGTTTTTGTTGATGTAAATAATAACTGTTTATATACATATTTATAATTAATTTATTGTTGTTTCCTCAAATATTTTGATTAAAAGAAAATATGTAAAAGTGGGCATCGCTGTAGCGGTCAAGCTTAATTACGTGACTAACAGTTTATGTGATATGAACTATCGTAAACAAATAGCCCCACGCTAACTATTAAGGGGCGTCCAGACCTTTGGTCCAGACCATATGAGCGAGCAGGAGCGAGCAAGAATTCGGGTATGTTCTATGGGAAAGCTTAACTGGTGTGGACGGCTCTGCGAGCGAGCGAATGACTGAATGAACTGAATGAATTGCTTGCTCGCGCTCGACGCTGTTCCACGCCGTGTCGGTTTGGACGGGATTTTGATTACCACGTTTGCGATCGAATGTCAAAAATGGAATGGCCGAATGAAGTTGTTTTAGAACTAATAGAGGAGTACAAAAATCGCCAAGACCCGTAAGGTTATAGCTAGCCTTTCTCTAGGTGAAATTGCTTTTCGGTAATTCGTATCACTTTTCATTATTTTTATGTCAATTAAATCTAATAAGGTATTAAAATCTGTAAGTGACATCCGAAAAGTTCTTAAATTTTCCAGAATCTTCTGTTTCAACATCGTTTAGTAAATTGTTACCACCATGAGAAACTCGATTTTTAAAAAGAGTTATGTTCCACCATCTCCTCTGCAGTCGTTTTACTCTTTGATGTTTCCAAAATTTATGCAATACAATGAAAGACGCACAAGCAATAATTTTTCCGACATTATGAACATGAAGTGCCACACACCGATCAACGCCGAACATACAAATAATCGCTAGGTCTGGACGGAAACTGATCATGTGCTCGAGAGCAGCAGAAATCACGAGCGAATTTGAATAAATGTTTGCTCGCGCTCGTTTCTGCTCGCTCATCATATGAGCGAGCAGGAGCGAGCAAGAATTCGGGTATGTTCTATGGGAAAGCTTAACTGGTGTGGACGGCCTCTGCGAGCGAGCGATTTGATTATATTGCTTCGCGCTCGACGCTGTTCCACGCCGTGTCGGTACATCAAAGAAAATTCGCGCTATTGTACGTTCAGTTTGGACGGGATTTTTGTTTACCACGTTTGCGATCGAATATCAAAATGGAATGGCCGAATGAAGTTGTTTTTTAGAATAGAGGAGTACAAAAACTGCCAAGACCCGTAAGGTTATAGCTAGCCTTTCTCTAGGTGAAATTGCTTTTTCGGTAATTCGTATCACTTTTCATTATTTTTTATGTCAATTAAATCTAATAAGGTATTAAAAATCTGTAAGTGACATCCGAAAAGTTCTTAAATTTTCCAGAATCTTCTGTTTCAACATCGTTTAGTAAATTGTTACCACCATGAGAAACTCGATTTTTAAAAAGAGTTATGTTCCACCATCTCCTCTGCAGTCGTTTTCTCTTTTGATGTTTCAAAAATTTATAAAATACAATGAAAGACGCACAAGCAATAATTTTTTCCGACATTATGAACATGAAGTGCCACACACCGATCAACGCCGAACATACAAATAATCGCTAGGTCTGGACGGAAACTGATCATGTGCTCGAGAGCAGCAGAAATCACGAGCGAATTTGAATAAATGTTTGCTCGCGCTCGTTTCTGCTCGCTCATCATATGAGCGAGCAGGAGCGAGCAAGAATTCGGGTATGTTCTATGGGAAAGCTTAACTGGTGTGGACGGCTCTGCGAGCGAGCGAATGACTGAATGAATTGCTTGCTCGCGCTCGACGCTGTTCCACGCCGCACAATGGATCGAAGCATAGGAAAATAGGGACATTGACTTATTTCGAAATTAATACTTTTATTTTACTGTTTTTTATGTACGACTTCAATAAATACAACAAAAATCTAAATTAATATGGCATTTTGTACTATATAGTTTACAAAATATACAGGGTGTCTCAAAAAAAGAACTAATATCTAAACAAAAAAAGAAAACAAAAATATTATAACAAAAAAGAAATTGCTTCTCTGTTAAATCTAAATTAATATGGCCTTTGTACCAGATATTTTAAAAAATATACAGGGTGTCTTACAAAAAGAGCTCATCTATAAACAAAAAGAAAACAAAACATTATAACATATGAGAAATTTTTTCTCTGTTAAATCTAAATTAATATAGCCTTTTTGTACCAAATAGTTAACAAAATATACAGGGTGACTCGCAAAAGAATTAATCTCTAAATAAAAAAGAAAACAAATATATTATAACAAAAAGAGATATTGCTTTCTGTTAAATCGCTACGAATTTTATCCACAGCTACGCATATCAGTTATATATGGATCGGAAGACAACAAAAGATTATGTAAAATGTCTTCATTTGCAAAGTTCTGGTTAGACCTTCTTGAACGGCATTCTGTATATTTCCGAAAGTATTTATTCCTAGACTCTGGAGGCCTCTTCAGACAGATGCCCTATCGGAAACCAAAATTGCTGATGATTTTTGCTCCGTGTATCGAAAAATTTTAGGTAGAGAAGATGGCATGTAATACCATCCATAAAGGTTAACTCTTCTGCAGTCTCTTTTGCAAATTTATTAAATTTTTTCGGCATTTATTTTTTTTTCCTGAAACCAAACTTGGAGTAATGTATATAGTCTTTCCAGCAATCAATTTATCGATTCCCTGTAATTTGTTATGACTTTTCGAAGTTTCGGAAAAATCTTCTCGCAGTGTTTTCCACCGTTTGCCCCATCCTTCGTAACGACATCGACTATCAAACCCATTTCCTCCCTAAATCTAAAAATAAAATTGCAAATATATTCTGCAAAGCAACGCGTGATGCGCGTCCACGGCAAACTCGACAAATTGCCGAATACCAATTCAATTGCCGAATAGGTACCGAATACCAAAACGAAAACATTTCTGGGCTTTTCAACCTATATGCCTTATGTATTGTAGTGTAATTCAGTCCCACTCCAATGTTCTTCGACGAATATACTTTACCGATATCGGCAAATTACAAATTGTTTGATGGTGCACTGTGCGTGCATTGCATAAATTCAAGGATTTTGATATTAAAAAAACATTAAATTTTTTGCAGTGGCACTTTGGGGCAGCTAATTTTTTATGATATGTGCGAGTAAAGGTGGCTCTTTACATTGCACGTAATATCTCCACTTACATCCGCTTACATTTTTTGTAATTCAAGAAAACTTTATATTTTTAAGTCTTAATGACATAATAAAAAACAAATGAGTTTTTCACTTCTGGTGTGACTTTTTTAAATTTAACAATCCAATACTATAGCCCAAGAACGCTTCTAATAAGTCGTTATATATAACAAACGAATATCTTTTACATCCATTTTAAAATTACAATCAAATGTAAGACTTTTATCTACCAATTTGAATGATTTTTCAATTTACTTCAATTGGTGCTCATATGCTCAATAAGTAAATAACAAACAGACATACTGTATATGTTTTACAAGACTAGAATATCTCTTTAACACAAATATGTAAAAAAATATTTAAATTTGGAACTCTTCAAAAACAGCCAATGTCCCTATCTTCTTATACTTCGATCCATTGTGCGCCGTGTCGGTTTGGACGGGATTTTGTTTACCACGTTTGCGATCGAATATCAAAAATGGAATGGCCGAATGAAGTTGTTTTAGAACTAATAGAGGAGTACAAAAATCGCCAAGACCCGTAAGGTTATAGCTAGCCTTTCTCTAGGTGAAATTGCTTTTCGGTAATTCGTATCACTTTTCATTATTTTTATGTCAATTAAATCTAATAAGGTATTAAAATCTGTAAGTGACATCCGAAAAGTTCTTAAATTTTCCAGAATCTTCTGTTTCAACATCGTTTAGTAAATTGTTACCACCATGAGAAACTCGATTTTTAAAAAGAGTTATGTTCCACCATCTCCTCTGCGTCTCTTTTGACGTTTCAAAAATTTATAAAATACAATGAAAGACGCACAAGCAATAATTTTTTCCGACATTATAAACATGAAGTGCCACACACCGATCAACGCCGAACATACAAATAATCGCTAGGTCTGGACGGAAGCTGATCATGTGCTCGAGAGCAGCAGAAATCACGAGCGAATTTGAATAAATGTTTGCTCGCGCTCGTACTGCTCGCTCATCTGGTCTGGACGCCCCTTTACGGTTCAGAAGCGGGAAATCCCGGTCTCGAAAATGCGAGGTGGCCTTCGGTGGACTAGTCCAACTCACACTTGTCCGTTTTTTTTATCACTTGCTTGCTGATTGAAAAACTGCGCCATCGAAAGTACCAAGAACACCAGAAATCCCGGTTCCTTAAAGGTGTAGTACCGAAAAATGATAGTAGTAAAGTAATAAGTTTCCACCATATCAAATAAACTTTTAGTCACGTGATTAAGCTTGATCGGCACTGCGTTGCCCACTTTACCATATTTTCTTTTAATGAAAATATTTTAAGAAACAAAAATAAATTAATTATAAATATACTTATATTTTCAATATACATAAACGATATAGTGACCCAATTAAAGAGCTGTTCGCTTTTATTTGCAGATGATCTGAAGATTTTTAGTGTCGTCCGGTGTAAGGATGACTGCATCCGTCTGCAGGCCGATCTTGATATTATCTCTAATTGGTGCGTGGAAAATCGACTTGCTTTAAACACCTCTAACTGTAAAAAAATGTCCTATTCTCTGAAACGTATTGAACTTGATCACCCCTATACCATAAATAGCGCAATCCTGGAAAATTGTGAGCATGTTAAGGACTTGGGTGTTTACTTGGATAAGAAACTGACTTTTAACATACATATTGATGAAGTATCCCGTGGTGCTCTTAAATCTTCAGAAGGTTTCAATAGTCCATTATGTCTAACGGCATTATACATGAGCCTTGTGAAATCAAAAACCAATTATGCCTCTCAAATTTGGTCACCAATTCACCAGGTCCATATCCGGAGATTAGAAAATGTTCAGCCTAAAATATCTCTCGTTCAAACTGGATGGTGTTTTCCCAGAGCGTGGTTATAACCACTTACAGCTGTTGCAAAGGTCTGATCTTTTATCTATTGAGCAAACTCATAGACTTCACTCTTTATCTTTCCTTTATAAACTTTGTAACGGTCATGCGGACTGCGCTTCGCTATTAGCTCGGCTGAACTTTTCAGCTCCGCTCGTCCGTACTAGAAATCAAAACACTATCAAAACACGTTCTACCCAGGTATGATATTGCGCAGGTTGGTCACTACGTCACAGGTGATAAACGACACCATTGGTCGGCAAGTTCCGCGCGCCAATTTCAAATTGTCAAACAGATGACACAATAAATATGAAAATAATTTTTCAAATGTCAAGCTCGATGATTTGACATAACTTTTGGGGTTATGTCCTAACTCTTCCCTATTTTATGTCTTTTTTTATTAGTGGCAATTGTACAATATGGATATTTTTTTGGATGGCTTATGACGTCACAGGTGGTATGCGCAAACTTAACGAGATTGGAACCGCTATCGATCATACCTCATGCGTTCTACCTGTCAAACGTTAGGACTTGTTTAGCCGGTAAGGCACCCTTCTACCGGGCCTGTACTGATTTCAATGATGTTGAGAGCCTGGCATCTGTTGATATATTTGGCGACTCACTGCGTCAATTCAGGAATGTTTTGGTCCGGCAAATAAAGAATCCTAGCATTTTTTGATATTTTATATTGTAGTTCGTTAGAATTAGAGTTTTACTTTCACTTTTAAATTTATACTAGGTGTTATTTTTTTTAAGATTACATATAGGATTTGTTATATTTTGCATTGTACTTTTATTGTTGATTTGTGCTTATGTTAGCTTCATTTATTATGAATGTTCTGATTTTTTTAGTGTACACAATTGTCTTTAATTTGGGATTTCCTGTTAGACAATAAACTATTATTTATTTATTTATTATACTTTATACACTTCTGTATTATTCTAGAGAAGCGTTTAGTGGAGATACACCCAAAAAGGTAACTTCCGCTGAGAAGATTATGGTAGTTAATCACATTTTAATCAGGGCAATTTATGGCGTAGATCGTGGTGATTACGGAATACACAAGTAAAGTAGTGTTAATTAATTATTATAATTTCATTTCTCAAGTTAATCAGTTTATTATGAATCCATTTTACATGTATAAGACACTAGAATTATTAATGCAATTTTTATGCATTTAAAAAAGTGCGTCTCATAATTGCTAAAATTATGAACTTATTCATATTATCATTATTTGTCCAACAGGACCTTAGCCTTCACAGTGATAAGTGTGTCTGTCATTTTAATTCACAGGCAAATTATATATTCTGTGATTTTTTAATGTCGTCTGTCGAAATCTCGTTGGACAGACAATATAATCTGTCCAACAACTATAATCTGTCTAAAGATATCACGAGCAACTGATATTATTAATTACTGTTATTTATGATTACTGAAAAATATCTGTCAGTGTAGGTTAGTGGGTAGAACTTTCTTTATTCACCTTATTTATTATTTTAGGCTTATTAAGTTACACACTTTTGTAGATGCCTACCCTCTACACGACGGTACCTGTAAATGGACTGATGAAGGACCACTAAACGATAGGCAAGTAAGTGCAGTACAAAGACTTATCAAACTTATCATATTAAATTTAAAACGGTATTAATACTGATTATTTCTCTCATCGCGAAATGGACCAATCAGCTAATCTAATTTTTCGAATAAATTTTGTTTAGATAAGCGATTAAATCCCAAGACCAGTTTAACCGCGATTATTTTTTCGGCTTCCTTTTGGGTTTTCTTTTTGTCCTTTATCACTAATTCTGAGAGATTTTGGCAACAGTTCATTTAAAAACATTGATTTACAACTGATATGTATGACTTAATAACGATTTTAATCGGTGAAAACCCCTTATTCGATATTATTTTGAACAAATAAGTGGAACCGTGCAAGTTGAAAACTTACTTCTCTGACTACAGTCAAGGGTAATAAAGGACCTTTATTGTCACGTTCTCGTTCAAAATAGTTTATCAGGGAAGCTACAAGCTTTTTGGTTCGATTATTTAAATGCTTCGGCATATTTTCAACACACGATTTCAAAAAATGCAATACAAAAACTCGAAAATTTAGTTCTTAAAATTTGTGTTTAAAAGTACAGTTTGTGCTTAAAAGTACAATTTTTTAAAAAAGACTATGAAAATAGGCAAAGAAACGAGAGAAACTCATATTTATGTGTATTGCAATATAATATATTTAATGTTAAAATCAAGAACAAAGTCCAAACCACTGTAAAAAAATTGTTTATTGGCCTAACCTAACCTTAAAAATAGATATAAACAATAAAACTTATATAAATGTATAAAAGCAAAGAACATTTTATTTTATTTGCTTTTGCGCTTCATTTTTCAAACAACGCTATTTTATACCATGCCTAGTACATACCAAAAATGGCTATATTTCGAAAGTAACGTAGCGACGGGAGCGCCAACGCCAATAGTAACCCACCAAATCCCGACAGGCAAAACCGAAACCCTAGAAGCGACTGCTGGAACGAAGTAGGTCGCCGCCGAGGTCGAGCGTCGATAGCCAGTTACAGCAGGGACCGTTACTTCTGTTCGCGACAGACGAAACTACGGATCTAGGGAGCGCGACGGCTGCGCTGGAGCGAAGTTACGTCGCCGCCGCGGTCGAGCGTCGATAATCAGTTACAGCGGTTACCAGTTTACTTCTGTTTGCGACAGGCGGAACTACGGCTCTAGGAGCGCGACGACTGGAGCGAAACCGCGCGACGCTACCTACATACCAGTGCCAGTTACTACTGTTGGGGACCGACGAAATCGCGACGGCTGGAGCTAAACACGTCGCTATGCGGTTAATACGGTTCAAGCTAACTTCAAGAGCGATTATAAATAATTTATTTGCAAATTATAAATAATTTATAATTTTGTCGTCATTATGATCGTCGTTCTTCAGTAACAGGTTCCTGATTCGTTGTGGAGCGCGACACTTCGTTACAAAAAAATACCGCTTCAAAATCGCGTTACTCAAATACCGACATCACTAATGGAAATACAAAATACTTTAACGAAGTGCTATACTAATCTCTCTGTCTTATTTTCAGCTTCTACGACGTTACTGGGGTGGGTTTAAAGTGTGGCACAAGGCACAACCTGTCAACTTGATTGAAAAATACTATGGAACCGAAATAGCCCTCTATTTTGCTTGGTTGGGATTCTACGTGAAGATGCTGATACCTGCGTCCATAATCTCCATTTTTGTTATTGCTTATGGCATTGTTACGATGCCAACGGCATTTAACAGTGTTGGGTAAGAACTAAAATCATGTTTATCTTAGCCTAGACTCGCATAGAAAGAGCAGATTTTGACTAAATGCGTTTTAAAAATGTCTATACCTATGAGGCGGATTCATCTCTCCAAAAAAGGGTATGTACATATCTCCTAAGGACTGCGCTACAGCTTGAAGACTATGGCCAGTGGTAGATAGCAAAAAGACAAAACAACTACTAGAGCACAAAAAGGACCTAGTACGCATAATTGTAGGGGTCGTCACTGGAAGCTGTCCCACGGGGGCAAACCTCGTTAGATAGGAACTTTGCAAAGAGCTGGAAGTGCTTTAACGCAAAGAAAGAATGAGATGAAGGTTTGGTACAACAATACAGGGGTATCGCAATGGGCCCAAGGCCTCCGAGTGAGGGATCAAACATGATCCCAAACCCCAGCAACCTAACCTAACTTAACCTATCTCCTATATGGGTATGGGTATTTCGCCACTGCAAGAAAGTCTACAAAATTAAATAGTTATTTTTTGTAAACACTGCTGCGTTAATCCAACGGAGACTAATTGTCAGCAGTGGTCTATCAATAAACAAATTTGCCTAACGGACAAAAAAAATGCTTAACGTTTAATTTTTTTTTAATAAAGAAAATTTTAATAAAGAAAAAACTATTTAAAATATTTAAATGCAACTATTCGAGAACACTTTAGTTTTTTTAAAACAGATACGTCTACAAAAAACCGTTGACGTTCTGTTAACATAACATTATACCAATTTAAACTTCAAAATTAACAATTACTACCTAATATCAATAATTACTTAATAAGGTAAAACCAAAAAGCTTCAAACTTTCTGTATGATTATTGTTAATTTGTTTTTAATTTTTACGTGTTATGTTTATTTATGTTATGTTCTTTAAAATCAAAGAAGCGATTGCCATACATTACTAACATCTACAGATGCATGAGCAATACAATTATTTTTATTAGATTGTATTAAAAAAGCTTTTTTTATTTTTCTTTTAGAGGCTATCGCTTCTTTCATTATAATTTTGGCGTTGTTAAAATCTATTCTGTGCCCTGTCTCCCATGAATGCTGACAAATCTTAGATTTGTGAAAGTCGTCCTTTCTTAAATAATCTTTATGCTCTTTAATTCGAATATTTAAGGGTTTAGATGTTTCACCAACATAAAATTTATCGCATTCGCATGGTATTTTGTATATTTTTGTTTGTTGTTCACTATTCTAAGTGTGTTTAAAAATTAAATGTGTTTTCATGCGATTCTTCAATGCAAATTAATGTATACAGGGTTGTTCACCACATACGACACGGAGTATTGTAGCTAAACGATGAGATTTTTACAAATTGTAAGTTTTGGATTCGATGAAGGACTATTAGAGGTACAATTTAAAAATAATTTTACAAGATACAGAGTGTCCCAAATAAGTAAAAAATATCAAAGTTGTATTTTTTAAATGGAACACCCTGTATATTATTACATTTTAGTTTCTACGATTAAAATAAAGGTAAATTTGATTAAGGTTT
This sequence comes from Sitophilus oryzae, assembly GCF_002938485.1. Lineage (NCBI taxonomy): Eukaryota > Metazoa > Arthropoda > Insecta > Coleoptera > Curculionidae > Sitophilus > Sitophilus oryzae. The sequence goes on from NW_022146501.1 coordinate 6,243,155, forward strand.
ATTATACTTAAACCTTACCGTTTTTGAAATATTTTTCAATTTTGTGAAATTGCAGTAAAAATTTTAAGGCTTCATTTCTCCAAAGGGTATCAAAGTTTTTAATACTAAATATTTACTGAAGTTTATTTACTGATCAGTTATTGTGTTGCAATAATAAAAATAATACTACCTTATACAGAGTGTCTAAAAATTTATTTTAAATAATTATTAGCTTCAAACGGCAATAACTTGTTTAATTTAAATGGAACACCCTCTATATTTTACGAGAATCAGATGCACAATTTAATTGTCTATCAAATTATATTATACCATTTTTACCTATCTCTTTAAGTTTCCGTAGAAAATGCATTTTCTTGTAATTTAGAACTTATTTATCAATATACCCATGGACTATTGACATTTTCGATTATTTTTAAAGATGTACCAAATTTTTAAAGAGTACAGATACTAATATTGTCGATATAATTCGTTTATTTCATTAAAAAATAAAAAAAAACTGTTTAAATATTTGTTAAAGAGAATCAATTAATATGATTCCAGTATTCAAACTACATTAACTGACTGTTTGCGTTGATTAATAATAATTGCTCCAAATACTAAAAAACTGAATTTTGTATGGGCATTAGACAGTGTGATAAAAAGTAACACCTTAAAAATAATATTTCATTTTTTAATAAATGTTTATTTATAACAACAGAGACTTTAATTTGATAACTTATTATTATATTGATTTCTGACTCAAATCCACATTTATTTATAATAATTTATTAACGAACACAATTAAGTATGTAATTAATTAGTATATGGGCGGAAATAATGGTGTTATATTTAATTAATGGTATACTCTTTTATAAAGATTTAAATAGTTTTCTTTTTGCATACAAATGGGCTAGTAATATTATCGTTTTGCTAAAAACGATAATATTACTAGTCTGTACATTTTGTACATTTGTTGCTTTAAAAACAATGTAAAATGTCAATATTCCATGGATATATTGATAAATGAGGTCTAAATTAAAAGAAAATGCATTTTCTACGAAAACTTGAAGGGATAGGTAAAAAATGGTATAATACAATTTGATAGACAATTTAATTGTGCATCTGATTCTCCTAAAATATACAGGGCATTCCATTTAAATTAAAGAAGTTATTGCCGTTTGAAGCTAATAATTATATAAAATAAATTTTTAGACACTCTGTATAAGGTAGTATTGTTTTTATTATTGCAACACAATAACTGATCAATAAATACACTTCATTAAATATTTAGTATTAAAAACATTGATACCCTTGGAGAAATGAAGCTTTAAAATTTTTACTGCAATTTCACAAAATTGAAAATATTTCAAAAACGGTAAGGTTTAAGTATAATAAACCTTAATCAAATTTACCTTTATTTTAATCGTAGAAACTAAAAATGTAATAATATACAGGGTGTTCCATTTAAAAAAATACAACTTTGATATTTTTTATTTATTTGGCACACTCTGTATCTTGTAAAAATATTTTTAAATTGTAGCTCTAATAGTCCTTCAACGAACCCCAAACTTACAATTTGTAAAAATATCATCGGTTAGCCACAATACTCCGTGTCGTATGTGGTGAACAACCCTGTATAATATACAGTGTTAAGTATACGGTATGTCCCCGGATTGTCTTTACAAGAGGAAACACTTTTATTACAGACATTTTGAGGAAAATGCATCTTCATAAAAATTTTTGCTTGTAGAAAAATCACTGATCATCAGCAGATTAAACCTATAGTTTTAATCATCTTCCGATGATGGTAACATGGCTCTATTAACTTTATTTAATGGTTTTTTTATTTTTATTCTATTAACTTTATTTAATGGTGAAAACTAAAAATCACTATGGTGAAAAATCCTGTAGACTAATAATGTTCTAGGAAAGAAATTTGCGCGAGCAGCTATATGATGTGTCCCAAGTGCCATTTTAAAAAATGCCAACTGTACAGGATCAAGAACTACTGTGTGCTAGCCAATTTGGCGTATCTGTTTGATAACGTGGTGGCTGCCATTTTCGCTGCTGTTATGTCAATTTGGGGTAAGTTAGTGGTTTTGTTGATGTAAATAATAACTGGTTATATATTTATAATTAATTCATTTTTGTTTCCTAAAATATTTTGATTAAAAGAATATATGTAAAAGTGGACAAAGCTGTGCCGGACAAGCTTATCACCTGACTAAAAGCTTTGTTTATATATTCTTAAAGTTGCCCAACCGACTAGACAAAATGTGCTGCCAACTGGAGGACAAATCGTGAACCTTTCGGGGCGGAGTCAAAAATATCGATTATTTTCGTTATTTTCCTCAGAGTAATGTAATAATATAGCCCAGGGTTTCTGCGAACTTTAATAGTGATCAGCTGATTAAGAAATTTAAACGAAACTTTTATTTTTTTGTAAATTGGGGATTATTTTTGCCTGTTATTTTAAGAATTCTAAACCGTATTAACAAAGAAATTATTATTTCGATATGTTGGTACATTATTTATAATTTATGATAATGCTAATTGCTGTTAATTAATATTTAAAAAAAAGTTACATACCTATTTTAATTTGATTTAATGCAGGTTTATAAAAGAATCATTTCATTCTTAGATTATTTTATTCTTAATTGAGTGCTTTACGAATTTTATATTTTTTTTTGAAAACATGAAACTTTTTACATTTTTGATGCCAACTAATTGGCATGGTATTATTGGTATGGAAATTAGCCAAGAAAGAAAAGAATTGGCTATAACTTGTAATTTTTCGAAAAAAACATATTATACCTATATCGCTGAAAAGCTTAAAAATGGCGCTTTTTATGAAGTCATGGCCAACTATGGTTTCCATTTAAAAAAAACATAATGTTTGTGTCATATGTCAAAAATGACAGGCTTTAGAAAAAAAAACAGAAAACACAAACTCATTAGGTATGTGATTATCTACAACTTTTATCTGAAAAGTTTTTGTCTAAAGTACCGTATGATCGAATAAAAACGGCTTCAGCGATGGCTATGAAATGACGATCGATGATATTTCCCATATAATTTTACATAGGTATAAAATGACAGCGATCTCCATTTCATAGCCATCGTTGACGCCGTTTTTATTCGATCATACGGTAGATTATAATGGAATTAGAGACAAAGTTTTAAAATAGCCAAAATTTTTTTTTTCGAAATATCTAGTAAGCCTTGAATTTCTCCGAAAAATCCGAAAGGCGCATATTTATGACCCCACAAAACTGCAATTTTTTCCCCATTTAACCGACTCTATCTCCAGTAGTTTCCGAGATACCCATAGAGAACATCGTAGGAAACTCACCCTGTGTAGTATTTAGAAACTAACCATTATTATTATTTGACCAGATTAATTTGATTAATAAAACTCGATTAATTTAATTTAAAATAAATTTGATCAGATTTTTTCTTCGTATATTCTACTACCAGAAAACCAAAATTATATGATAACGCACTTTTCAACGAAGTTGAAGGAAGATATAGTGTATCTATCACAATACTTAATAGAATTACTACAATTAGAAGAAAAACAAAAAGAAAAAATACTCAAATACCTTCACCTACTACTCATCTACAAAATAAACTAATATAATCTCTTATAAAAACACTACACAACTACTTCTTCACTACTTCAACCACTTCTACACTGAAAAAATTATCAAACTTACTAATTAATCAAACAAAAAGAAAAAAATAACCAAATTATCTTTTCACCTACTACTTAACTGCAAAATAATAAACTATAAAAACACTACTAAACTCTTTCTGGTATTCTACACTAAACATTATAATTAAACTTAATAAAATTAATCTAATTTTACACTACAACCACTACAACTACAAAGAAATAAGAACATTTTTTAAAACTAGAAGAAACAGAACTTCGATACGTGCAACCAGTATAATAGATCAAGCGGACAAAGAATATAAAATACTTTAAAAATGTGCATTCAGAAAGAAAAAATCTCGAAAATTATCTAAACAAACATTTTTTTTTCTTATCAGTGAAAAATATCGGCCTCGTCGGCCTTGTGAAATTTGTCGGGTATTTAAGCCCCGTTCTCAGAACTGCGACTGTCGCCAGCGACACGACAAAAGAACCGTGATTGATTGAACGAACCCATCAGATTTGTACAAAATTCAAACAGCTGTCAATTTTAAATTTAGTACAGCTCCCATTGGTCGTTTGAAGTGTCAATCAGTGTCGCTGTCGACACGACGCAGTTCTGAGAACGGGGCTTTAAGCCCCGTTCTCAGAACTGCGACTGTCGCCAGCGACACGACAAAAGAACCAATCAGATTTGTACAAAATTCAAACAGCTGTCAATTTTAAATTTAGTACAGCTCCCATTGGTTGTTTGAAATGTCAAACTCTGTCGCCCGCGACACGACGTTGTTCTGAGAACGGGGCTTTACAATGGTCGAATTGTATAATTACCAGCTTTTATAGCATATCTAATAGACAAAAAGTATCTGGTCGATTAGTAACCAATTGGCACAGTCCGAAAATTATCGATTTTTATTTTCTCTGTTTTTATTGGTCGCTTCAAAATTCAGAGTAACAAAAAATATTTTTCTGTAGTAAAAGACTGTGAAATACGCCCCGCCATCTGGTGCTTTACATCCATAAACATCCTAGGTTGAGCTACTTTCTAAAAGTTTATCTGGTATGAACTGTATAACATAATATGAACTAATAGTGTTTTTTAGCAACTGTTTTTATGGAAATGTGGCAACGTAGGGAGTCTGTGTTGCGTTTACAATGGAATTTGCAATCCTTGGAGTATGCTATAAGCTTTAGGTAGGCATAATAAAAAGTGTCTAGCCCCAGCAGGCAACTATTAAGCTTGACTAATCAGGTTGGTTAGCGTGGTTATTTGGAGGGTGTTAATTATTTGTGTTTGGTCAAAAACTCTAACGTGATTGGTCGGGCTTAATAGTTGCCTGCTGGGGCTAGACACAAATGGCATAATATTATATAGAGGGTCCAGGGGAAAAACATGATAAGCGCCATTTTACTAATTTTACTGGACGGCTGGTGGTTATCTGTACCGTGTATTCTATATTTCTATTAGTCATATATCATAGGATTTAACAACTTATTGCCCTGCAGAATTTATATACATTTAGTAGGGACCAGATAACCTATTATAATATTGAAAATTGAAATTGGCGCTTATCAAGTTTTATCAAGAAAAAAAAGACTTTAAACCCTGTAGCTGCGAAACAAAGCAGAATCGTTCCTGCGCTGATATAACAAACTAAATTTTATTTTTACGAGAGGAATCTCCCCACGAGAGGTGGCACATGTTTTTTGAAACACCCTGGTATAGCTATATAAGTAGTTATATATTCTGTGCTACTACTGACATTAAATGATTAAATTATCTAGACGAAACCCAAGGTTATTAAAAGATAAGGTTATCTCGTAACTCGATCCGCCATTATCTAAAACGTCATAGGAATGACACCGCTCATAGATAAAGGGATAAAAACTGCCCACAGTCCGACAGTGCATTTCCGAATCGATGTTCATTGTGTACTTTACTGTTTATAGTGTGTGGCGTCAATAGTTTTCAGTTGTTTGATGTGTGTTTTCTTTATTGTATTGTCCATTTATCTCTCTTTGGTGGTTGCATTTTATTTTCTATTCCTTTTATCTATGGTTTTATACGTTCTATCTACGACAGAGGGATGCTATTCCGCTTCGCTCCTATTGGTCCAAAAGTTACGAGAGAACCTTACCCTTTAATAACCTTGGACGAAACCCACGCAAAATGTATATTTGATATCAATTAAACTTATAGTTACGTAATCGAGGGCGCGACTTTTAAATTCATTGTTGCCAACCATGGACATATTCGGCGCCGTACTGACTAGTTGGAATTTAAATTTCGCGCTGGGGATTCAGGTGGTATAGCTCTGCTGTAAAAAATGTCAAGTTGCTGCATTTATTTATTTATTTCCTGATATTCTCATTTTTTTACTCTTTAGTTTTGTATTACTAGTTTTTGGTTTAAATAAATGGTGACACTTTAAGCTTAAAAACGTTTACTAGCAGACCTTGTAGTCAAACATTGTTCTTTTTAGAACCTCTTTTAGTGCGAAGCGTACTAGATAGCTTCATAGTCTTAAAAAACTCATCGCAACTTTATTAGAATATTTTGAACGGGAAAGTGGTAGTAAAGGCCCTTTATGTTATAACATTAATTACCATTACACATTAAATTATCCACATAATAACATAAATAATTTCAGGCCGCAATATTTAGAAGTTGCTGACAAACGCTACTCCACGGTGACCAATAAAATGGAACCATATTTACGTAGAGAATACATTTGTGCTCACTACACTATCACCTTGGTGTCCGTTGTCTTATTGGTAAGAGCAAAACATTACATTTTGACTAAGGGTGTATTCCGTTGCTTCCCTTGGTTATGGTTTTATGTTCCGTTTCTATCGGTTTCCTGAAAGTTTTCTTCTTACGGAACACGGTTCCTGAAAAATTCGCTAATAACTGTCACTAAACTAACCAGCGCGAGAAGGCTGGTTTTTCTGGTTTTGTTTGTCAGAAATCAAGCAAATATTAGATTAGTGAAATTCTTATTTAATTTCTAAAATTTGTAATAATATTTTGTATACATCCAAAAGTAATGGAGGTAGGCAGTAAAGGTAAATAAATTTCATTAACTAAATAGAATGGCTTTTTAGGACCATCTATCATTGTTTCTTAAAGTCAGGAACATTTAAAGAAGACATGAACAACAAGACAACAAGTAATCGTGAATGTTTTGTATTTGTAAGCTATAAAAATATAAATATTGATTAGATTTTTTTATTTATTATTGATCTATTTTAATATTGGACCTGCAAATCTTCACTTGAGCTGTCTAACAGTTTATTAATAAAATACTTTTCAATATGAAACTCCTTTGGAAAGAAGAAGCAAACGTAAAAACAGAGAACAGGTACATTAAAAATACATAAAAGATAAATTTTATAATAGATGTATTGAAATTTAGAAAACGTCAACATTTGACGTTTCCAGTATTTTACCAAACCGTTCCGTATCAAACCGATGCACGGTGGAGTATTAGCATGAAAAAGGTGATCGAAATTCGAAAAAGCAAATGTGTTTAAGATTCCCCAAAAAAAGATAAATGATAAGTTAAATCATGTCTGTCATGAATGGCGTTGCTATGGGTGTGTTTATAGTTGCATTCATTTGTTTCAATGAAACGTCAAAGTTGTTACTTCTCAGAGATAAGAGGTAAATGGCTAAATTTTATGTTTAAAATTATAAATTATTGTTGTTCTTGTGCTCCTTTTACGTTTATATTATTGTTTTGATTGAAAATGGCTTAGCAAGCTGCAGGTATGTATTCTACGAAAACATATTATTTATTTTGATATTCTCTATACTAACGATTTTTTTTGCAACTAAAAGTTAGGCGTTCAGAAAATTTGATTAAATTTGTGACATTTTTATTATACTTAGAGATTTAGTTGCGCATTTCGAAGAATTCAGCATATTGCCTATATATGTTTTACTAAGTAAACATTGGGCTTTCATACAGTAAAATAAAATATTGCGACTTTTTGCGACTTTGCTGATAAAATGAGAAAAACATTCTTGGTTTCCTCTAATTTGCAAATCAGTAATATACTAATGCGAGGTGTAAATCGCGATGGCATTGTTGTGTACAAAGCGATCGCATTAGTGCCATTAGCAGTATAGAACAATTTGGCATTAGTAGCGGCTTTAGTGGTATAGGAATTGGTCGCGGATCAGTCGTAGCATTAGTAGTATTAGTTGCGATATTACTACTGGCATTAGTGGCATTAGTAATATATATATATATATATATATATATATTAGTAATAGGACAGTGATTTTTCTTTCTTCTTTTTAGAATCGACGAATTATCCTTTATTTTGTTCATATTATTTCCTCTTTAATTGAAAATAGCAATAATTTATATAAGGTCTACATAAAAAAATTTCGATCAACTATCGGTGTCAAATACCCCACCGTGCGATGGTTTTCAGGAACCGCTCTTTACCGTAGTTTACCGGTCTGGTTTTGCAACGGAATACAGCCTAAATAAATTCCGCCCAAAGAGTCAGAAAATATTTTGACAGATGACAGTAATAGCCATATATTTGTTCATTTTTAGCTGATGGTTATGTGTTTGGCGACTTTCAGTGTGATGGTGTACAGGGTGACCGTTTTAATTGCCTTGATGAAAACCTCTTCAGCGGAAATAATCAATAGCCAAATAGGAGTTATGGTGGCTTCTGTCTCAGGGGCCACACTGTCTGGACTATTTATTTTCTTTTTTCAAGCGGTAAGTATTTTTTAAAGGGCGATCAACGTTTCCTAAATACACCCCTCGGTTTCTATGATATCCGCATATACGGGGTGTTTCTCAAAAGTGACTCACCGTTATAAGATTTTTTTTCAGATAAAGATTTTTTGGTACGTTATTATATGACATAAATCAGGATTGATTGACGTATTCAATTATTTTCGGTCACTTCCTGTTTCACCGGAAATTACTACAACTTTTGGTTGTTCACCCTCAGTATTTATTTACTTTATTCGATAGAAAATGATACTCTGAATAGAATGACACATCATGTGTCAACTTTTGACATTTTCACATATGGTTTTTGTAACATGCGGTTCATAACAAAAATTTGACTCAAAATGCCAAGTGTGTGGTACCAAATTATTCGTAAAAAAATGTTTTTTCCAAATATGTTAATGAGCCACCTTCGTTCCATATGAAAAAATGCGATATGATTAAAAATACGATTTGGGTTTCTTTTAACCGGCTAGGACAAGACAAGAAAAAACTAGACGATCAAATCTATTTTTCCAAGGCTCTTTGATTAAAGGTTAGTGTTTTAACACAGCCATGGCACTCTAGATTGAAATTTAAAATACGATTTTTTAAGCGAAAATATCAAAAATTCATATTAAAAAAAACCTTCCCTTCTTTTTAATACACTTATTCAATAATTAAATAAGAAAACCTTCAGTTTAAATATATTTTTTTTCTGATCTCTTTTTGATTAATCTCACATTATTATAGAAAACGAATTTAAATGCCGTCAAAAATTAATGATCAGAAACAGCTGATCGAATTTCTTAAATTTAATGTCAACCACACGAGCAAAATCAGAATAGCCAACTATTTCTACCATTGTTGATCGTTCCGTATTAGTATTAACACAGATTAGGTATCCTATAAGTATACAGATAAAAATCTTGTCCCTAATTCGTGGTACGATAGTTGTTTTTTATGACGATGTGCAAACGAGTCAAATTTCCTGTGCGCAAAAATAAACTCGCGTAAAATAACAATAAACAGCGTAATAGAGAGATATCGCTAAACCGAATAGCGTGCATGGACGTTAATAAGGCCAGGTGTTATTTCCTTTACGTGAGGTGGTATTAACTCTCTTCATTTATAGTTATCGGATCGGAAAGAATTCTGATCGCGTCGCGTCCGCTATTTAAACTTAACCTAACTTTGAATTTAAAACTTTGAAATTGTTTTGTTCACTAGGTATTTTAAGGGCTAAAGTGCTTATTTCCAGTGCTTTATTGTTCAACGTCTGCCAGTGGGTTTAGGGCAACAAGCAACAAATTCTCTTAGAAGGGCTAAGTCGTCATCTGTTGTAAACCTAAGACTCTTTATAGGTTCTTTAGTATTGGAAGAGGTGGAATCCATATTTTGGGCCATATTTATTTAATTAAAATTAATCCCAGCTACTTAAATATCAAATTACCTAATAAAACTAAAATAATAATTCAAAACAATTCAAACATAACCTAAAATAAAAGATCTCGCCGGCCGGCTCCGGTTGTCAAATACCCGCACATGCCCATTTAAGCAATTTTTAAACGTTATCAGAGGTTATTTAGAAAGAGCGTTTGGTGTAATTGATCCGCAAATTACGTCAGGCGGTAACGTTATTAGCGGGTGTTGCGTTAAAAATTGACTCGCGCATATCGTACTACGCGTAAATACTGGACGCTATTCGGTTTTCCGATATCTCTCTAATACCTGTGCCGGTCAGGCGCTGTGCACAATTTTAGAGGCCATAAGTGGGCGTGCTATGTGCGCAAACTAGTCACCTAACTAGTGCCCGATTCCGAAAATTGGAACCACGAAAAACAATAAAGAAAAAACAAAGATTATAATCTGTATAATCTGTGGTATTAACTTATTATACTGTATGATCGAAAAATAAACGGCGTCAACGATGGCTATGAAATAATAATCGCTATAATAATAAGATCGCTGTTATTTTATGTGTAAAATTATAAGGGGAAAGTCATTGATGTTCATTTCCAAGCCAACTAGACGCCGTTTTTTTTTTCGATCATATGTTATTACCTAAATTTAATATATTTTCAGTTCTACGAGTACATAGCTCTGGCTCTGACCAATCAGGAATGTCACAGAACTCAAAGCAGTTATTCCAACGCTTACATTTTCAAAAGTTACGCCCTAGCCTTCACCAATAATTATGCCGCTCTGTTTTATGTAGCATTTTTCAAGGTATTTTAATACGCTATGTACTTTATAAGAATCTAGACTAATATAAGTCCAACATAAAGGTTAGTTTTGGTCAGGGGCAAGTCGATTGATCGCCTAAAGCAAGAGTAGAGTAAATTCAGTTTTTAACTATTTTTAGGGCAAGTTTTTCACGTACCCGGGGGATCACAAAATATGGCACTACTTAGGTGGAGTAAACACCGACATTTGTGATGCCAGCGGTTGCATAATCGATCTGTCCATACTGTTAATTATTATCATGACCTTAAAGGCTTGTATCAGTAATATTCAGCAGGTATTTGTGCCGTAAGTACCAATCATTAATCTATAAAAAAATAAAAACAAAGACTTTTTTATACAGGGTGGTCCGGAAACTTCGTCAGAACTATAATACCCAACTGTGTAATATATACATTTAATGGGTACATATCCCTGCATCCTTCATGTCCTATCTTATGTGATTATGAATTTTCTTTCCTAGATAACAACCAACTAATATTTTATTGCACAATAATTAATACAATTTTGTAGAATACTGATGGAAAGAGCTAATTCGATGTTAACAAAATTAAACAGTCGCGATACCTATGTGCCTCAGTGGGAAAAAGAATTCGTCATGGCAAAGACCGAAGAGTTTTTCATTGTAAAAGAGTACATGGATATGGGTAAAGAATTTAGTCTTTTTATTTATTAAGATTCATTCCGTTTTGATATTCCAAACATTTATCGTCATATTTTTTTATTATAACAAGAGATGGCACATGTTTTTTGAAAAACCCTGTATATTTAATGTTGTAAAATCTTGTTTGTTTATAGTAATTCAGTATGGATTCGTGACATTTTTTATAATGGGTTTCCCTTTGGCTCCCTTATTTGCCTTAATCAACAACACAGTAGAACTGAGAGTGGACGCATCCAAAATCTCAAAAAGCTACAGGAGGCCTGTACCCAATAAAGTTGTAGGGCTAGGTAATATACCTAATATATGTATAATTCTGTATAAAGTTTGTATTAAAGACTGCCCATCGCGGGAATCCCTGACAGTGACAGTTGGGTTTGTCATTTTAATTCTATATGTACAGACAACAATGTTTTTTTGTATCATATTTTTGGATTTGGCCTGTCGAAATATTCTCGGGCTTGTTGGACAGCCTTTAATATCATTATATATTAATGTGTTCAATACAAATGTATTTATAAATCACTGTCAAGTAGAAATGCATTGAGATGGACATTTTATATTTATTTTGTTAATGTTTTAGGTGCATGGTTTGCCATTTTACAAGCGATGACTTACATAGGAGTAATGACAAATGTAAGTATAGTCTGTCCATCCAGAAAATATATGACAGTGAGAGTTGTCTGTTTGTAGTGTTTTTTTATTTTTGTAGTACATGAGAATCATATACAAAGAAATTATGATATTTTTAACTAATTGAGTTATAAAAATAAGGTTTATTTTTAGGCTCTGGTGATTGCCTTTACCAGTAACTTTTTAGAAAAAGTTGCTGTGTATATTTCCGGTAAAGGGAAGTTTAGTTTTTTGAATGAAACCCTTTCAGGTATAACTAACATTTTACAGAGGTATTAACTTAACTATTAACAGGTATATCAAATAAAACTTTTAGTCACGTGATTAAGCTTGTAAGGAGAGGTTCTAAAAAGAACAATGTTCGACTACAAGGTCTGCGAGTAAAAAAATTGAAGCTTAAAGTATTACAACACAAATCATTTAAACCAAAAACTAATAAAACAAAACTAAAGTGTCAAAACGAATGACAATGTCAGGAAATAAATAAATGTGGCACCTTGAAATTTTTTACAGCAGAGCTACCACCTGAATCCCCAGCGGGAAATCTAAATTTCAGTTAGTCGTCCCGGCGCCGAATATGTCCGTGGTTGGCAACAATGAATTTAAAAATCGCGCACTCAATTACGTAACTAAAAGTTTAATTGGTATCGCTTGTAGCATTTTATGTTGTGGGTAAACTGATCAGAAAGAAACCTCAGAATGCAATAATATCCAGGGTGATTTAATTAAAAATTCCGATATATTAAATTTAAGAAGTTTTTTGTGTTCATAGCATTCAGCATAGAAGAATTTGACATAATCGATGGCCCGAAAATCAAGCTAAACCAAAGCATTTGCTACTACCCTGGAAAACGCTACCCTCCAAATCACCCTTTCAAGTACGAAAATCGGCCAGGCTTTTGGTTTCATCTGAGCGTTAAATTTGCCATTGTGATATTTTTTGAGGTAAAAATAATACTATATACAAGGTGTTACAAATACTCATCTATCAGCTGTCATTCCCCAACCACTGTATATAATGATGAGTTTATACAAATTCGTTAATGCCTTTGAATTATAGAGTTAAAATTCCAAATACTTGATAACATTTTTTTCAAACAGTAAATTACTCAGTATTTATTTCAAATTTCGTATATTTTTTTGTTTTTTTAGCATGTAGTAATTGTAATAAAGGGTTTGGTGGCCTATGCTATACCGGATGTCCCGTTTTCGGTGAGACAACAAGTCAGTTTTCAGGAAAGATTGCGAAAGAAAATAAGAATGAAGACGTTAAATAAGGAATATTTGAAACAGTTAAAAAAATAACGACAGACAGAAAGAGTGAAAAAATAACTAATATTTAATTTATATGTAATTTTAATACTTATAGAATTAAAAGGTGTCGTACTTAGAGAGTGTTTTATTGAGGTATTCTGCAATAGTAGTACCTATAAAAGTAAAACTAAAGTATTTTAAGCTAACGTCTCCTTTTTGCTGCTAAAACTAACTACAGACGTGTAGTAAACCGATCATTTATGAAATTCACTTAAAATTAACTGATTATATATTTTTTCTTGTATTTTTGCTTTTATTTACTAGTTGTCAAAGAATTTAGATACGTCAATTTGCCTTACCTGCTTCAGTAGCGTATCAGATGTTTATTCTAATAATTATTTCAACTTACCTATTTTTATTAGAATTGTATATTTTTATAACAATTTTAATAACTACCAACATTTATTGACAACGTAAAATAAAACAATAAATTATTTAGTCTACCTCATATCTAAAACTTTAAAAAAATTCACCATATTATAGACATAGTAGAACATATTTCTATTATCCTGACGTCATTTTATACACTTTAAAGGTTTTGTAAATCTGTATTTGAAATAAGAACCAAAGGAAAAAAGACATTTTTCTATAAAAACAAAATATATTTTTGATAAAGATTCTAACAATAAAAAATAGAAAAATATTAATCACCCAATCACTTAGTGATGGAATAATCTTAAGTTAGTGAATGCCAACACAATATTATGATCGTTGCAGGCTTGAATTACGTCATTGTCATTTATTGAACCTACCGGACTTCCAACGTAGGATACGCCGCTCTGGAAATGAAATTATATCGCATTAGTTTAAGTTACCATCTGGTAACATTGCCGACATCCAACGCTATAGTCTATCCTATTCATGGCAGCGCTCTCTATTATATAGTAAACAGCAAACTGCAGGAGATACAGATACGACAACGGTCTGTTCAACATAAAAAGACTCACGCACGTTCAAGATTCATTACAGAAATTCAATACGCTGATGACCGCGCTCTAGTTGCAAAAACGTTACAGCAATTACAAGAACTGTTGAACTCATATACCTGGGCATACGAGGCTTTGGGCCCTAAGCTGAACATTGATACAACTAAAATCATGTGCACTCCCCCGGAAGATCACAACAATGCTATAAAAATCGGAAAAGAACTATTGGAATATGTAGCGGAATTCAATTACCTCGGCAGTTTGATATCGGAAAAGGCCAATATCGACTTTGAAATTCAGCACAGGGTTCGCACCGCTTCGAGAGCATTCTGGAAATTAAAAACAGGGTTTTCTACAATCATGACTTGAGCACAAAAACGAAACTTGCAGTGTACCGAGCAATAATAATCCCACCATGTTATATGGAAGCGAAACCTGGCTGCCGTACCGCCGACACATGAACGCATTGAACAACTTGCAACAGAGAGACCTTAGACAACTCTTAAGAATCAAAAGGTTGTCTCAAACGTATCGGTCCTTGGAAAAGCTAGCTGCGAAAGCGTTGAAGTCATGATTACAAAATCCCGCTTAAGATGGGCTGGTCACATATGCAGAATACAAGAAAACCGCCCACCAAAATCTCTGTTTTAGGGTACGAACATAGTGGAGGCAGGTTTCTGCTTTCCGGCAACCAGCGCCGTCTCTGGGGACCTATTCTTGACCGCTCGCATCTTCAAATATCGCTCACATCTCGCATCTCCGAAAAAGCCATATAACAATACACGTGATGCGTAACTTTGCGTATATGCCGTGTATTGTTATATGGCTTTTTCGGAGATCCGAGCAGGGTTCGGAAGTAGTTAATTAAGAGAAAATTTACCTGATTAACTAACCTAACCTAACCTAACCATATTTAAACGCCGCGCCCACCGCGCCGGCGCCGCACATAGGGGTATTTGGTCTATAAACCTGGCCAAAAGTGAAATATTTTTATTTTCATTTTTTATCTTAAGTGAATACAAATCTATAAATACTAAATGTAAGCGCGTTTATTAGCTTTTTTTAAGTCGTAAGTTGACTATCAAATAAATAATATATTTCAATTATAAGTATGAATTATCTTGAGTGTATTCTGAATATTTCTAAGTATAAAATAGTGGAATTGTTTGTAGTGCTTTTTTGCAAATTGTTTATAATAACTGTCGGATACAGAGCCAGCTGGCAAGTCCTGTTTTATGCCATATTTTTATTTTGAAACGTTTCCTTCTATTCTATTCCTTTATAATGTTTAATATTTAAAAAATCAGAGG
The DNA here is from genome assembly GCF_002938485.1 of Sitophilus oryzae. NCBI lineage: Eukaryota > Metazoa > Arthropoda > Insecta > Coleoptera > Curculionidae > Sitophilus > Sitophilus oryzae. The sequence goes on from NW_022146501.1 coordinate 6,258,616, forward strand.
CATTTTTATAAGGTGTAAGACTATTCGGCAATATTCCGCATGGAAATTAGTATCCGTTCAATGCTTAAAGTCTCCAGCTTTGGAATATGTACAAAAATCTTGCCAATATTTGCCACTGCCAAAAAAACATTGATTTAAATAGATTCTAAAAGGAATTAGTCCTTACCCTATAACACCCATCCTCGCTCAAATATCGTCTATAATATACAAATTACTTTCTTGTTCTAGCATCCTCATCCAATTGCTTGGTTTTGCACAGAATGACCCTATTTGATCGGTGGAAAGAGTTTCAGAGTAGAGGAAAAAATATTGTGTAGGAAAAACAAAATGGGGTTCCATATTAGCACCCTCTTCTCTAATAATTAATATTACTAGTAAAAAAGCAAAAAAATCATAAAACATAATTTTGGCCAACTTTCAGTTCTTAATACCCTCTGTGCGCCGTCGGCGCGTGCAAAAACAGAAATAAATAAATTTTCGTTCCGGTAAAAGCGAGAACGCCGATGAACGCTGGTTGACGGTGCCTACCTGCTTTCACTGTGAATTAGCCGATTTGATAACACGCTTTAATTTTTCACGGTTATAAGCGCGAGGCGGCGCGGCGCTACTATCTACCCATATACAGGGTGTCCCAGAAATACGTGCAAGTATTTTAACTTAATTGGTAGTATAGTTCAACCCCAGAAACACGCCTATGAGGTTTTTTCTAAATAATTTTTTTTTAAAAATCGGAATTTTTTGAAAAATTTTTTGGATTTTTTTTTAGTTTTTATTTAAAAAACATAATTTCTTAATAATATGGCAACATAGGTAGTAGATTAAATTTACAAGAAAGAAAATCCAGAAAAGATCCAGTGGTTCTTAAACAGCGCCAGTGGTTTAATATAGGAGAGACCAGTGCAATTATCCGTTTGGCTCAAGACAGGGAGGAATTCCAATTGATGGTCGCCAAGCTCCGATGAGGAGAAAGCACATGAAGAAGAAGGTTCTCAAGATTTTAGCAAAAAATCATTTTTTTGGAAATTTTCAAAGTAAAATAACTCCGTTATTTTGGATTTATTTGAAAAACAATAAAGAGAAAATATGTTTCTTTTATCGAGATCTACCACCCTTTAAAATACTTGCACTTATTTCTGGGATACCCGGTTTATAACAATACACGTGATGCGTATACGCAAAGTTGCGAACGATGTCAAGAATAGGTACCCAGATTGGCGCCGACTACCGGAAAGCGGGAAACCTGCTTGCACTGTGTTCGCACACTTACGGTGAGCTTGTAGACGGTAAGAGGAAACCGGGTGGGCAACTCAAAAGGTACAATGAGTGGGAAGAAGCAGCGCAAAATAGAACGCAATGGAGAGGAATTATAAACTCGGTTAGTTAAACAGCGACAGCCGTTTGGACAGATTATAGTATACTACCCGTTGGACAGATTATAGTCAAAAGCTATGACGAGCAACCGACATTGTTTTATGTTTAGTATATTCAATTTTCGATCGTTTGAAGTTACAACTCACCAGTTGGGCTCTATCAATATTATCCCTGAATGGGAAGAATGCATCAGATGCTAAAGCTACTCCAGATAATTGACTGATCCAGTCACGTTTGTCTTGTTCTGTTAGCTGAGCTGGAACCTCATCAAACATAGAGTTGAACGATTGTTGATCCATGTCTTTTCCTAAATAGGAAATCAAGTTACTCTAGCTACTGATATTGTTACCAAAATATAACATATTTGAAACGTATTTTTTTTAAAATATTCGTGAGTAAAGTTGGTTTGTGTTCCTTACCTACAGTTCCGTTTACATAATTATCGATAGCATTGGATATTTCCGCTCTTTTCACGCCCTTTTTGAACTTCATATTCAACACGTTGGGATGTCTTCTGAGCCACCAGTTGTCGGCTTTGTCGCCTGCCAATCTATCATATTAAACAATAATAAAATCTATTCAGTCAAAAACGGTCCAATCATAATTTTTATTCCCGTATACAGGGTGGCGCCTCTCATACCCCGCAGAAGCTTCAAGGAGAACGGTAGTTTATATCGAAACTAAATTTTGGCAACGTATGTAGGTTAACTGAAAGCATTTTATAAAAATATATAGAATTATACAGGGTATCCCCCCAAAAAATTACACATCAAAGTTTTGTTTTTTCTAACGGAACACCCTATATTTTAATTGATTTTCGGATTCTAGGAAAAAATAAAGGTACGTTTTATTAAAGAAGCGTATACCTAAAATCTAATACCGCAACCGCACATGCGGTATTTGGCGATCTCCAAACGGGGCTTCGTCGATTTCCTATGTGTGTGGATGGGGAAGTCGGAGTTCGGTTCGGCGACTTGATCGGCGACGAGAACGAGCGCTCGTCTCTATGTTGTTGCTATCAGAGCCCACGTGGATGGAAAGGCGAAGTCGGATCACGAGCGCTCGGAGTTCGCTAAATGCAGCATGTGTGGTTGCGGCATAAGGCTTTTGACATATCTCACATTTTGTGAAAATGAAGAGTAAATTTTAAATTTCGATAACAGCTACCTAAATTTTAGTTTTGACCTTGCATAATCTGATATTTAATTATAGTAACCATTATATGTTAAACCAAATTGAAATATGACCAGAAAAGTTATACAAGGTGAGACAAAATTAATATGGAACATTAGTCACTTTTAAAAGCAAGTTACTCCTTTATTTTAAATGGAACACCCAGTATATTATTCCAGTGTTCAATGGGGAATTTATATATCTTCAAAATATTATTGAGGTTAAATATTATTGACAGACAAAGACTTTCCTAGATATTTTAATTTTTATTATTTTGCGTCAGTAGATCTTATTATTTGAAAAAATATAGGGGTGGCTGTGATATACCTTTTGTTAATTTAACAAAAATTAAAGTTTGTAGAGTAAAATACTCAACGGTAATAAAAAGATATACGTTTAAAACATATTTTAATTATTACACAATTAAAACTAGATATAAACCATAAAAAATGTTAAATATGTCAAAAACCTTACATTTTAGTCATATACTTCTCTTATAAAACTCACCTTTATTTTTCTCCCAGAATCCGAAAATCAATTAATATATGTATTAGAGTGTTCCATTACAAAAAACAAAAAACACAACTTTGATATGTAACTTTTTTTGGAGACACCCTGTAGAACTCTCTATATTTTTGAAAAGTGCTCTGAATTAACCTACATATGCTCACAAAATTTCATTTCAATACAAACTGTCGTTCTCCTTGGAGCCTACGCGGCGTATGAGAGGCGCCACCCTGTATATACTACTAAACTTTACCTGGTACAATGAATTCTAGACTGTTGTCCTGCTCCAATTCCAATAGTCTGACCATCTCTCGCGTAACACACTGAATTACTCTGAGTGTACTTCAGAGCTATCGTGGCTACGATCAGATCTCTCACAGCGCCATCTGGTAGCTGTTTCTTGGCCGACACGACGTTTTTAAACAGGGAACTGTCAATAACGGCATCGTTTCTTTTTTGTTCTAACGACAAACCGAAAAGTACACGGCGTTCTATTGGGTCTGGTTCGTAAGTTGGATCGATCTGGATTAAAAATTCAATTGTATTGGTTTTTATTCAATGATTGACTGATACGAGGGTTGTCTTTTATGTTTTGCATACAGAAAACAATTGAGTTTTTAAAGCAAGAAAACATCGAATTATTGTATCATCCTCCATACAGTCCCGACCTTTTAACGACTTTTTTACTTTTCCAAAAATTAAGAAGAACTGGATCCCTTGAAGATGAACTCAGCGCCTTCAAAAACGCAATTTTGAAGGTACCAATAAGCGAGTGGAATAACTGCTTTTAAGGCGCACTCTCACGACTCGTCTACTTGGCAAGTACGCCAATATTTGCGTACTTGGCAAGTATCCCCACCAGTCCCCACTTTTTAAACAACATCGGCAAGTATGGCGCTCACACGACGTGTCCATTTCAACAAGTACGCCAGCACAACCATTGTTTAAACCCTTGGCAAGTAACAGTATAGTCGCATCAATTGATACCGGTCGTCCCGAAATTGTCGTTGCTAGTGATTCTTTTTTCTTTTTAAGTTCTTTTACTGTACACTGCAATACAATTTCTATGTTCTTTATGTTTGGCCATCCATATGAAGGGCTCATTTTCATATAAATCCATAAATTCCAAAACAACATTATTTGAAGACTACACGGGAAAACCCAGTTTTGTCCATATTATTTGGAGCCGAGAAAAAAAAGCGTTTTTAAAGAAAAATGTTATTTTCGGTTGAATAATTAGAAAAATATATACCTATTACCACCAATTCTGAATTATTAATATTGTGAATTATCGCCATATTCTGAAATACCGAAATAAAAATGTCAAAATGCAAAACAAAACAGGGGAAAACCAGGGATGTCCAATTAAAGGTTGTATAAAATCTAAACGATTATTTTTTGTTGTAGGAAGAATATTAATATTTAAGTAGGTTTTTATTACAATATATAAATTTATAACATATAATACTAATTGCATACAGAAAAGTAAGTACATCTCTGGTTTTTGCCATTTACGCGTGGACTACTATGGTTTTTCCTTTGTACGGCAAAATAACCAAGCTGTAATATCTCGGGGATAAAGCGTATTAACCTTTGTCTATAAATTTGTATCGCTATCTTAATTTCTATGAAAATGTGACATATCTGGTTTTTCCCGTGTAGTCTTCATCTGTCCACTCCATTTATTGATGTGAGAACGATTTAGGTATGTCGCCAATATTGAAGTTATTAATGTAAATTCGATATTATATAATCTATTATTGTTTTAACGTTCTAAATTATCCACAATTAACTCGAAAAACACTACGATACGGAAATGAACGGGGCATACTCTATAACAGTACAATTATATGCGCAGTCGTTTTTTTGCGCCTCGGCAAGTATAGACAAGGCTGGCCAAGTACACTTGGCAAGTGTACGAATAATTATTATGATCCTTTGACTCGGGACTCGGGCTATACGAGTGACCAAGGAAACCGTTCTCACGACATGGCGAGTATATTCCAGTAACAAATGTTTGCCAAGAACACAAGTCGTGAGAATGCGCTTTTAGAATTGGTTCCAATGAATGCAAAAATGTATTTCTCTTACGGAGAATACTTAGCAAAATAATAGTGTTTAGAAGTTATTTACTGTTTTTTTTTCTACCTCTTTTCTTTTAGGGTGTATTCCGTTCCTTACCTTGGTCAGCCTTGGTTATTGTTTTATGTTCCGTTTCTATCGTTTCCTGAAAGTTTTTTTTTATTACGGAACATGGTTCCTGACAAATTCGGTTATAACTGTCACCAAACTAACCAGCGCGAGAAAGCTGGTTTTTCTGGTTTTGTCAATCAATGTCATTTTTGTGACAGAAATTAAGCAAATATTGGAAGTTCTAGTGAAATTATCATTTAATTTCTAAAATTTGCAATAATATTTTGTATTTACATCCAAAAGCAATGGAGGTGGGCAGTAAAGGTAAATAAATTTCACTAACTAAATAGAATGACTTTTTAAGATCATTTAAACTTATCATGCAGCTATTGTTTCTTAAAGTCAGGAACATTAAAAGAAAACATGACAAACAAGACAACAAGTAATCGTGAATGTTTTGTAAGCTATAAAAATATAAATATTGATTAGATTTGTTTATTTTTTATTGATCTGTTTAAAAATTGGACCTGCAAATCTTCACTTGAGCTGTCTAACGAGTTTAACAGTTTATTAATAAAATACTTTTCAACATTAAACTCCATTGAAAAGAAGAAGCAAACGTAAAAGCAGAGAATAGATAAATTAAAAATGCATAAAAGATAAATTTTATAATAGAGGTATTGAAATTTAGAAAACGTCAACATTTGACGTTTCCAGTAATACCCAACCTATGTTTTTCAAGAACCGCTCTTTACCGTAGTTTACCGGTCCGGTTCGCCTGGTTTTGCAACGGAATACAGCCTAATTTTCTTCTTTTTTAACTCAGTAATTGGGTTATCTATTGGGCTAATAAAGAACCATTTATGTTTTACTTTTTTTACCTGCAGTACACAATATCCTCCATTTTTCTTCTTAGCCAGCAAATTTAAAGCTTCAGGTGTGTATCCAGGTGCAATAATACCGTCGGAGACTTCTCTGGATATTATTCTAGCTGTGATCTCGTCGCAGGTATCGGATAGAGCGATAAAATCACCAAAGGATGACATCCTGTCCGAACCTCTGGCTCTGGCATAGGCTGAAGCTAAAGGGGTCAGCAGATCGTGTATGTCGTCTACCATGCATAGCTTCGACTGAAATAACATAAAGTGTTATTAACCTAGAGAGTATACCGGCCTGGTCATTCTGAATCGCTGTCTGTATATTAATGAGTAAGACAAACATAAAAAGGTTGTCTTATAACTAGCTATATATACACATACCAGATACAAATAAATGCAGGACAAGCATGATTTAAAATTACTAATCGCAAACGAAAACAATAGAAGAGTTTACTCAGGAAAACTCATGACAATCAAGCGGCACTTTAGGCGCAATATACCGTGCTGGCAACTGTTACTTTTGGGTCGGCATTTACATGTGCGGAAGTAAATCGCATAGGGATCTTATTAAGTCGGAGTGAGAGAAATGCGACGGTGTGCTGTTGCGGCGTTGCCGGTACGCCTTTCTCTATCAAGTAAGGTAAAATCACGATCGCAAACCGTTTATTTTTAAAAGATTTTTTTTTAAGAGATAACTAGATAAAATCATTAGACATGTTTCTGAGCATCTGAAATGGAATTATAAGGATATCGTTAGGGTGTCATTTTTTTTATAACGCGAAAACTTTTTAAACACATAACAGGCTAACCAAACCAAGAACCACTTTAGATATTGAAACTTTTTTTTATTTTCAAGATTGGATATTTTACAATATGTTTACATAAGAAAAATTCGATAAGGTTGTTTTTTCCATTCAAAAATTGTAAACAATCCATCGATTTACTTTTAGAGCATAGCAATTTTCAGCAATCGTGTAATTTTTTTATTGATAAAGATTTTCACATACTGTCTACAAAGAAAATACAGCAGAAATATTAACAAAGTTTTTGAAAAAACTACAATCTATTATTTCTAATAGATTTTGAGATATCGATTTTTGAATTCAGAGTTCTAATAGCGCGACCACTATCGAACACCCACTCAATTCCACTTATTTTTACCAAAAATGCAAGTGTTTCTAGCTTGCACTTAAAAAAAATCAAGCTATAGGGAAAATTACAGCGGCTCGTTAATAAATAAACAAATTAAGTATCACGAGACGTAATTAAATCGTGAAGCTGAACGCATGACGTACACCTTTCTCTAGAACTTTAAGTACTGACAGAGGTATTGATTGGGTCGGCCGGTCAACTGCGACAAATCTGCTATACCCCCTTCCACGTCTCTTAGCGATGTGCACAGTTTCTCGGTTTATTTCATACGTTTGGCAACGTGTTTACTGTCCTCCCTTTGTTCAGTACATTATAAAGAATCTCGACCCAAGATTAACCTTCGCCAGCCCTTAGTATAGGCTATATGAGGCTACCAGGGCAAAAATGGCCTAATCCACAAGCTCAAAAATTTGAGCTGTACTAACACCATTGGTATTTATTTAATTAAATTCATTTTGGATGTGTATTAATATTAATAATTGCATGAGAAAACTATTATTAAAGAACCAAATTTTTTTATAATAATTTTAAAAATATATATTATTTTAGCAAATAATTTATAATTTTTGAACATCTTTGATTTTTTTCAAGTGCATAAATTTAATATATTTTTTTATAATTGCATACTTATTACTTATCCTAGCTCTATTGATTAATTGTTAAGAACTATGTAATGAATTGCATAAATATTTACGTTAGGTTATCGAAAGTATTAAATGCGATTGCGTCATGTTTGTATAGAAATTCTACCACCAGCAAAGATTTCAAAACAATAACAGTGATAAAAGGTTGTAACACTTTTGCGTCTGATATTGCAACAATATTTATTTTTAACTTCGATACTAGGATGTAGATATACAGAGTGATTTTAATAAGTGCTGTTATGGTGTACAGAAACTTCGTCATCTCAATCCTATAGTTCATTATAGATTCTATAGATTCAAACCAGACATAATATGTACGTCTTCCACTGAACTTTTCTGCCGATTCCCAACACCTGTATAGTCTACCCAAAAGGAGAATGTACGATAGGCCAACTGGCAGTAAGATCCATTAAGAAATAAAGAACAGTACGGGCCAAGTAAATGACATCTAGGGCTTGACCTCGCCAACATTATTATCGATGGTCATTCCCCAGCCGTCTATGACGCTGTTTTTTTCATCATACGGTACAATCACATCTAATGAAATTTCTCATATCGTTTATAACGACAAACCGATTTACATACTAGAACGAAAATATGCTATTTATAAACAATAAACAATAACTTTGTAATGATAATTTCTAATAGTCTTTACATATTTAATTGTTTTGGTGAAAAAAGTTCCTTTTTAAAATGTTTTAGTTACAGAAATATAATCAGAGCATAAATATTTATTGCAAATAAGTTATCAATAAATAACATGAAATGACGTGTATAGTCTGTAAAACGAATAACTTTGAATTTGACAGTTCCCGCGGGCTTTTCTAGTGTTAATTTTATTAGGTTAGCAATTTGCGGCCATGCTGACGCAATGCCGTCTCTAATAGAACAGCCTAGGAACGAGATTTATGACGTCACACTAGTTAGATACTACAGATTAATAACTATGTTGTAGAATACATGGAAAACATAATTATTCCTCGATTTGTTGGTTTGTATTTTAAAAATGATATAGTTATACATAATATACAGTTAATAAATACAATATATATATATATATATATATATATATATATATATATATATATATATATATATATATATATATATATATATATATATATATATATATATATATATATATATATATATATATATATATATATATATATATATATATATATATATATATATATATTAAGTTAGTTAATAAACTAATATAAACTTGTCAAAAGATGACCACATATTTTTTTAAATTATTATTCTTAACACAAAAACTATCTACATTGACTATGGAGTACGATTTCAGTCATATTGTAAAACATTTGCTGCATTTGTATGGTTCATAGTTTATCTGCCAAAGTATTTATTAACTAAGTATTAACTAACTAATATATATATATATATATATATATATAAATATATATATATATAGTGTATATTAACGACGTCAAATGTCAAAACAAGAAAAACTAATGTAAGAAACAACTTTACATAACAAGTTGTCAAAATCTAGTCAGCCTCAAGCACGATTTTGCAATTTGCGTTCTTGTTATATAAATATAGTCTATCCAGCAAAACAATACATGTCAGTGACATGTGTCTTCTGTCATTTTAATTCAAAAGTACATTGGAATTTCTGTAATTTTCTAAATGTCACTTGTAAAAATAATACATTCTCTTACTGGAAATACTATATACATATTAATTAACACACAATTAAAGAGTGTAAACACTAACCTCATCTCTGGATAATGGAGTACCCACTGCAGCACCCGCTGGAGACACATGTTTAAAACTTGTAGCCGCCGGCAACCCTGTAAAACCAAGTGTGCAAGATGTCCATTATATGAAAAAATAATTCACAAAAAAAAACGATTTCCACAAAAAGTATCGATAGTATTCCGAAATATCGATACTTTTGGACATTCTTATACCATACTATTCAAATATTATTTTCTATTTGTTATGAAAACCCCATAACAAAAAAAAATATCGATATACCAAAATATCGACACTTTTAGACATTCTTATGGCATACTATTCAAAAATTATTTAATATATATTAAAACCCCATAACAAAAAATATCCATACTTTCGGACATTCCTATGCCACATTATTCAAAAATTATTTTATATTTTTAAAACCCCACAACAAAAAATATCGATATTGAAATATTGATACTTTCGGACATTCCTATGCCACACTATTCAAAAATATTTTTTTATTATACAATAATATAATTAATTAAAAGTAAAATAGTGTTACCTAAAGCTGTTTTCAATTCTTTAACCAACTGCCAACCATTCAATGCATCACACAAATTAATAAAACCAGGAGAACCACTCACAACAGTCAACGGTAATTTTGGCAACGTTGTAAACAGTTGCGCCGGTTTCTGATGAGGGTTCATGCCATATCTATAAAAAATACAAGAATTTAAGTATTTTTTGAACGTTTTTCACATTATTAATTTACCTTAGAGTTAGTTGAGATTCATTAGTTGAATACTGTTTTCTGAAATAATCTGTTATAGCTAAGTCATATTCGGATGTGTGAGTAAATGCTTTCAGGGCTAAACTTTTTCTAAAAAATATTAATAAATGCAAAAATACTGATTAATGTGTTTAAATTTAACTTTACCTTGTTTCTAATGAAGTATCTTTATTGGAATACCGTTTAATTTCATTTAATACTTTCTCATAATCATTCGGATCGCACACCACTGTTACACGATCATGATTTTTTGCTGCAGCTCTCAACAATGTAACACCACCTTTGATGAATATATCAAATATTAAAATGCCTATGAATATATTAAAATTTATTTTATTTACCAATATCAATGTTCTCAACTGCATCTGGAATAGTAACATTTGGTTTAGACACTGTCTGAACAAATGGGTAAAGATTACAAATCACAATTCTGATTAGTTCAATGTTTTGATTTTTCAAATCCTCCAAATCGGATGGTATAAGCCTAAAAAATATATATCACAAATAAGCAAACACTTACAAATTTAACAGTTTTAAGTTCTTACCTTGACAAAATTCCCCCATGAACAGCAGGATGGAGTGTCTTAACTCTCCCTCCCAGTATTTCCGGAGCTTTAGAGATATCTGAGACATCTTTAACTTGCAGACCGGCATCTCTTAATGATTTGGCCGTACCACCACTAGCAACCAGTTGAAAACCTAATTGTGTTAAGTTTCTACCAAGTTCCACCAAGCCTCTTTTATCAGACACAGACAAAAGTGCTACAATTAAACAAAAACTACTTTAATAATTTTAAATTAACGGTGAAACAAAACTTACCGATATTACCACCTGTTGATGCCATGATTTAAATTGATTTTGTTTTAAATTTCGCTGACCTTAGGCACTTAAATAGAATTGATTTAACTTCACTGGGGGTCTGGTTGTAAATTAACAAATCTATTTGTATTGTAAATGATTTATAACTTAAAAGAGGGGTCAAATTTGTTAATATGCTGATAACCTATGTGACGAAAAGCATGAAAAACAAGTAGAGATAACCAAAAAGCTGGCAACAAGTATGTGTAAATAATTTCCACGTGAAAATTTAAATAAATATGTTTAAAATGTATATAGGTTTAAAAACTACTAAAAAGTTATTTAAATTTTAAATATCTTTAAATATTTCGTTATCCTCCTGGATGGCAAAAAACAAGATTTTTTTAGAGCAGTGTTGCCGTTTCAATACAATTGTACTAGATTCAGTACGAAATGATGGTTCAGTAACTTTGTGAAAAATTAAAAAAATCATTACGAAATGCGAAAAGCAGAGAAAATAACAAAATCAGCAGCTCTTTAATTAAAAATATTTATAAATATTGTTAATTTATTAGTTTTTGTGTTCGTATACTATACAAGCGCCACACCTTTTATATGCTTTAAATTTGTATGCTCTGCTGCTACTTTTAATTTGTATGTTGAAAATACAAGTATTTATTTTGTGTATTTTGTTTAATATTTAATTTCAATTAATTAGTATTTTGCATGTTTAATTTAAACACATCTAAAATTATTATTTGATTTGTTTTTCTTTGACTCATTTTGTTTTAATTTTTTTAACAAATGTAATATATAAAATTACACTTTTTTACATATAATAACAATAAGCTCAGCAGCATGTATATAGTAATAATATTAAAATTAGGTATATTATTGTAAGGCGTCTATAGTAGCAATATTTTAAATTCGATAATTTTGTTCAAAATTCAGTACATTTTTCAAAAAAGAACAATAGGTACAATCTGAAAACTCTGTGGCAACACTGCTTTTCAGTTTTCTATCTGGTTTGAGGTTAGATTTTTGTTTACAAAACAAACAGAAAACAAACATTTGTTTAACAATTTTTTTAAGATTGTATTAGAAATAGGAATGGAAACTATTGACGAAAATAGCATATTTGATATACTGGATAGTCACAAAAATATTTGTCGTTTTTGTTTTTATCAATTCAACGAAGATAATACTACAGAGAGCTATTCAATCTCCGATGACTACATTCAAAAACAACTAAATTATTGTTTTCCAGATTTAAAGGTAAATAATACGTATAATTATGCTTATATTCGATATTTCTGAATGTTTTGGTACTGATTTTAGTTTTATAAAGAGAAAAATATTCCAAATTTAATATGTACGGAGTGTATAAATCTGTTAAACAGCACATACAATCTATCAATTAAAATTCATGGTTCACAAGATATATTTGAAAAATATGCGTGCAGACAAAAATTACGAACTGAATTATTTAATTCTAACACTGAAAATAGCAGTTTAATGGTATCCAAAGAACACAATAATGTGTCTGATCAATTTTGTCACAATGATTCGAGAGAAGATTGTTTATCAGATTTTGAACAAGAAAAATACCTATTAAACCAAAAAATAAGTGTTGCAAAGAAGAAGAAATCTAAACAAAGCAAATTTAAGTGCTGTCATGAGGAATTTAAAACAAAATCACAGTACTTAGCTCATATAAAATCTCATGGGGTTTCATTTAAGAAATTTACTTGTTTGGCGTGTGACAAAAAGTATTCTTCACAGTTTGAACTTGATGTAATAAATTATTGAGTATTCAAAAATGTGAATATTTAGTTTAATAGTTTTTAGATTCATTTCAGAAAGCACTCAGGTGAAAAGCCATTTTCATGTAGTTTATGTGAGAAAATGTTTACTGACAAAAGAAATCTAAAGAAACATGAAAAAATCCATATAGGTAAGGCTATACAGGGTGATCCAGTATTCAGAAAAAGCTCTGTATAAGGTTTCCTTTTTGACAATTTTACACCAGTTTTTTTTCACATCTCAAAAATGTTTTATTGAAAATTAGGAGTAACTGAACTGGGTTACTCTCTATAAGGAGATCAGTTGACAACACAATTTGTTTATTTCTTCTTTAGGAAAAAAGAATCATGAATGTTTAGTTTGCCACAAGAAATTTTTGCATTTGTTCTCATTAAAAACTCACGAAAGAATTCATACTGGTGAGAAATTATTCGTGTGTGAAACTTGCGGTGCTGCTTTCAACACTTCAACTCAACTAACAATTCATAATAGGATTCACACAAATGAGAAGCCTTATAACTGTTCTTATTGTGATAAAGTAAGTTTTTTAGTGCGATGTTGCATGATATGCAACCAACAATACGTTGAAACCTAAAGAAATTACATTTTTTAGAAACTGACATTGTCAATTATAATAAATTGCTTGATTCTGTTGGGGGCATAGACAAACAAATAAAAAGAGACTGACAAATCTCATGGTAAAGAATGGGACCGCGTTCCCGTAGCGCAACTCAGAATAACAATTTTGAAACCAATTAGCAGGACCATGGCAGGACGTACGTCTTTATTGCTATTTTTTTTTATTTTGTGTGCTTTATATGAAAAAGAAAGAGATAGGTATAAAACGTATCGTAAGACATTATCGCACATTCTGGCTGGCGGAAAATTTAAATTAGTCTTTATTAGTAGTATTCTTTCATTCTGAAACTGAAAATTTTCACTTAAACTGATTTATTCCCTATACCACGTAAAGGGAACGTGGTGTAGGGAACAAATCAGTTTAAGTGAAAATTTGCAGTTTCTTTCAAAACGAAAGAGTACTACTATTATAAGGGAAATTATAAAAAAAAACAAAAATTGTACTGTTTTATAAACATATTTATTTATACATAAAAATAAATAAACTTTTTATAATATAATAATAAAAAATAACAGTGTTTATTCCACCCACCTACCAATTTTAAATGCAGAAGAACTGACTGTTGCAGGAAACGATCGGCCAATTTTTTAAAGGGCATTAAAAATCTAATTTTCGAAAAAACTGTCTAATTGCAATAACAAAGTGAATATCCAAGCAAAGAAGACTTTACAAGAATCATGATCCTGAACCATTTTCAAGTCCAGTTTTAATCCTAAACCAAAAGTAAAATAGGTATATTAATAAAGTTTCTGGTTACTATAAACCAGCTATAAACCTACCCAAAAAATGAAAAAAATTAATTGTATTAATTTGTTATGTTAAGAGAGGTTCGAAATATTTTTGACACTACTACTTCTACTTTTTTCTTAATAAGATGATAAATATAACTACTTACTTTTATTTTACCGGGTGTCTTTAACATATCTATCAGAGAAAGGGGGTACCAATACATATAAGAAATAGATGATACTGGCTCCTGCAGCAAATAAAATAACAAATAGTATAACCGAAAATATATAAGTAACAAAATTAAATACCTATATGGAACAAAGGAATTTGTTCCCTATCCATATTCATAAGTCAATAAAATGGAGAGTTTAGAAAAAATGTAAATCACCAAAAGAAAAATTAACAAACATGACGAATTGTCATGATGTTGTCACCTTGGTTGTCATGATGACGAAAACGAAAGGCGATTGTTCTAATTTATATTTAGAAATTACGTTTTATATGGTTGCTTCTTTCTCTCTTGTTATATTAGAAAGAGATAGTGGGCCCAATAGACGCAATGCGCAGATCAACATAAATAGAATGAAATTTTGCGTTCTGAGTTGCGCTACGGGAACGTTGTCCCCTCTTTGCCATTTAATTTGTCAGTCTCTTTTTATTTGTTTGTCTATGGTTGGGGGCAACGGCCCAGCTACGTCGAAACACCGGTTCCCATTAGAACACCGAAGTTAAGCGACGTAAGGCGATACTAGTGGATGGACGGGTGACCGGTTCGAAACTCTGTATCGTGCTGTTGTCCAGGCAAAGTGTAAAATCTATTGACACACACTGCTCATTCACGCCGGTTCGAGGCCGGATGAGATCGGATATATCGTGAATAAGAGTGGATTTAGACACTTGCCAAGTCGGTAGGCCATTGACCATGATATGGCCGAGGACCGCGGTTCGGATTCCGCGTAAACAAATTAGGCCCCGTCCAGATTAGCCCTGGCAGCAAAAAGGAGACGTTAACTGAAATCTTTACTTTACTTTTATTTCTGTTGTCTCCATGTCGCAAATTTTATATTATTGAAGTGAAACTTCTTTACGCGCGCTCGGAGTAAAAATTCAAGGACGTGACACGACACGCGAGAGGAAAAGTGGTAAGGACAGCTTACAGTTTAAGAAAAATCGTCTGATTTAAATGAAATTTGGTATGTCAATAGATTGGACCAAGACCGACTTGACCGTGTACGACACGTGTCACCGTGACAGTTAGTTTTGACGTAAGAAACGTCAAAAGTTGATGTCTGATCGCGACCAAATTTGGTGGGTAGGCTGTGTGAGCGACGGTGCATATGGTCCCACCGTGCAAGGTTGGATACGACGTTTCGTTTACATCTTCGTCAAGGTGGGACTAAGGATTTGATATTGAAGAAAGATGTGGGTCGATTTCGGCATAATGAGGAAAATGCATGTTTTTAAATAATGGTTTTAAAAAATAGTTCATATAATTACAAATTGAACAAAAAAAAATCGTTGACATAACCGATGTCTCTAATATAAAATAGGAATGCCTCTAATATAAAATAATAAAATATTGTTAATTTAAATGGCCGGGCAAACGCTCTCTACCGCGCCTTGCCGCTGTGACGTCACCCGCCGTTCTTCTGGTTGAGTGGAGCCAGACGCGTGTTTATTTTACACAGTTTGCTTTTAAACGCTGTTGAATCCGAGTCAAAATTTTAGTTATTTGGGTTAATTAATACATAATTAGTAATTAGTGATATTTAAAATAGTAATGGATGAGCGAAACCAGAAAAAAAAATGGTCCAAGGCCGTGAGAAGAGATGAAAAGAAAAACGTTAAATTATCCTCTATTTTTACGATTTATTGTTGTGAAAAAAGAACATTTTGATGTAAGTTCATATATTTATGTATATTGTCTTACATAGATATATGAAATTTGAATGTACAGGGTTATTCATTATATTTTGTCATCCACATACAGCCTTAACTGCAAGTTTTAGAAGAAAACATTAAATAAAAAAGTTGCATGGTTTTTCATATACTCTCTTTTAAAATTAATTCTAGATATACAGGGTGTCTCAAAAAAAGGTGGTCCAGAAAATTGTAGGTATTTTTCACTTTTCAACTGTCAGTATTTCGTAAACATTTGATGATAGGTATAGGATATTATACATGAAATATATCTAGAATATCTAGAAATTTCCGAAGAATCCAAAAATATATAGGGTGTTTCACTTAAAAAAGTAACTTAATTTTGGCGTTTGCTTATGGGACACCTTGTAAAATATTTTCATTACTGATAAACAATTTGTTTCCTATAATTTCTTAAAAAAAACAATCTTTAAAAATAACAAAGGTAAGGGGGTATCAATATATAAAAAACCTTCTTTTTTACGCTATGCTCTGGAGTTACTTTTCCACGTACTAAACAAATATTTTTGTCTCTTTTCACTTCTACATAACCTACAGCATTATCTCCATACGTCTCCCTACCTGATCTGAAAAATAAGTTTATAACATTAATATTTATAACTATATAAAAGTTCGTAACAGTATAGGTACCTACTTATACTTAAATATGCCTCAGTACTACAAAGAATAAATGTTACATACCTCTCTGTTTTTTTTCTCGTAATTCAGCACCAATAAATTGGGAATTTGTATTTATAAAAGCAGCCAACATAAAAGCATCGACTTTTGGCAAGTTATTTGATTGTGCTTTTACAAACCCGGAATCTGCCATTACTTAAAAAATTCTCAGAACACACAACACATACAAATAATAACTGCACAAAAAAGCATAAAAAGCTCCTTCAATCAACGTCTTAGTACGCCACCTAAATACGTACATAAACGGAACACGTCTGGCTGCTGCTGGCCATCGCGCGTCGACGAGAACGGCGGGTGACGTCAGACCAATAGAATAGGTATCGTTTCAATTCGCGAGGCGTCGTTTGCGTTGTCCATAGTATTTTAATGGCCCGTTTTATAAAATTGTGGTACTGCTTTCAAGAAAAAAGTTTTTTTTTTGCATTTACACATATTTATTCTAATAAATTGATCAGTTTCTGGCGAAAAATAAAATATATGCATCTTCCTCATTGGGGACGGGCTACAGCATGACGCCTTCGACGTTTCGAACCGATGCCTCTAAATGGACGAAATCATCAGGATTTTTCTTAATTATGGGTCGATTGGAACCAAACTCGGCACAAAGATAACCGAATGGAGTCCTCAGATGGTCATTTTAATACAAAATTTGTGAAAGTGAATCAAATTTATTAATTTTTAATTTATTAGTTTTTCAACATTTCAAACGACACTTTTTCAAACATGCTGTTCAAATCCTTCAATTTTATAACTGTTAGTAAGCAGTTTCACTTCAAATATGCGCGCATAGTGCAAACAATTTTTTTATGTAAAATGACATACTTATGGTGAATTTTAATTTTCAAGCCAACTTGACGGCGTTTTTTCGATCATATAGCATAGTGTTGGATTATTTTTTTTAAATAACTGTCCTGTGTAACGAAGTCAAAACTGGATTAATTAAATGATGAAGTTGGGCACGAAAATCATTAGGACTTAGCGTAATGTTAGTTGCATACCTTGTGGTGTTGTTAATAACCAGGCTTACGAGGTAGATGTGGGAATTCTAGTTTCTTGGGAGGAACTAGTCCCTTAGTTCTAGTTCCTCCAGAGGAATAGTTCCTTGAACTAGGTCTTTAGTTCACAATAGTTCCCGACTAACATTGACATCCCCCTTGCTTGCTAATGCGTTTCGTTGTCAGTCAGAACTATTCACATTATGATCTGTATAATTTTTATAATGTACGGAGATATAACGAGACCTGTAATTGTGTGTGTTAAAAACATATAGGTAAGTTTTATTGCAGATAAAAAAAAATAAAAAAAACTCAAATCAGAATTTAAAAAAAACTATGTCATAAATCAATTGGAACAAATATTACAAAAATTTTACGAAAAATTGCATTTTACCTCACTTCAAGCTTTTTGTTTTTGTCTAAAAATTCAGAATATCTACTTCGTTTTATAAGATATTTCTTAATTTTAGGGACCTAAATTGAAACATTCCCATAAAATATCTAAAAAACAAACTAAAAATCAAAAACAGTATCCACGACAATTTTCTGTGGTAATTAAGCCGCGCCGGCTGTGGCAATAGACAAGGCCGAGTTCATCGTCGTCGCCTTGTATTATATCTCGGATCTGCCCACTGAATAAATTCCCGTGAACTAGTCTTTTAATAGTTCCTCTATGTCCGGATCCGATAACATACGGCTGGCACTCCCCACGCCTGCCTAGCATCAATCGCGCTGGCCGATCCATACGTAAACTAGTCTTTTATTTAGTTCCTCTAGTTCCTTTAGGTCCGGATCCGATAACATACGGCATACGGCTGGCACTCCCCACTCCTGCCTAGCATCGATCGCGCTGCGCTGGCCCAATCCGTTCGTACGTAAATTAGTCTATTTAGTTTAGTTCCTCTAGGTCCGGATCCGATAACGTACGGTGGGCACTCCCCACTCCTGCCTACCATGGGCTACGCGCGCTAGCCGATCCGTCGCATTCGCATATTCTATATCGGTCACAGTCCTGATCCCGGAATAGGTCCTGAGGAACTAGTTCTTTGAGAAACCAGAAACTAGTTCCTTTCATTCCGGGGTCGGAATAGTTCATTGGAACTAGTTCGTTTACGAACTACACATCTCTATTACGAGGGCTGTTCGAAAAGTTTCCAACCTCACATTCCAACCAATGACTAAATAATCCAAGGACAAATAACACTCGAGAGTAAATTGTGCCGATGTCACCAAACAGTGCGGTGGCACATATTTTTCTTGACCTAACTGTTTGAAGCAATATTTATATTTTTTGTTAATTGTTTTCACTACGCCTATGGTGTATCATACTAATTAATTACGAAAAAACGTATTAAAATGTTAACAAAAGGTACAAAACTAGTATCGACGTATAGCACATATCAAGTACATATAGATGTTAATTGAAATTGAAGAATAATTGTCGGGAATTCAATAAGAAAACGCTAAAAGTTGGAGTTGACTGTTTATTTACCTATGAAACGTAACTCCTGGCTCTTTCTTATCGCTGCTGCTTTTACACTTGAAAGCTGAACAACTAATCATCATTGTAATAAAGTTTATACAAAGTTTACTACACACAAACTATTAAAAATCGCTAAAATTGTCGCTGGTGACCAAATGATGACTCATTGTTTGCCATCAAAAGAATGGCCTCTAAGGTCACAAATTCTGCTGCAGCCCGTATATGGGAGTTAGATGTCCTTATATTCTTTAGTCATTGGTCCCAACAATCCATTCACAGTAGTTAGTGTTTTTGGCAGCAAAATAGTTTTTTGTTGTTTACAAATAAATTCTTGTACAAAGAAAATCTTTGTCTTTCAAGCAAAGTCAAATTTTAGCTTGGGGAATAAAAAAAATTACTGGGAGCTAAATCCGCCAATTACGGAGGATCTGTAATCTGGGATTTTTTGTGACAACTGAAATATACATGGCAAGGTCGGAAACTTTTACTACCTTTGTATGATAAAGAATATAGCTTACAATTTTAAATGTTTTTTAAGAAATTTTCAAGCAAGTCTGCCTTGAATAATCATCACCTTGTCCACACTGGAGAAAATAAATTCACTTGCACGTTGTGCGATAAACAGTTCAGAAGACTGTTTGATATGAAAACGCATTTAAGGAGTCACACAAATGAGAAGCCGTACGTGTGCAAATATCCGAACTGTGAGAAACAGTACAAGACAAGCAGTCAGTTGAGGGTACATTATAGAACACATACAGGTAAGGTTACAAAACTAAATATACAACGAAATTTAAGTGTTTGAAGCTCCCCTGTATATAAAACAATGTTCTATTTTTTTAAACTATACAGGGTGCGTCTTAAATAAGTGCAAATATTTTGAGGGGTGGTATATTTCCACCCCAGGAACACCTCTATGAAGTTTTTTTCTTTAAAAAAAGATGTTGAAAATCGTGCATTTTCTTTTAAATTTCCCTGTATATTTTTCGAAAACTTTTTAGGACTGCCTGTTCACCACAAATTTTCCCACGGTATAATTTCTTAATCTCATATATTACCATAGTTACTGCTTTACTCTATGGTTGCGGCAATAAAAGGGATGCAAATACAGAAAAAATCCGGTGGCTCTCAAACTTTTTTCAAAAAAAATATTTTTTTTTTAAATTTTTTTTTACAAACATAAATAACTCGGTTATTTTGGACTTATCTGAAAAATGGTAAAGAGAAAATATGTTTCTTTTATCGAGATCTACCAGCCCTGAAAATATTTGCACTTCTAAGACTCACCCTGTATAGTATATTTGTAGTTTCACTCAAAAACAATTTTTTTCAAACGTCACAAAAGTATTAATTTTTTCGGCGCGATTGACAATATAAAAAAGTAATTTTAACGTCTAGGCATAAAAGTAAAGCACTTTTACGCCTAAGCATAAAAGTACGAAGATTCGAAACGTCGTCTTACTCTAGCAACCCCCTAAGTAAGAAGCCTACACACCAATTATAGATAAATGAAACAAGTATAGATTGGAAAGTGCCCATAAGGACAATGTAAACACTATGTATATTATTTGGTATATTTTTCATTTTATTGATTTTATGGAAAGCACTGTTCATTAAAATGTTGTATCCTATGTTATAGGGCTTGTTTCTCTCTACAATTTCCTGTTTCACAATGTACCGTTTGTGTCCAGGAAGGGTTCATATTTTCATAGATGTCGATTTTCGAAAGAAATCAGAACAGGTATATTATTTCGTATATTTTTCATTTTATTGATTTTATGGAAAACACTGTTCATTAAAATGTTGTATCCTATGTTATAGGGCTTGTTTCTCTCTACAATTTCTTGTCTCACAATGTACCGTTTGTGTCCAGGAAGGGTTCATATTTTCATAGATGTCGATTTTCGAAAGAAATCAGAACATGTATATTATTTCGTATATTTTTCATTTTATTGATTTTATGGAAAGCACTGTTCATTAAAATGTTGTATCCTATGTTATAGGGCTTGTTTCTTTCTACAATTTCCTGTCTCACAATGTACCGTTTGTGTCCAGGAAGGGTTCATAGTTTCATAGATGTCGATTTTCGAAAGAAATCAGAACATGTATATTATTTCGTATATTTTTCATTTTATTGATTTTATGGAAAGCACTGTTCATTAAAATGTTGTATCCTATGTTATAGGGCTTGTTTCTCTCTACAATTTCCTGTTTCACAATGTACCGTTTGTGTCCAGGAAGGGTTCATAGTTTCATAGATGTCGATTTTCGAAAGAAATCAGAACATGTATATTATTTCGTATATTTTTCATTTTATTGATTTTATGGAAAGCACTGTTCATTAAAATGTTGTATCCTATGTTATAGGGCTTGTTTCTCTCTACAATTTCCTGTTTCACAATGTACCGTTTGTGTCCAGGAAGGGTTCATATTTTCATAGATGTCGATTTTCGAAAGAAATCAGAACATGTATATTATTTCGTATATTTTTCATTTTATTGATTTTATGGAAAGCACTGTTCATTAAAATGTTGTATCCTATGTTATAGGGCTTGTTTTTTCTACAATTTCCTGTCTCACAATGTACCGTTTGTGTCCAGGAAGGGTTCATAGTTTCATAGATGTCGATTTTCGAAAGAAATCAGAACATGTATATTATTTCGTATATTTTTCATTTTATTGATTTTATGGAAAGCACTGTTCATTAAAATGTTGTATCCTATGTTATAGGGCTTGTTTCTCTCTACAATTTCCTGTTTCACAATGTACCGTTTGTGTCCAGGAAGGGTTCATAGTTTCATAGATGTCGATTTTCGAAAGAAATCAGAACATATATATTATTTCGTATATTTTTCATTTTATTGATTTTAAGGAAATCACTGTTCACTAAAATGTTGTATCCTATGTTATAGGGCTTGTTTCTCTCTACAATTTCCTGTCTCACAATGTACCGGTTGTGTCCGGGAAGGGTTCATAGTTTCACTACGTTATTCACTACGTAAAATAAAACAACAAATTATTGAGTCTTCCCCACGTCTGCCCTGCATCATAGTTTTACACTTTTTAAATAAAATTAGAACGGCACTGACAAACCGGAATTTAAGTCGGCCATATTTGAGTCCCATCGCGGTGGATCTAAGATTTTTGATATGCTCCTTCCTTAATCTTTTTATTCAAAAATGCAAGGTATAACTTTTAAATCTTTTTATATTATTTGGAACGTTTGAAATTGTTTAAAAACTTATTTGTGGCGTTTGAAAAAAATAGCATGTTCTATTCGGAGTAAAAATGATTTTTTGTGCCTCGGCTGAAAGTCAAACATACAGCCTAGCCACATAAATTGTCATTTTTAATCCTAATAAAACAATATACTATTTTTGAATATGTATTCAATTTTTTTGGGTTAGCTTCTGTAAAATTTTTTGATGAGTTCTAATGCAAATTTTATAATTTCTTCGTACTTTTATCAGGTGAAAAAAGGCATCAGTGTGCAATTTGTTTCAAGCAATTTGGTGAGACTACAACTTTAAAACGTCACATAGGAACACATGAAAAAGTTTATGAGAAAACTTAGATGCAAGAGAAGTTTGCAAGTGGGAATTTTTTAATAACTTTATAAAGTTGTAACATGATCTGTATTATTTGGATAATTTTGTTGTTTAAATAATGTGATTAGAGAATAAAATAAATTGACAATTGATGTAATTTTAAAAGTGTAATAAATGTGTTGATGTGTCAACAATGTGATGACTCAAACTTATAAACACTCTATATATTATTTTTTATTTTATTTGCCTTGTTATGAGCTTTCGAAAATTATAATATACTCTATATTTATTTATTTAGGTACTGCTAAACTGCTAAACGGCTCTTATTTTATTTAACTTAATTTTACCAGATAATTTTGCTTTGCATCGTGATATTTTGATAAACTACACGGAAACTGAACTTGTGCTGCTTTCAAATAACATGCCAATAACCAACATTTTACGTCGAATAAATTAGTTGATTGTTTTGATTACCTAATTTAAACCGGCCGACTATGTAATAAAGTTAAATAATGCATTTTTACCCCGTTTATGAAAATAAGTATTTTAGAAAGCTCGTAACAAGGAAAATAAAATAATATACAAAATATCGTATTTAAAAAAACATATAAGTTTTAGTCAATTTAAAAAAAGACAGATTCCAACGAAGAAATAGTTACGTCACTGCATTCTACGTGAAAAACTGTACGGGAGACCGTTTTCACCTTTTCGATAAGTTATGATACAAAGGGGATCAAAAAATGCAATAATTTCAGATTCGCCCTGTATTTTCCGGAAGTAAGAAAGCTAGGACATATCTGTATGTAGCATCTTTAGTTTCATAAAAAAGTAACAGCGTAATGTGAAAACCGCATCTTTGTATTCGACTCATAAACGAGAAACCCTGCAAAACACACGAAAATGGGACACCCTGTACAGACATACTGCCAAATCAAGAAATCAACAACGAATGAAATTCAAGATCGACTTATATATTTTATATATTTTAATATTTTTTGTGTTCGTGATAATTCCTTTGCTACTTCCTCCAAAAACCGACAGTACGTGGAAGGAGCGTTTCGAGGAAGTAAACGGACGAAGTAGCGTTTTGACGAAGGAGGAAGGAACACACACTCGCATAAAATCGACATTTTCCCATAGTAAATATATGGTTTTTGGACGAAGGGACGCGAGGAAGGAACGAAGTGAAGTAGCGAAGTGTGAGTATGGGGCTTTAGTCTCCGTTGGATTAACTCAGCAGTGTTTACAAAAAATAACTATTTTATTTTGTAGATTTTCTTACAGTGGCGAAATACCCATAGAACTTTTTTGGAGAAATATCTTCATATTTTCTCTACTCTCTATTGTATAGTGACCCAAAGTAATACACAAACAATAGCAAAGCTGAAAAAATAAAATTAATCCAATCCCAACCGGATAAGCCTGGGATAATGTCTATTCCACAGGCCTAATCGCCAACTAAACCCACAGATATTATCGCAAATCGGCGAAGTTTACTGCCAGGGATCCGTTATCTTTGCTGGGCGTTTTGCAATTACCAAAAACTCCAACCTCACTTCTCTTTGGCTTCAATCCTCGTCTGCTAGTCGATAAAATTTTATTTCTTTATGAGTGGCTCCGGATCTGGCAGGATAAATCTTACATAACTTTCGGAAAAGAACTTTCGATGGTCTCTAATATTTTCAGTTGTGTCTGATTCTAGTTGCTTTTGCTGTTATTTTTAGAGTTGTGTTGGATCTTTAGATTTATTTATTTTTAAGTACTATTTTTCTGTTGATTTCTGGTAGTAAAGATACCGAGGTGGGTTATTAGTTATCCCAAATATACCGTATGATCGAAAAAAAAATGGCGTCCAGTTGGCTGGGAAATGACGATCGATGACATTTCCCATATAAATTTACTTATAAAATGACAGCGATCTTCATTTCATAGCCGTCGCTGACGCCGTTTTTTCTCGATCATACGGTATATATTGTGTTGTTTATTAGAATGTTTTTTCTTTCCACTAGAAAGATATTGGTTGATAAAATTTATTTTAATTTTCTTATTCAAAATTTAACGTTAAAATGATTTAATTTTATTACGGAGACGAATATTTTTATTCTTATCGGGTTAAGAACTGGTCGATGTAAGGTCGCATAAAGTCAAGCTCTAAACGATAATAATGGATTAAGATATTATGGGGCTATATAATATTTCCATAAAATGTATAAAACAGCTTCTGTATCGTAAACTATACCCATTATTTTTACAACGAAGATTGTAAAAAAATAAAGAATAAAAGACCATAGTTATTTCTTTTTTGCAATTGTAAAAAATGGATTATGTTTTAGACAGTAATGCGAAAATTTTCTAAGAGTTTACAGCTATCCAGTAGTTTGTGAGAATATATAAAAAATATGAAACACTTTATGCCTATAAAAAAAAATATAAAAAAATTTAAAAAACTTTACATAAAAATTTTTTGCGATAAGTTTTACATTGGTGAAACATCTAGACTAGTAGTGGGAAGTATCGAATGAATACTATCGAAACATTCGATAGT
Organism: Sitophilus oryzae; assembly: GCF_002938485.1. Classification (NCBI taxonomy): domain Eukaryota; kingdom Metazoa; phylum Arthropoda; class Insecta; order Coleoptera; family Curculionidae; genus Sitophilus; species Sitophilus oryzae. The sequence goes on from NW_022146501.1 coordinate 6,284,132, forward strand.
TGCAATTCATTCGAATAATTCGATAGTTAGTAAGAAAACATTCGTTGAAAACTATTCGAATAAAAATTATCGAATAGATCCGTCATCTGCCTTGAAATATTGTATTCTAGTAATTCGGCAGCAAAAACCATTCATTTATAAAATTCATTCATTTATGAAATTCATTTATTCGTCAGGATCGATTATAACAAAATATTAACTGAATTTTAGTTGTCGCCCGGCGACGTAGGTTTCTTTCCGAGAAGCTCGACAGCGGTCGGTGTTAATGCTATGAAAGAAGCCGGCATCTTTGATTTTTTGCGGAGTCAGATATAGATAAGGACACATTATTTTTTTTATTGAGGTGCTAGTATTTACACAGAAAATACATTATGAAGGGCGCTGTTGCCATATTTTGGTATTAAGTAAGAGGAGGCCGGGTGGATTGTTGTGTTACACTGCAATAATACTTGTTATTTTGGATGTAGGAAAATTATTTTTAATGTTTTTAAGCAAAAAACTGGTTTAATAAATAATAATAACAGTAATAATTTGTTATACCTATTAACAACAAAATTTAAAATCATTTAATATAAATATTTTTTTTTAAGTAGTAGCAAAATATAAACAACAAAATAGATGTCAAAATTATTTATATTAGATCCTATTTAAAAAATAATATAGTCCCTAAATTTTTGTGTGTGGCAACGTTGGTTTATTAAATAATAATAATTACAGAACTAATTTGTTATATTAACAACAAATTTTAAAATCATGAAATATAAACATTTATTAATTTTCTAAGCATGCAGTGTAATGGAAGGAAAATATAAATAAAAAATTAGAAATCAAAATTATTTATAATAGGTGCTTTATATTACTATTTAAAAATTATATTTACTTTTACTGGCATTTACTTTAAAAAATAAATGAAATATATCTTTGCAAAAAACTACATGTAAGAGAATTAGCATAAACAAAATACAAACATCGTTAACTTTTTTTTAAAATTGGCACGTGTAAAACTTTCATTTTAATTTTCTCACCCCATAGTTTGAGTTCGATAACCATTTACTTAACCACATTACTTAAATATGATTATTAAGTTCCAACTAATTCATATTATTAAAACATCTAAAATACAAATATGTATTTTTAAAATTAATTGTAAGTTCACCAAACCAAACCATATACCATATAAAATTAAATAATCGAAAGATCAGACTACGGAAAACCACACAAATTTTCGGAAAAATTTTGACCACCTGCACATGCACCCAATCGTCAATAAATAAAATTAAAAAATAACTACTATTTTAGTATTTTAACTATTTTAATAAACGCAAAAATAACACAGTATTTATACGGCGAAGTTATAAAAATTTGGAAGAACTAATAATGCACTGACGCATACAAAAATCAAACGAATACTAAATTTCATTTATCAAAAGCATTCGATAGTCGTGGCTCAACGATAACCATTTAGTCGCACGGCGAGGTTGTCACATATGCTTTAGTATACAAATGAATGAATGATTTTATTCGAATAAAACCATTCGATAGTTGAAATCATTCATTCATTAACCATTTGATAGTCTAATTCATTCGATAGTTCCCATCGCTAATCTAGACCCTTAAATGTTAGAATTAAAGAACATAAAGATTATTTAAGAAAAGGAGATTTTCACAAATCTAAGATTTGTCAGCATTTATGGGACACAGGGCACAGAATAAATTTCAATAAGGCCAAAATTATAATGAAAGATAGCCTCTAAAAGAAAAATAAAAGAAGCTTTTTTAATACAATCTAATAAAAATAAAGGTATTGCTCGTGCATCTGTAGATGTTAGTAATGTATGGCAATCGCTTCTTTGATTTTAAAGAACATAACATAAATAAACATAACATACGTAAAATTTAAAAATAATCATACAGAAAGTTTGGGGCTTTTTGGTTTTGCCTTATTAAGTAATTGTTATCAGGTAGTAATTGTTAATTTTGAAGTTTAACATGATATAATGTCATTTTAACAGAACTTTAATGGTTTCTTGTAGACGTATCTGTTTTAAAAAAATTTAAGTGTTCTCGAATAGTTTTTTTCTTTATTCTTTTTTTTTTGCTTCCGACGACGGAAAGAGATAAACTTTCCGAAACGTTAAGCATTTTTTTCTTTGTTAGGCAAATTTGTATAACTGTAAACGTAACTTCTGACAAGTAGTTTCCGTTTGGGTTTAACGCAGAAGTGTTTACAAAAAATAACTATTTTATTTTGTAGATTTTCTTGCAGTGCAGTGGCGAAATATCGATTTTATATAGGATTATAGGAAATATAGGATTTTTTGGATTTATGCGTATTATTATAATTAAAAAAGGTAAGATTATGGGCTAAAAGTGGCTTAAAAAAATAATTAAAACTTTTTGGCTTAAACAAAAAACGTTTAGTCATTCAAAATAGAACGTGTGTATCATATACCATGTGATTATGAGAAATAGAATATCGCTGAAACAAAAAGATAAGGATAATAACTAGAGCAACGTTCAGCAAGGCTATGGAGTGTAGAGATGAAGAGAAATATCTATTATGGGACTTTATTTGAAAAAGTGGTCACAAAAATGGGAAGAATAAGGGTTCGCCAATAAGGGTATTGATTTCTTTTCTCTTGTTAGCGAAATAGTGTAAGTAGTTTAATGCCGATTAAAAGTTATCTCTTGATATTTTATCGATTTTGGCCTCCTTGATGAGATAAATGCAATTTTAATAATTTGTCTTAATCCATATGTCTAATAGCAACCTTAACAAATTTTAATATCATTAACTGGCGAAAGTGCGAAATTAGTACTCATTGATTTCTCATCAAGAAATATGAAAAAAAGTTCCTATAAACATGGGTATGGAAATGCATAGTTTTAGATTACAGTTGAGGGTTGGAACCTTTGGTGTTACACAGCAAAATAAAAACACTAAATCACCACATTACACCAAAACACTTTTACTTTTACACTGGACGCGCGTTTCGCTAACCATGTTAGCATCATCAGCAGATGATTATAAACTCAATTTAATTGATTATAAACCCAGTTTATAATCATCTGCAAAAAAACGCGCGTCCAGTGTAAAAGTAAAAGTGTTTTGGTGTATTGTGGTGATTTAGTGTTTTTATTTTTATAGTTTTAGAGTTACAGGATGTTAAAATTTTTTAAAATTAGGTTTTTTGTAATTATCTTAAATACCTCTACTTTTCATTTCAAATTGCTGTAGATTGGACTAATAGTAATAATAAATTAGGTGAACTATATAATTTATTAATTTTATTTTTATTTAAAATTTCATTAATAATTGTGATTAATAGATAACTTTTAATTGGCATTAAACTCCATCCGAGAGATGGCACATGTTTTTTGAAACACCCTGTATATAGGTAGCGATTTATAAAATATATTGCTGTTTATTTAAATGTTTTTTGTCCGTATTCTGTTCATAGACACAGATACAGTAGACGTACTTTACATCAAAAGTCTTGCAGTGTAAATCCGGCTTTAGAATACCTAATTTCAGCATTTTTTTCCTAGAAAGTGTAATATTTAGTAGTGATGGGATAACTCGAGCGAATTTTCGCTCGAGTACTCGATTATTGAAATAACCGACATCGCTCGATTATGAACGAGCGATGCAACTGACGAGTACCAAGCGACGAACGCAAGCGATCCTAGAAAGAAATAAATTGAAATCCGATATTAATGTGACCTACTCCATAAAAAGCCGAGCGAATTTTCTACAAACATTGCAGGTAGCAAATTTATACGACGCCGTATATACCGGGTGCGTCTCAAAAGTGGCCCACCGCTATTACTTTTTTATTTTTTTAGATAAAAAAATGAGATTTGGTCTATTAGTATATGACATAAATTAGGATTGATTGACGTATTCAATTGTTTTCTGTCACTTCCTGTTTCACCGGAAATGACTACAATTTTTGATTTTTAAATGGCACCCTCGGTATTTTTTTTACTTGATTCGATAGAAAATGACATTCTAAATAGAATGACGTATTATATGTCAACTTTTGACATATTCGCTTAAAAACAAATTGTATTTTAAATTTCAATCTAGTGTCAATCTGTGTTAAAAACACTAATTTTTAATGAAGGAGCCTTGGAAAAATAGATTTGATTGTCTAATGTTTTTAGTGTCTTGCCCTGGCCGGTTAAAAGATGCCCAAATCGTATTTTTGATCATATCTCAATTTTTTTCAAATGGAACGAGGGCGGATAATTAGCATATTTCGAAAAAGAATTTTTTTACGAATAATTTGATACCACACACTTCGAGTGAAATTGTCGTTATGAACCGCATGTTACAATTTCAAATAAACCATATGCGAAAATGTCAAAAGTTGACATGTGATATGTCATTCTACTCAGAGTGTCATTTTCTACCGAATAAAGTAAAACAATACCGAGGGTGCGATTTAAAAATCAAAAGTTGCAGTCATTTCCGATGAAACCGGAAGTGACCGAAACAATTGAATATGTCAATCAATCCTAATTTATGCCATATACTAACATACCAAATCTCGTTGTTTTATCTGAAAAAAAAATAAAAAAGTTATAAGGGTGATCCACTTTTGAGGTGCACTCGGTATATTTATCCGTTGCGTATCTGAGAGACAAAATTTTACGACCTACATCGACAATGCTTCGAAATAAACTAAAACTAAATCAGGCGTCAGGCGATCAAGCGAATCGCTCGCCGCTTACTACTTGCCGTTCATTACCGAAAGAATATGTGTCCTGCGCACGCAGCTTACTGCTTGGCGCTTGGCGTTAACGAGTACTTACAACATGCGATGGACAAAAAACCATATTTTTAAATACGATTGCGATATTTCAATCGATTATTGAAATTAATCGGTTTTTCCCATCACTAATATTTAGAGGTATTTTTCTACAAACGACACAAAAAAAATTAGAACCATGACGCTATTTTGGTAGACACTTAACAAACAAATAACGTAATAACTGTCCAACTAAGAGTTATGCCCTTTTTATTTTTTAGTTGCTAACTTCAGTCTATGGCCGTCGACCCTTGATTAACTACGAACTTAAACAAATAATGGGGGTAGCTTCCATAAGGGATAAATCAGGACCTTAGACCTTTATTTAACTAATGTGCGGTGATCATTGCGGATCTTGGTGCCTTTCTTTTTCTTCAGGAGAAATAAATATGTCAGTAAGAGACCGATTCAGACAACATGAAGATAAAATATCGATACTATAAGGAAGTGCGATTTCCCGAAACTGAGTTTTTAGTTGACGTAGACATAAAGTAAATTAGCTTGTTTTTAAGAAATTTTTATATTTATATGTAAAAATAAGGCAAGGACAAATAATACAGGGTGTTCCAATTAAGTTAAAAGATGTGCGAGAACTTATGAATAAGTAAAATGATAGAGTGGATACGACAAAAGACCCAGGTAATAGGTGTCATCCACAGAATCAAATCCCTCAAGTGGCAATGGACAGGATACCTGGCAAGAAGAATACGGACAACATACGGACATTTCAACAACTTGGATTTTGCGCTTCGCGTCTGCACTCAGAGTCCATAGCTCTGAACCATAGCAAAGAACTGACTCCATCAATGTTCTTCCAAGTCTCTTTTTAGTTGTTGCAGATAAGTTTCGGTCCCACCAGAGGCTGTTAAGACATCCAGTAACTTGTTTGCTCTTCTGAATTCGGGTTTGTATTTCTTCTTTGCCCAAACCCTCGTTGTTGATAGTAGCACCCAGGTATTTAAATTTGTCTACTTGTTGAATCTGGACGTTATCATTAATGAAGACTTCAAAACGAGCGTTGGAATTGACAGCTAAGTATTCGGTCTTCTTTAGACTAACCTGAAGTCCCCATTTGTTGTATTCTTGATAAAGCCTCTTAGTCATGAACTCTAGATCGTATGAGTCCTGCGCAATCACGACCTGATCGTCTGCAAAGCTCAGGGTAAATAGTGTGTTGTCCCCAATGGGTATTCCCATACCTTGACATTTCGTCTTCCATTCCGTAAGGGCTACTTCGACGTAAGCGTTGAAGATCAGAGGAGATAAGCTGCATTCTTGTCGCAACCCTTTTGTGGTGTTAATTGGATTAGATAGCCTGTGTCCTATCTTAACGTACGATTCATTTTCTTTATATAGCTCTTTTATTATCTTAAGCAAAGGTCTATCTACTTCTAAGATATTCAAGACTTCCCATATCTTGCTGCGGGGAATAGAGTCGTACGCTTTCTCCAAATCAATAAATGCTAGATGGACTTCTTGATCTACTGCTATCTTTTTTCCATCACCTGCTGTAGGACAAAAAGGTTATCTGTGCAAGATTTCCCCGGTGTGAATCCGCTTTGGTCTTCCGAGATTTTGTCACCAATACTGTCCCTGAGCCTACCCTGTAGCACCTTTCCAAAAAGTCTGCTGACCGAACTGTTAATGCTTAGGCCTCTATAATAAGTGGGGTCGTTACGATTTCCCTTTTTAAAGATGGACACTATGTGAGCCACTCGCCATTCTCGGGGTAGTTTACTTTGCAGGCAGCACTGGTTAAATAGCTCTGCCAGACGCCAGCGCAGTCTTTGGGTTCCACACTTTAACAATTCCGCTACAATATTACCAGTACCTGGTGACCGTCCGTTTTCATTCTTTTGAGACTTTGATGTACTTCTCTTTCGCTTATCATTAAAGTGCCTGCAAGGTTGTTCTCATCTTCTACTGCTTGGAATTCTGGTCGGTTTTCTGTCAGTAATTCTGCATAGTAGTTGCGCCATTTTTCTATATCCATTCTATTCAAGAGCTTGTCCGTTTGATTGGTTTTCATTTGTCGGATTGTTCTCCATACCTCAGTACTCCGTGCGCCCCTATTAGGCTTTCCACTTGCTGGCACCTTCTTTCCCAAATATCTGTTTTTCCTACCTTAATGGCGGCTCGTACCTCTCTATTTTTTGCTTGTAATGACTCCAGTTAGTATCTGTTCGGTCTGAGAGCCATCTTTGATAGAATTTTTGTTTGTCATTGATTAAGGCCTTTATGCTGTCAGTTATCCAAGCTGGTTCATCTTTTTTTTCTGCATGTTCAGTTCACCTAAAACTTCGAAAGCTACTTTTTTAATTAGGGTTTTTAGGTTGGTATACTCTAGTTCTACATCGTTACGGGCTTTCACTTCCTCTAGGGCTACATCTAATCTTCTCTGGTATAACCATTTAATACTGGCATCGTGTAGTAAATGAAGCTTGTACTTAATACGCTCAGATTCTTCAATTTCCAGTTCTTGTGATGTTGTGTATTCTATACTTTTGGCTCTGCTCTGGAAAGGTACTACTAATTCTGCAACGACCAGACGGTGGTCGGATCCACAATTTGCTCCTCTCTTAACTCTGCAGTCTTTGAATTTGAGTTTCGATATTTGTTTAGCAATCGTATAATCAATTATAGATTTTTGTTGCAGAGAGGGCCTCTCTCGGGTGTATCGATGAATCAATTTGTGTGGGAAGAAGCCGTTAAGTACACGTAGACCATTCAGTTCGCAAAAGTCAATTAACCTCTCTCCAGAATCATTAAGGACGTCCTCCCCGTGTTTTCCAACCACTTTGCTATCTTCTTTCTTACCAATTCTTGCGTTAAGGTCTCCCATGATTAAGACTTCCTGGCTCGGTTTTATTTCTGTGAGGACTTTTGAGAGTGCAGCATAATAAGAGTCTTTTTCCGCTTGGTTTGATTCATCTGTGGGCGCATAAGTACCTATTATTACGGTTTCCAATCCGAAAATGGTCAAGGTGACAGTTACTATTCTTTCGTTAACAGCGTTGTAATTCTTGTAAAATTTAGATAATTTTTTCGCAATCAGTACCGATACTCCAGCTTGAGCTCGTTTTGCCTTATCTATCCCAGACCAGAAGTGAAGGAAGTTGTCGAGATGTTCACTTCCTCTCCCTTTCTTCTTCGTTTCAGAAAGAACAACTATATCTAGGTTGAACCTAGCCATCTCTGATGTAACTTCCGAGGTCTTGTTGACAAAGCTGTTGACATTCCAAGTTCCTATTCGCATAGTCCGTTTCGTAGCCAGTTGTCGTCGTAAAGAATATCTGTCCGAATTCCGAGGCGTGTTTAGGGTTCTTTGAGCAATTAAGTTTTTTTCCGAGTAACAGGTCGCTAGCCCGTTGCCTCAACCCCCAACCTGGAGGACCAGGGGCCTTTCTGTAGGGATGCCCATCCTTAGCCGAGAGAACCGGTTTTGAGGCGCCGGAATCTCGCCTTCGCCCTATTCCTGTTAGCTGCATAACACCCATGCATTGGATGCCATACATTACCAGTGGTCACGCGGCTCTCATGAGCCTTCGAGGACGTAGGAAATAGGACTTGCTGGCAGAGCTTATGAAACAGTGAACATTTCTCAGTTTTTGATGAAATACTCCTACTCGACATTGGAGTATCTCCTTGAGATCCGTTACCAGCCTTCGACCACCACAATTTGTTACAAAACTCCATAAATTATATATCACTGTAATCACAAAACTTCAATCTATTTCCGTATTTTAACGGGATTTTAAATTATGTCTTTATTTTCGAGAAAATTTATTCCAAACATAAGGAATATTTTGTTGACCATCAAAATTTTAAAAATAATGAAGTTGTCTAAATAGGTGCTACAATACGGATATAGTATAATCCTTTATCTTTAATTTCCTTCTTCATTTGTGTAAAAACACCTAGTCAGTATTTACATAAAACGTTAAATGCCGAACGCTTATTTTGCTACTTTTTCGGACTAGTGAAATGGACTCTTAAGAGTAATTTAATAAGAAAAAATTCAAATAAACTGTTTGGTCCCCATCTAATAGACGTTTAAAACAAACCTAACGTCCAAAGAAACTGCGCACTTGAGACAGAGCAAACAAAATGTAATCTATTCGCTTCCTTCTACGACTTAAACTGGAGTATTTTTTCGGTCAAACTTCTCGTCTCTGGCTCTTATTAAATCTTCCCAGTTTATCAAGCGGTTTTCCCTTGATAATTTCGTTCCCGTTAATTTTCTTTTGTGGTTGGAAAAGTCGGTGGAAATCGGAAATGACAAAGTTGGACAAGTTCCCAGAACGGAAACAAAGTAATAACAGTTAAATCAAAATAAACAGTCCCGAAATTGTTATTTAATGAATGATGCAAATAAATATGACAGAAATATCTTTATTTTTCTATCTATACTGTAAATTCTTAGAGTTTTCCAACTATAGTAATAAGAAAAACATTTTCCGATGCACGTCATCAATCATATCGACATTGACACTAAAGTCTATACACCTGAGTAAATGAAATTTTGGCAAAAATGTTTAAATTTGTTGTATAATTTAAGATACCGAGCAGCTCTTCATTTTTCTTTATAGAGCAAATGATTGTAACAGATATTTTATTTAGATTAAAGCTCCAAAAATTAGTTTAAACAGAATTTTATTATCGCTATATTGGTCACATTGCGCCCTTTTCAGCAAGGTTGTCGTTTTTATTATTTGACAATTATCCTAATGTCAGTCATTATTTTGTATAATATCGTGTTGTTGCTGAATCTTTGTGAGTAATTCTCGTATTTTGCATATTTTCATAGTATTTTTTTTAAAAATTGTACTTTTTAGCAACAGTTATTTTAAGAATTAAATTTTCGAGTTTTTGTATTGCATTTCTTGAAATTGTGTGTTGAAAATATGCCGAAGCATTTAAACAGTCGAAGTAAAGAGCTTGTAGCTTCCCTGATAAACTATTTTGAACGAGAACGTGACAAGGTTCTTTATTAACCTTGACTGAAGTCAGAGAAGTAAGTTTGATTGATAAGCACATTACACCACTTTCAAAGTTATTTCTACGTTAGTTTTTATTAAATTCTGTGATTATCAGTTTGTGCATTAATAGCACCCTCTTACTTGTTATTACCACTTATGGCGTTGTAAGATGTACATTAATAAATAAATAAATAACCCATAATAACGCTTAGAATAATCTTCATAATGGACTAGTTTTTGCCAATATGTAATAAGTAAAATAAGCTATAAAACAAATAAATCAGTTAATTACTAAAATATTAGTAATGGGGAATTTATATATCTTCAAAATATTATTAAGGTTGCCTACCTCTCAGACAAAAATTTTCCTAAATATTTTAATTTTTATGATTTTGCGTCAGTAGATCTTTATTATTTGAAAAAATCTAGGGTGGCTGTGATATACCTTTTGTTAATTTAACAAAAATTGCAGATTGTAGAGTAAAATACTTAACGGTAATAAAAAGATACACGTTTAAAACATATTTTAATTATTACAGAATTAAAACTAGATATAAACCTATAATTATGTGACAAAAATTAGCGAGATGAAATCAAATGCTCAAAATGTTTCCTTTCCTGTTAACTGCATAAAATGATCTCTTTTCATCTTAAAAGGATCTTTTCATTTTAAAAAGCATATGTGGAGTTCTACCTCGAAAAGCAGCTACAATAATTTCTCTCATGTTGTCGACAATAGTTGGTCGAGTTTTGTAAACACTGTCTTTAACATATCCCCATAAAAAAACCAGACTAAATAAAATTAGGAGCATTTAAGTATTTTATTAATTGGTGAATGCACACTGCATTCACCAACTAATAGAATCGTATCAATTCTCTCTGATGTAGGATAAGTTTGAATTTTCGGCAAATTTCTGAGAATTTTTTTTGTTTTAACTGACACAAAATGATAACTAGTTGTTGTTGGACTAATTAGACAGCTATGTTGAAATAACGTCAGACATATCACAGCCACCTAGATTTTATCAAATAATAAAGATCTACTCAGATCAAATCATGTAAATGAAAATATCTAGGAAAGTCTTTGTTTGAGGGTAGGCAACCTTAATAGTATTTTGAAGAGACATGAATTCTCCATTGAATATGGGAATAATATACTGGGTGTTCCATTAAAAAAAAAGAGTAAAATACTTTTGAAGGTGACCAATGTTCAAATATTAATTTTGTCTCACCCTGTATAACTTTTTGGATCGAATTTTAATGTGATTTAAAGTACAATAGTTAATTTAACTACATATTAGGTTATACCGGGTAAATTCCAATTTAGGTAACTTTTATTGTAATTTAAAAATTGTTCTTTATTTCTAGAAAATGTTAAATATGTTCAAAACCTTACATTTTAGTCATATACTTCTCTTATAAAACTCACCTTTATTTTTTTCCTAGAATCCGAAAATCAATTAATATATAGGGTGTTCCGTTACAAAAAACACACTTCCCCTAGGAGATGCAAGACCTTGTCGTTGGTGGGGAAGCTCCTGGTCAGGTGCTGGGGGGAATCCCCTCTAGCACTTGGCTTGGTCTAAGAAGCATCTCACTCATCGTCTTGTCCCTGACTCTAGTGTCGTGGCCAGGGAATTGCACCAAGACATATAACGATACCGGGCGGGGCTACGGACAGCCTCAACCTTGGGGCACCGGGGGGCACCCCATTGTATTTTACCCCTTACTTTTACATGCGGGGCTCTGTAGAAGTGGACCGACTGTCCCTAGCGACTCATAGGAACACTATGAGATCTGGTAATAATAGTAATAAAAACATCACCGGTGAAGCTGTGGGGAAACCCCCTAGCGACACTGGGAACAGTAACAATGAAAGTTCCAAGGGGCCAAACCCAAAGAGAACTACAGGAGAGGTGGCTGACACTTGCGTGAGACCATCCTCCGCAAGTGGCATACAAGCTACCACCTCCTCCAAGGGTCGGGAGCCTACCTCCTACCTCTAAACCCAGGCGACACAAGCTACCGTTTCGTCTACCCGGCCTGGGTCGTAGCTCCTCGACTGTGAGGGACACGGGTCTCCGTAGGAAGTCCTGGGACTGTATGATGAGTTATAACTCAAGAAAGGGGGACACAATAGATCTCTAAGGTCGCAGAGATTAACCCCCCTCCCACTTATTCTAATTCTAATTCTACAAAAAACACAACTTTGATATGTAACTTTTTTTGGGGACACCCTGTAGAACTCTCCATATTTTTCAAAAGTGATCTGAATTAACCTGCATACGCTCACAAAATTTCATTTCAATATAAACTGTCGTTCTCCTTGGAGCCTCCGCGGCGTATGAGAGGCTCAAAGGCGTATTTAATTTTTTGATTATGTAATTGTAACTTTTTTTGGGGACACCCTGTAGACCTCTCCATATTTTTCAAAAGTGCTCTGAATTAACCTGCATACGCTCTGAACGGGCTGAAAGTGCCCATTACATGGGCACTTTCTTTTCTCACTTGTTTCTTCGAACTGCTTGAACGAACTGCTTGAATTCATTTTTGATTTTGATCGATTTGAATCGGTTTGAGAAGCTGTGAAGTTATAAAATGTTGATTCGGGAGAGTTGAATATCTGGGAAAGTTGAGTTATTGAATGTTATTGCACGCAACAACGCCCTAATTACGCTCTCCTTTACGCGTTAACATTTTTTCGGCAATCTTATTAACTCACTTTTTGTAACTTGCAGAAAACTAAAATACTTAAATATTATGACAAAGCCCCGATTTCAATATAATTTTAATGCCATCAACACGAACTGTAACCGGGACGGCGTGAAATACATAGCGAAAATTTCTGATTTCTGCCGTATAGAGCGCTGCGGTCGGAATTTTTCGAAATCATCTGAAATGCACTAAGCCTATAACTTCAAATATTTTGTTTCAATGATGAAATATCGCAGTTTCTTAGTGTAGGTAACCGAGTTAAAACGTTATATCTCTATCCACAAGTATTTATGCTCTAGGGAAGTAAACTTACAGTAAAATTAATTAATAATTAAGTAGCAATATGCATAGAGTACAAGAACAAGAGTTCTACAGACATAGCTAAATTTTGTATTTTAAGCCCTTAGAGAATCTGAACTAAGTAGACTTTTGTCTGAAACAAATCAGAAATAGACTTCTTAAAACTAATTTTCTGGTACGAATTGCTTTCGAAGGGCTTGTATTATTATCCTGCGATGTTTCAGAAAACAAATAGAGTTTCGAATACAGATACCTGCTTAGGAGGAATTCTAAATAAATTATAGTATGTTTAATTAAACAGCTTATAGTTCCTAACTTTTGAGAAGTTCTAGAACTTAAACAATAAAATATTAAAAATGTCTATACCTATGTGGCGGATTCGTCTCTCCAAAAAATCCTTTATGGGTATTTCGCACTGCAAGAAAATCTACAAAATAAAATAGTTATTTTTTGTAAACACTTCTGGCGTTAAACCTAAACGGACGCTGCTTGTCAGAAGTTATGTTTACAGTAATACAAATTTGCCTAACGAAGAAAAACATGCTTAACGTTTCGGAAAGTTATCTCTTTCCGTCGTCGGAAGCAAAAAAATATACAAAGAATAAAGAAAAAAAATATTTAAAATATTTAAATTGAACTATTCGAGAACACTTTACTTTTTTTAAACAGATACGTTTAGTAAGAAACCAAAAAAGGATATAATGTCGTTTTAACAGAACGTCAACGGTTTCTTGTAGACGTATCTGTTTTAAAAAAGTAAAGTGTTCTCGAATAGTTGAATTTAAATATTTTAAATCGTTTTTTTCTTTATTCTTTGTATATTTTTTTAACTTTCCCCCACCACTTTATTTTGGCAGATAGGGGAAATTTGTTCTTACAGAAAATATTGTAATGAAGTTCATGAAATTTCTAGGACACCCTGTATATTGTGTTAATATTATACTATAATAATAAAGACTTCATTCTCTTTTAATAATGACAGTCAGTGTATTTTATTGTTAACTCATTATTGTAATTAGTGTTCCTATTGTTGAATTAAATAAGTTAAATATTTAATTGCCATTTTGTAAAGCCGGGTCCACATATGTAGCACTCTATTGTATCAGGATCATGTATCACGTATCAAGAGCTTGTATCGTAAATATGGACATTTATTTGGGCTGTGTCGACTGAATATGCATATCGGGCCAAAGTAAGCGTCCATACTTATAAAATTCATACGTACCAGCGTACAAGCGTGCGTATCATTGTATATGGATGGTACAACAAATCACCTTGTATCGTCGTATCATGTTCATCAATTCTTCTCAGCGAACCCTCAATGCCCCTTTGATGATCGGAGAAAAACCGCCTCAAGACGGGTCACGGCGTATCAAGTCAATTGTATCGTTATACTGTATCAAAACACGTCCAAATGACAGATCGTGATACGTGTATCCGATACGCAGTGTTAAGATACGCGCCAAAATTCGGATTGGCATGTATCAGATACGGTATCACAAAGGTATAACATATGATCGCGTTAATTCGGCGTCCAAACTAGCGATCATGAAACATGTTGGTGCAACGCGACGGAGATATGATACACGAAGATGCTACATATGTGGACCCGGCTTAAGAGAGTTTTGATCGGTTTTGGTCGCTATAGTTTAATGCGAAAAACCGAAACGTTTGCGCCGCTCGCCCTACTCTACTAGTGCAGGTTGAGTGGAGGGGAGCGTCAGTCGAGTACCTTGGCTGCAGCAGCTCCAGTTAGTTAGTTTGTGGTCGCACGCGAAACAGCGAGGTTCGAGTCCGGAGTGCCCTGCCAAGTGTCCTGCTGCCAGCTGCCTGTCGCCGCACTGTATAAGGTAAGCACCCACCGCCAAAGTGATCGAGGGTAGGTCGTATTATTTTTATAGTTATTAAGCGTTTACTCGACTACCTGGACGTGTTATAGGGATAAGGGAGTTAGTTGACGGAATTGTTAGGATATTAAAAGCGCGGGAGAACAACCATTGCCGACCAGGCAAGGAGGGACTATGTTGTGCTACGGGCAGGTCGCCAGGAACGATGTCCTTTTCTTTTAAAGGTTGTCTGACATCTGCTCCGGTCTGACGTATCCTTCGGTTGATGAGACGAGAGTTCGTAGTTTTCTTCATTAATATTAAAATTGCCAGGATTGCCGAGCAGGCAAAAAGGGACTACGCTGTGCTACGGGCAGGTCGCCAGGAACGATGTCCTTTTCTTTTAAAGGTTGTCTGACATCTGCTCCGGTTCAGTGTATCTCTCGGGGAAAGCTAATTACGGGCTAATAATTAATTCATCTTCTTAAGGGACAGTCGGGGTAGTTCAGTAAACGCACGGGTCGCGAATGTTCATGGAGCTAGAACAAGATCTCGCCCAAATCCCGAAGCTGGTTTTGTAGCTCCCGTATTTTTCTAGGTGTGTCGTCCGGACGACACCCTGCTTTAGTGACGCTGGACGGGATCTCGCCGAAATCCCGAGGCTGTCCTGACCGGGCGGTGTGTGCGGGCTGCGCTCATCCGAACGACGTACAACTCGCCGAGACGTCGCTAACGTCAACGTCGATCCGGGACTCGCATTTGTATATCCCTCGGGACGCTGTTAACTTCGCGATAGATCCGGGACTCGCATTTGTGTATCCCTCGGGACGCTGTTAACTTCACGATCGATCCAGGACTCACGTTTGCGTATCCCACAGGACGCTGTTTACTTGGCGATCGATCCGAGGTCCGTGTTTCGATGTCAAAACGGACGTCGTTCCGATAAATATTTAGCTGTGACCATCGGGACGCCTGTAACGACGTCGCCGCCGTTTAGAGAGCCGCGTCGTAGTAGAGTGTGTTGCTCCGGTATCTACGTGTCTATGTTCACGTGATAGAATCAGTCAGAGAATTACGTATCGGGATTAATTGATCAAAACTCTAGAGGTACACGGTTGTTAGTGTAAATCTTGTGCTACGAGGTACTCTGAACATTTATTTTATTTTTATTATTGTTACAATTAGAGAACGTGAACTTTCTTTGATTACTTTTGTACATAAGTAATTTAGTTAAATAAAAACATAGTGTTACGTTATAGTTAAGTGTGTGTTTTATTTTCTTTTCATCTCATCACTCCCTGGTATCTCCACTGTATAAAAGCTACCCGTATTGGCACTAGTGGTCTCTCAAACACTTTAAACGTTGGGGGTGGCGCCCGAGGAACCGAACCAAGGCAACTCGGCGTCCGTGAGCTTTCTCTAAAACGGGGGAGCGTCACAATATTCAAAATTTACTAAAGATTATGAGGCTATTATTTATAGTACCAGTTATCTCGGCAAAATTGTATAAAAACTCCATTTTATTATTTTTTTCGCAGGCCATACGGCTAATACTTTCCGAGATACAACCGAGAGCTATTCTTAGTGGGACACCCTGTTCATTGGAAAAAATACAGAAATCAAATGTAGACCGACATAATAATACCAGTAAGACAAAGTGCGTAAACTTGTTAGCCTTTTAAGGACCGAAAAGAAGTTTTCTCATAAAAAGGGATCAGATTATTGTTTACTAAACTATGTGATTTATTACGTTTTTCGCTTCTTCTGAACTACGATATTTCGTTTTTTTCCTCCTCTTTGAAGACGGGGAAACTCCTGTCAGGCTCTAATTGGATGAAAGTCTCGATAAAACTTTGTTCTTGAGCGGCACTGATTTGTCTGTCAAGAAATAATATGTGAGACAAGGGAAGATGTAAAATATTATAATTTGTAGGATGATAATAAGATCGTCCTTTCTATTGGGACTATGTATAAGAAAATTACTTTGAAGAAGTTTAGTATTAAACAAAAACTGGATATTTTGGTTTATTTACCGAAAAAAACTTTAAGTAACATTTACCCCAACAAAAACATGGAGTGTAAAAAATGCCAAGTCTCGCTACACAATTCTTCCAATATAAAAAGTTGTGAGATCTTTAAAACTAAGTCAGTTTATTTTATTTAGTCTTTTTTTAAGCACCTATTCAACAATTTTGTTGTAAATTGTTAGTATCAATATTAGTTATCTTTATTTCTGTAATAATTATAATGACTTGGCAATTGCACGATATGATAGATTTTCTAATTAAAAAAAAACTTTACTTTTAAGGACACTGATTATATTTACTTAACTAGCGTGTACCAGCGACTTCGTTCGCGTCGAATTAATCATTTGTAAGGGTGATGATAAAGCAAAGCAAGAATTTCCATTAACATACAAACGATAAAATTTTCTCACATTTATGTCAGCATGAGAAAAAACAATATGGCGATATTATTATATAACTTGGTAATATTTGAGGGGCAGTTTCATCTCGTTGGAATTTGACTTTCGAAAAATCCGTTTGCCAAAAATAAACTTTTTACGTAATAATAAACTTTACGTTAAGAAATTACCCAACATTTTGGAACACCCTGTATGATTTTAAAAAAAAAATCAAAATATGCAAAAAAACCAAATAAATTATGCTTGTCCAAGCGTTTTACCGAAAGACTAACCGTTTTTTAAATAACAAATATTGTAATATTTGAGGGGCGTTTTACCCTCTTGGAATTTGAGATTCGAGAAACCCCTCCTTATCGAACCTCTACACCCCACAGTCAATCTGTTTGCCAAAAATCAGCTTTAAACGTCAATCAGTTTAAGCAGAATCGTGATTACTCAATGGTCATATTTTATGAAGCACCCTGTATAAATTTATAAAAAATCTTAAAATATGTAAAACAACAAAATAAAATATACGTGTTTAAGAGTTTTTCGAAAAAACTCACCGGTTTTTAAATAAAAATATATTTTAATATTTGAGGGATAGTTTCACCCCCCTAGAATTCGAGTTTCGAAAAATCCCTTCTTATCGAACCTCTACACCCTAAAGTCAATCTGTTTTCCAAAAATCAGTTTTTTACGTCAAGCGCTTTAAGCAGGATCGTGATTAATCAAGGACCAGATTTTTCGAAACACCCTGTATACACTTTTAAAAAATCTTAAAATATGTAAAAAAACAAAATAAAATATACGTGTTTAAGCGTTTTTTCGGAAACTTTACCGTTTTTTAAATAAAAAATATTGTAATATGTGAGGGGTGGTTTCACCCTCTTGGAACTGGAATTTCGAAAAATCCCTTCTTATCGAACCTCTACACCCTAGAATCAACCTGTATGCCCAAAATGAGCTTCTTACGTTGAGTGGTTTGAGCAGGATATTGGTATAGATAATCGAGATGGTAGAGATCTCATTCCTTTTTGTAGATTATCCTCCTATGTTTTTCTCGTGTAATATCATTCAAAATAATATTAAAGAAGTTTGACTATAGTCTATAAAATGAATAACTTTGAATTTTGACCGTTATTTTTTACCAACATGTCAAATATAAAATCCCTCTGTCAAAAAAGTTACTGATATTCTTTAAATTGAGTGCCTGAACGAATCAGATAGGTAACTCTTTTTACTTTCATGAAATAGAAAAGGAAAATAATAAAACAAGTGACAGTTCTTCCTCTTCTTGCAAAAATCAACACGAAATGTCATAATTGACAAAAGTAAAATGTCATCAGCTTTTGACACTTCTAAATATTAGACCAATGCCGTCTCTAATAGAACAGCCACGGAGCGAGATTTATGTCGTCACGCTAGTTAGATACTACGGATTAATAAATATGTTGTAGAATACATGGAAAACATAATTATTCCTCGTATTTTTGGTTTGTATTTTAAAAATAATATAGTTTACATGAAATATACATAATATACAGTTAATAAATACAATATAATATACTTAGGTTAAGAAGATAATATATACCTATTTATAGTAATAAATACTTTGGCAAATAAACTATGAACCATACAAATGCAGCAAATGTTTTACAATATACAAATAATGTGGTCCATAAGATAATGCGTAACATGTAAAATCGATCTAATTTAACAAAAAACATTCAATATCTACTAATAGTGATGTATTATTATTTGCATTCACAACATTTATTTATATATTATAATGTTTACTGCAATTAATAAACTAATATAAACTTGTCAAAAGATGACCACATATTTTTTTAAATTATTATTCTTAACACAAAAACTTTCTACACTGACTATGGAGTACGATTTCAGCCATATTTTAAAACATTTGCTGCATTTGTATGGTTCATAGTTTATTTGCCAAAGTATTTATTACTATAAATAGGTATATATATATTGTATTTATTAACTCTATATTATGTATATTTCATGTAAACTATTTCATTTTTAAAATACAAACCAATAATACGAGGAATAATTATGTTTTCCATGTATTCTACAACATATTTATTAATCCGTAGTATCTAACTAGCGTGACGTCATAAATCTCGCTCTGAGGCTGTTCTATTAGAGACGGCATTGCGTCAGCATGGCCGCAAGTTGCTAACCTAATAAAATTAACACTAGAAAAGCCCGCGGGAACTGTCAAATTCAAAGTTATTCGTTTTACGGACTATAGCAATAATTCATAAACTTTGAATTATCGTATAGTCAGATAATTAATATCAAATGAATTAATTCCAGTTTTGTAACGACTTGTGTTTACGATTTTCGTGATAACCCAAATATTAACTTTACAAATGTTCAATTCATGATTTTACCATTGCTTATTCAAAATCATGTTTTTGTCACATTTTACTCATATTTTATTTTTTATCTTGAAAGCTATAACAGACAGGTATAGGTTAGTATTAATAAAAAATTATGAGATATGAGAGTTAGTACTTGGTACTAGGTACAGAGTTAGTGCTAGCACAGATTATACAGATTATGATCTTTGTTTTTTCTTTATTGTTTTTCGTGGTTCCAATTTTCGGAATCGGGCACTAGTTAGGTTACTAGTTTGCGCACATAGCACGCCCACTTATGGCCTCTAAAATTGTGCACAGCGCCTGACCGGCACAGTTATTAGAGAGATATCGGAAAACCGAATAGCGTCATCCAGTATTTATGTGTACCTTATCATGGTTACGATATGCGCGAGTCAATTTTTAACGCAACACCCGCTAATAACGTTACCGCCTGACGTAATTTGCGGATCAATTACACCAAGCGCTCTTTCTAAATAACCTCTGATAACGTTTAAAAATTGCTTAAATGGGCATGTGCGGGTTTTTGACAACCGGAGCCGGCCGGCGAGATCTTTTATTTTAGGTTATGTTTGAATTGTTTTGAATTATTGCTTTAGTTTTTTTAGGTAATTTGATATTTAAGTAGCTGGGATTAGTTTTAATTAAATAAATATGGCCCAAAATATGGATTCCACCTCTTCTAATACTAAAGAACCTATAAAGAGTCTTAGGTTTACAGCAGATGACGACTTAGCCCTTCTAAGAGAATTTGTTGCTTGTTGCCCTAAACCCACTGGCAGACGTTGAACAATAAATCACTGGAAATAAGCACTTTAGATCTTTAGTTTTAAAATACCTAGTAAACAAAACAATTTCAAAGTTTTAAATTCAAAGTTAGGTTAAGTTTAAATAGCGGACGCGAAGCGATCAGAATTCTTTCCGATCCGATAACTATAAATGAAGAGAGTTAATACCACCTCACGTAAAGGAAATAACACCTGGCCTTATTAACGTCCATGCACGCTATTCGGTTTAGCGATATCTCTCTATTACGATGTTTATTGTTATTTTACGTGAGTTTATTTTTGCGCACAGGAAATTTGACTCGTTTGCACATCGTCATAAAAAACAATTTTCGTACCACGAATTAGGGACAAGATTTTTATCTGTATACTTATAGGATACCTAATCTGTGGTGCTAGGTACGGCTATATAGATTAGAAAATTTTAAAAAAAATTAGGGAATTAAACTAAAGCTTTTCTATTCTATAAGTCTCAAAATAAACGAGATTATGAACTTTATCGTTGGCTCACCCTGTCTACATAAATCGGTCAAGTGAAACTGTTGTAAATTATTATCAAGTTTGACAGTTAACTTCTAGGGGACATCACAGCAACGCAAAATTAAAAACACCTTTTATCAACAAATTAATTTATTGAGAAATATTGAATACAAACAACTTTATAGAAAATAGAACAGGACATGATAAAAAGATAAAAATAAAAGACAAAATTTGTGTCAAATAGTGACAGACAAGGCCGTGGGCTAAATACAGTATGCAAATGGAAATTTAATAGTGCAAGGATTTTCTTTTCTAATAGCAGTTTGACGTAGAAATTGCATTTAAAAATAAAAGCAAATTTATCAGAAAGGAAAAATAGAAAAAAAACTTCTTTTTCTTGAAATATTCGCTTGGTAACTAGTCCCTTGGTGCAGATTGAGGTCAACTATTGTTTATTTACCAGGAGGGCTAAAAAGGGCGCGTGTACTTCTTAGGCTGTAATCGATTATACTAACAGCAGAAAATTATATCAAACGATGCACAGTGCTTCGTCCCATGGACAAAAATCGAAAAAAAAAGTTAAAATTTACTAATATCTGAATATGTAATTTTATACTTATAGCAATGTTCAACCATCCTGTATATTATTTTTTATAAACAGCGTTTTTTGTTAGCAAATATTTTCACTGAAAATAAATTTTGCGATCATTATTTTATATCAGTGAAAAGAATAACATTCATAGTAGTTCTGTGTATGGAGTTAAACGGTAACGTACTTAATTGAAAGCCAGTGTGGATATTGTTAAACAAGGTATGTACTTTAAATTTATTTCTAAACAAATTCGTGATTGTTTAGTTTTTATTTATTTTTTAAGATGATTCTTAAATGGGTATAAAAATTTTACGTTTTCAAACTTCAAAAAGGTATTAAAAAAAAACATATCAAAACATATCGTATTTATTGAATGTTTTTGTTGTCATATTCATACACTTTTAATTTTTGTATAGTTCACCTGCGTCTGCTTGCGACGAACTTTATTTTATAATACTTTTCAGATGGAGTAAAATTGATAAGCAATGCCGATCTGGTTAATACTTGGCTTGATCATAAGGATAAGAACTCAAAAGTATTTGTATTTCAGAAATCAGTTTTTTATTAGATATTGATGAACCTTCCAGTCGAGAGGTAACTATTATAACATCCGAACCCCTCATACCAACAAAAAGAACAGTAACGCGAAAAAGTAACATAATTAGAAAATTATGTACAGAAATATCTTATATGTGAGGATATTTCATCTACCTGTGATTTGGATACTATAAATTAGGAAGATTCTGTCAGCAGTTATTCTTCTGAATCAGAGTAGTTTCGATCAATGCATTTTATTGTCCTAAAATAAATTTATAGTATCTTAATTTTTTTTTAATTAAATATAGCATTAATGTTTCTTTTTCATTTAAGAAAAACATTGTTATCTTATATTAGGCTTATATTGTAGGAATCATGTTCTAATGTTATTTCAATTCTTTTTTATCACAGGGATTTATTTAATACTTACACCGTTTTCATACTATAAATTATTATTTTCTTAGATCGAACACAGCTCCAACATTTTTATTATTTATAAGATTTTTTTACATAAACGTGAGACTAAGAACATCATCATTTAGTACAATGAGAGCACTCATCATTTGTGTCAAACAAACCTAGTTTCAATAAATTGCCTACAATAAAAGAGAAGTTTTGCATTTTTGTCCTCTAGAGCCATATGTTCGAAGCACTGTGCGATGTGGCATTTCTCTTTGATCACCTTCAGAAAAGTTGAGGTAAAGTTCAGCATGATATCTTCAAATATCGCATGATATACATCGGTTCAGGACATACCTACCGTTTGGTGCATCGGAACGCGGGATCATAACGTTCACCTGTCAACGTATCATCGAAAACGTATGGCCAAGAAAAGTCGAACCAATAATATTACACGTTTTTCTTCATTTGAAATACTCATATTTACAATTTTTGTTTATTTTAATTTACAATGTTTGGATGTAACAGTTTCACATTTCTGAGAGCAACGACGATTGAACTTGTTTTCTTGGCTAACTAAGTGAAATTCTTTAAAAATTATAAGAATTGGCTATGACACAGTAATTTTTTGAAAAAAACATATAGCTTATATCATGAAAAGCTTTAAAAATAGCACTTTTTATGAAGTCATGGCCAACTATGGTTTTCATGTAAAAAAAACAACATATGTTTGTGTCATATTTTAAAAATGACAGACTTTCGAAAAAATCGGAGAACAGAAATTCATTAAGGATGTGATTATCTACAACTTTTATCTGAAAACTTTTTGTCTAAAATAGATTATAATGGAATTAGAGACAATTTTTTAAATAGCCGAAATTTGTTTTTTTAAATATCTGGTTTTAAATATGACCTACTAAACAAATATGAAAGTAAAACTTCAAAATAAACATCAGATTTTATTTGTCAAAAACATTCAACGTCTATGCGTATAAAAAATGACGTACTTAATTTTCGCTTTAGGTAAAATCAGGTAGGCAGATTAATTACAAACAGAACCCAGGTAAATAATTCTTCCTTTGTTGCCGCCGAAAACCTCAAGGGCTGCGGCAGTTGCGCTTTTGTTTATTACGTCACGTCGAAAGTTTTATCCACCAGGCGTATCATCTTCCTCGATGTTTGCTTTTTGCCCTCGAAAATCAAATAAATTTGGTTACTGCGACGCAATTTCGAATATAAATACATAACAAGCTTGTTTATTTTCGACAATATTACTGGAAAATTATTTTCCAGTAAAAAATGCGTTATTTTTTTCATATTTGATTTGGAGGGTAAATAAATATGAAAGAGGCGAAGGATTCGAAAATATAACAACGTATCCTGACGTTACTTGAAAAGTTTAGACAAAAAAATTATTGTAACTATTATGAGCTGCACAGTTCAGGAAACAGTCACCATGCTACTATGCTGAAAAATTGGTTAATTTTCTTGATTATGTATAAAATAAATGTCTTTTTTTAAACATATTTGTTAAATTTATTGTTACATTAGCTAGGTACACTAACCAAGATCCCAGCTGTTGGCCGTCGAGACCGCCGGATTTAGTGCCTTTATCCTTAGTTGATTTAATCTAGACAAAAATTAGAAGTACTTAGCGGTTATGCGAAGGTATCTTTCACCCCCAAAGAGTTAGTAATTTCCGCGAGAAATGTTCAAAAACGGTCCCGTCTATCCATAGGAGAAGACGGTCCACATATTGAACACCTGTAGCAAAATCTCATGTCTTGGTTTGCTATTAATTTTTATTGTTATTAGATATAGTTTAAATGTGTTGATGTTGTTAAATATAGTTTAAATTGTCATAAAATTCTGCATCAAATTTTTTGTCGATAACTCTTAAATTATTAATTTTAGAAAAATTATACTTAAACCATTAAATTCTACGTAAAAATGTGCGTTAAAAATGTTTTCACAAAAATACAAAATTTTCTGTAGCTAAAAAGTTATAATGATTTTTTAAAAATGCACATTTTAGAATAACTCGGAAACGGTAACAGATATCGATGTGCGGTTTTCACCATCATGTTTTTGACAAAAATTGAGCTCCAGACACCGTTATTAGTTTTCGTTTACATCCTATAGAAAAGGGGTTTTCCCTTTAAAACCGTCCAATTTGACCCACCCTGTACCACCAACAAGAAAGGCCAAAACGCGATTTTTAAAGTAATTAACATGCATTTTAAGATATCTAGAATCTCAAATATATTTTTAAATTCGTACGGGGGCAGTCCTGATGGCGAAGAGGTATGAGTGGGTGAAGAATTGTACTTGACAAATATAATCACGTATGCTGACTTTAATCTGAAAAGTGTACATCTCTAAATTTGGCAAATTTAAAGTAATTGACTTTAATTTAGAGAAATCTATCTCAAACTTACTTGAAAACTCGTACGAGATTTGCAATCGGTACGTGACTCTTTGGTACACAACTTCATCTTCATTTTTCACCTTTTATTCAGAAAATCGCTAATAACTTCATTTAAATAGAATTTGTTTGTGTAATAATCATAGACAAATTAGCACTGTAGATATAAAACATATATTTGTATACTATTATTGTGTCTAAAATTGAAGTAAATGAAAAATCGGTAAAAAGAAATTAGTCGTGGCAACATTGCGACGTGCATTCGTTAAATATTTTGATGACGTGCACTCAAACTTTTATTGATTGTACTATATATGGTGGTATTACCTGTTTGAAAACGTTTAAGTTTCGTTTAGTTCACTTAATCTGCCAGTTCTATTTTTAATTTTAATTAATTAATTATACCACGGTCATTTTTTCTCAAGTTTATGTTAGGTCGCTCTCAGGGGTCGGGTAAAGGGGGTGTGTGGTTGAAAGACATATATATCACATTTCAGAAATCTGCCTAAGGCTTAGCCCGATCCTGCCGTGTTCAGAAATACCCAAAATTCCAAACACAGGTGCTTTGATTAAGGCTTGATTAAGGTTTGCAGAGCTTCGGCATTTGCCATAAAATAGCGAGCAATATGTTACAAAACCATATAAATTATATATCACTGTAATCACAAAACTTCAATCTATTTCCGTATTGTAACGGAATTTTAAATTATGTCTTCATTTTCGAGAAAATTTAGTCCAAACATAAGGAATATTTTGTTGATGTTTGACTATCAAAATCTTAAAAAAAGCTGTCTAAAAATGTGCTACAATACGGATATAGTATAATCCTTTATCTTTAATTTCCTTCTTCATTTGTGTAAAAATACCTAGCCAGTTCTACATAAAACGTTAAATGCCGAACGCTTATTTTGCTACTTTTTTGGACTAATGAACAGATGAACCAAAAAACAAACTAGTGAGAAAAAATGCAAATTGATCATAAAGTGTTTTTTAAATTCCTTCCTTTTTTAAACTATTCCACAGGGTGTTTCAAACTTTCGCTGAAATTAAAACATTTTGATTTTCCTGTATTGATTGATCGTTGATTGATGGGGATTTCAATTTTTCATTTGATAGAAGGCTAAAATGACAAATGATTTAGCTACAAATTGCTTAAAAAACTCAACAAAATCTCCCCACTAGAACCAAAATATATTAAACTTTAAAATACTTCCTACATAAAAATTTCAAGACGCCCATTAACTTTTTTATACAGGGTGACCCATCGAAAACGTTCCGCAAGGCATAACGGCCAGGGTAATTTTTTTTTCAGAAAATCCAAAAACACGTCTATTTTGTTTCTGAGGGGGACAACTTTTGCCCCAAAAATTATTGCAAAATCTTCAACCCTCTAAGCGGGGGTGTCATCCCCCAATTTTTTTCAAATTGGAAGGGGGATCAAGTGGTACCGCAATGAAAAGGGCTTTTTATTCTCTATACTTTCCCGCTTCCTTTTTGAAAATCGGTCGAGTCATTGAGAAAATATGATGGATTGAAATTTGAAAAGTTTATTTAAACATTTACCAGAGTAAATGATAAGGATAAATTCGCAATTTGCTGTTTTTTCTTATTATTTCTAGATGTTTACGCATTTTTTCACTTGCCACAAGGTTGACCGATCAGGTGTGGTAGTTACTAGATAGCTGTTCTGTGACTTATGCGTTGAAGTTCTTCTCAATATCGTTAAGCTTTTTAACAATTATGGTGTACTCACTTGCAGAAAAAGTGGAAATAATCGACCTTTATTTTCAAAATAATGAATGTGGCAATCGGGTTGCGCAGATATTCAATGAACGCCATCCTGATAAACACCTTTATGGCAAAATTGTTCGCGAGTTAATAGCAAAATTTCGCGAAACTCTTGTTCCGTTATGGATAAAAAGAGACAGAAGGAAATCCTGTAGTAAATGAAGCTATGGAGGTATTTGTATTAGGCCAAGTTGCCATGGATAGTACGCTGAGTACAAGAAAATTAGCAAATGAGACCGGCCTGAATCGTACAAGTGTCCAAAGGATATTAAAAAAACACGTTCCACAAAAAAAAAGCTCCACCCGTACAAAATTCAGTTGGTACAAGAACTCAACGAAGACGATTTTGATCGTCGCTTGCAATTTTGTGAAACTACGAGTAGCGAATGATAATAATTTTCTATTTAATGTGTGTTTTTTCGGATGAGTGTACTTTCTTTTTTAACGGTATCGATACAACGTGTACAACTGTCGGTACTGGCCGTACAACTGTCGGTACTGGGCTGAGGACAACCCCAGGGTTTTTCACGAGGTGCACACACAAAACCCTCAGAAATTGAACGTGTGGGCTGGTATTTTTGGAAATTCTATTATGGGTCAGTTTAACGATACTGAGAAGACTTCAACGCACAAGTTACAGAACAGCTATCTTAAAGGTAGGATTTCCTAACTGCGTCGAAACGTATGCGTTCGACGCATGCGATAAACGCGAGGTACTGGTTCAGTGCAATTATGTACAACTGATTTCCTATGTGAGCGTCTGACGCTTCAGTGTCCGGCAATCGCATGCGGTTATCGCATGTCTGCTCATGGTCTGCTCTCGAGAGGAGTCTAGACAGGTGGATGACACTTCTTATGGGAGAACTGGCAATGGTTGAAAACTTGACTACAAGCGATTTTCTAGGAATCTTCCTTACCGATAAATTATTGACAAGAGTGACAGATAAAACCTTGACGTTCTTTCAGTATTACAGTTCATTTCTTTTTCTTTCTAATATGTGCGTTAAAAGGAGACAAAAACAAATTTTGGTGACCCATTTGTTATTCGATCACCACTTTTCTCCTTGTCGGGTCGTTGACGTTGACTTATCGCCATTTTATTTCTTTTGTTTACACGCTGCAGTTTGCTTTGCAAATTTAATACATGAATTACTTAGGCAAATATAGGTTTTTGATAAAACTCCTCGTCCTAACGTGTAGATAAGTGTTGATAAATACATTTTTTTTTCATCTTAACATGCTCATTGTCGTTCTCCTGATTTTAGGTGACAGAAAAGGATCATCAAATCAAATTGAATTTTATATTTTCCTTCCTATTTATCCTTCCTAAATATCAACGAGATGAGCCATCGGAAGAAAGGGACCATAGTACAAAACAGAAAGGTGATCTTTTTTCTTTCCACTTCGGATATTGAAATTATTATATACTGTAGTCGTGTTCGGCATTATGCTCTGAGAAATATAGATAAACAAAGAACAACAGATATAAAGCATCCCAGAGGAAAAGAGAGGCAATACCTGTATGTACTCTCTCTGATATTTGTGAAAGTTACAGCAAAGTATTGTTGTAAATGTCATCTTTTTGATCGACCTGAAAACTTCGAGCAAAAAGATGACACTTTCAACAATACCCTGACAGATATCAGAGACGATACAGGTTTTTCCTCTCTTTTCCCCTGGAATACTTTTAATTTATTATTCTTTGTTTATCTAGATTTCTCAGAGCACTATGAACGAACTCAGCTTGTATGTTTGAAATAATCGTCCAGTTGGCTTAAAAATGATGATCGAAGACATTTCCCATATAATTTTACTTTCAAAATTATGATATATCTTTTATTTCTAAGCCATCTATGACGCCATTTTTTTCAGTTTTGTTATAATTAATTTTGTCTCTTGATCTACTTGTAACATTATTCTTTTAATTTTATTAATTTATTGTGGTGAAATTAATTTCTGTTGTATATTTGATATTGATATTAAACATATTTTTAAAAAATGGTGTATTTTTTGTGTTTTTGTGTATGTCATAATTAAAAATAAATGAAGAAATAATTTTTTTTTTTTAAACTTCCCGCCATGCGTGACAATTTAGTCCGTAGTTCCTACAAGCGAAATTGGGGGCGCTAGTAGCAGTAGACTTGTCAACAGTGTCAAATTTAAACGTCAATTTCACTTTCCAATATTTAGCAAGGCGCTCGCACTTCTTCTTGTGTATGTGTTTTGTGAGTCTAGATGCACATGCTTTGCGTTTTCATAGTGAAAAGTATACGGAATCTGTATGCGTTCTTTTTTTTATTAATATTGTATAATAAAAACAAACATGTCTACAGTGGAAAAATCAGCTGTAATGAAACATAAAATGCTACAATTTTTGCCTGAAGAAGATGAGCAACTAATAGAGTTCATAGCTGAACACCCTGCTATTTTGTCTGGGTTTATTTTTTCCTTTATTATTCCTACATGAAAAAGTATCATTGCTTCTTCATCCTCATCTTCTTGTAACAATAATAAATTTACAATATTCTCCATGTTCAAAACTACACATGCTTTAAAATATCAAAATTTGGTACAATAAATTTGCATAGCAGCTAAACTATTTTTTTCCAGAACATTATTTTAATATGAAACGCTGATAGAAAAACACAACCTGGTGCGTTTGCCGCCGAGCGTTCACCGCATCTAAAAACGCACACGTCAGACGCATGCGTCTCGACGCAGTTAGGAAATCCTACCTTAACGTCTACCGCACCTGATCGTTCAACCTTGTGGTAAGTGAAAAAATGCGTAAAGATCTAGAAATAATAAGAAAAAAACTCAAATTGGTCGAAGGAATTTATCTTTATCATTTACTCTGATAAATGTTTAAATAAACTTTTCAAATTTCAATCCATATTTTCTCAATGACTTGACCGATTTTCAAAAACGAGGCGGGGAAATGTAGAGAATAGAAAGCTCTTTTCATTGCGGTGCCACTCGACACCCCTTCCCATTTAAAAAAAGTTGGGGGATGACACCCCCGCTCTAAGGGTTGAAGATTTTGCAATCATTTTTGGTGCAAAAGTTGCCCCCCTCACAAACAAAATTGACGTGTTTTTGGATTTTTTGAAAAAAAAATACCCTGGCCGTTATACCTTGCGGAACGTTTTCGATGGGCCACCCTGTATAATTAACTATATATTAATATTTTTTTCTTAGGAGTTTTATTTAAGCAAAGAAAAATTTCCAAATCTACCCATTTAAAAGCTTTTCTCCTTTAATTAATGTTGCCGTTTTTTATATTTCGCTTATCTTCAAATTGCGAATAAATGGACTTAAAGTTGAAAATATAATACAGTTTTAATTGGTGCATGTTTTTTGTAAATTAGAGTTCTCTTTAATTAAAGATCTCGACAGGAAGACAGATTATAAAAGATCATTTCCTGTCTTTCTTTTTGTTTTTACACAAATAAAACAACAATACAGTTCAAGATATTCTTTATTCGACAATTATGTTAATGAAATAAGCTTATTAAATTCTTCCAAAAAACAAACATTATTTTTTTTTATACAGCTCCTAGAATAAAAAACTTGGCAATTTTGTTTAAGTGCAAACCTAAAGTATGTACTAGGATGTATTTCAGGAACACTAATACAAATACACGGGTGTAGAGCATTGGACGGAGGTGTTTTTGAGCGTTAACAGAATTAGTGGTTAGCAAGAGACTGGTCATTGCCATAAAACTCGGCAAGGAAAATCAAACAACCGAAATTTCTAGAAGGATCAAACTCGGATGGGCAGCTTTTGGTAAACTTAACTTTATATTCAAAAGCAAAATCCCAAATAGCCTAAAAAGAGACGTTTACAACAAATGCGTCTTGCCTGTCATGACCTATGGTTTGGAGACTATGACGATGACGGCACGAAGTGTGAATAGGTTGCGAGTGAGCCAAAGAGCTATGGAAAGAGCCATGATGGGTATCAGTCTTCGCGACCACATTAGAAATGAAGACATTCGCCGACAGACGAGGATAACGGACATCGTAGAGAGGATAGCTAACTCTAAATGGCATTGGGCAGGACACTTGGCCAGACAGTCCGAGGAAAGATGGGTAAAAAGACTTCTTTGCTGGAGGCCACGTCTAGCAAAACGTCCAGTCGGCCGACCTCCTAAAAGATGGACTGATGATATCCAAACCGTAGCCGGTAAGAACTGGATGAGGAGGGCACAGAATCGAAACGAGTGGAAGAAACTGAGAGAGGCCTACATTCTGCAGTGGATGAGTAATGGCTGAGAAGAAGAAGAAAAAGAGACTGACCAAGATGATAAAATTGACACTCTAAGATACAGTAAATGAAGTCAAAGTAAACAAGAAAACAACGGAAAAATTTATAATCAGGGACGGATTAATACAGGGGGATCCACTATCTTCAGTACTGTTTAGTATAGTTATTAGAAAAGGTTATAAAAGATGAGGGAATCCACAGAGAGGGCCTTCTGTATACAAAAAGACACCAATGCTTAGCCTTTTCAGATTATTTAGTTATCTTAGCAAGAGATGGGATAGAGCTGATGTCGGTGACCAAAAGAATAGAAAATCAAGCGCAAAAAGTAGGCTTAGTGTTTAATGAGAAGAAAACGAACGGTCAGATAGGGATTTTGGGAAGGGAAGATGTTTACAAATGGATTCTGAGAGAGGGAAACGATACAAGTTTAAGGAAGTAGATATATTCACATATCTAGGAGCCGTATTTCTAAGGAAACCAAATGTAACTCAAGAAATTATGGCAAGAATAATGGCAGGAAATAGAGTAAGAACATCTCTAGAAGTTTAAAAATAACCAAACAATGATACGATCAATAGTGCTGTATGCATGTGAAACGTGATTGTCGTTCAATGCAACGGAAAGTTCGAGGCTAGAGATTTGGGAAAGGAAAATACTGAGGAAGATTTTTGGAGGAAAGAAGATAGACAACATATGGACCAGAAGAACAAATAAAGAATTAAAGCAACTATATGGGGCACCGAGTATAACGGGAGTTGCAAGAGCACAAAGACTGAGATGGCTGGGACACATTGAAAGAATGGCTGAAGCAAGAATTCCTAGTATGATAATGGAACGTGAAATAGGTGGAAAGAGAAGGAGGGGTAGACCGAGAACCAGATGAAAAAAGGATGTAGAAGAGGACTTGAGAAGGATAAAAGTGGATGGGTGGAGAATAAAGGCGAAATATAACCAATCAAGCCATGAACCTTTTAGGCTTTTAGAGCTATTATATATAATTTTTCGTGTCGATCAATCTATAATTAACTTTTTTTTTTCTAATAAGTTTTATTTAAGTAAAGAAAAATTTCCAAATCTACCCATTTAAAGCTTTTCTCCTTTAATTAATGTTGCCGTTTTTTATATTTCGCTTATCTTCAAATTGCGAATAAATGGACTTGTTGAAAATATAATACAGTTTTAATTGGTGCATGTTTTTTGTAAATTAGAGTTCTCTTTAATTAAAGATCTCGACAGGAAGACAGATTATAAAAGATCGTTTCCTGTCTTTCTTTTTGTTTTTACACAAATAAAACAACAATACAGTTCAAGATATGCTTTATTCGACAATTATGTTAATGAAATAAGCTTATTAAATTCTTCCAAAAAACAAACATTATTTTTTTATACAGGGTCCGGTAATAGTACGTCGGGCATCTGTAGGTCCTAGAATAAAAAACTTGGCAATTTTGTTTAAGTGCAAACCTAAAGTATGTAGGTACTATAGTGTGACCAACGGATCTGTAGCTACGGGGTATCGGCAGGGGAACGCAGTTGTAAACAAAACACGCCCAATTTCATTCATAAAATAGGCATGGGCGTACGGTGTTATATGAAAATAATGTGTATCATAAATATAATACTCAGATTAATAATTTTTTTCAAAAAACTTTATGCTGTTTGAATCGTTACTGTTGAGTTAGCAGATAAACACTAAAAGCTTTTATTAAAGCTCCCTTAAATATTTTGAATCATTTTATTATTGTGTTGTTAATATAATAGAAGAAATAATTACAGCTGGGGGTTGGAACCTTTGGTGTTACACAGCAAAATAAAACACTAAATCAGTACAATACACCAAAACACTTTTAATTTTACACTGGACCCACGTTTCGCTAACCATGTCTGCCATCAGCAGATGATCAAGACTGAGTCTTGAGGTATATTTATTTATATATCTGTACTAACTATATTTTTTTCTATAATACATAATTTTAGATATAACTATTTCCAGCAAAAAAAAAATCTTGAAAATAGTTAACTTTGGAAGCGCAAACAAAACATAATTTTACTCATCAGTAGATCTGATATTGCCTATTACACCAGATATGGTATCGCTCCGCCAGCAGTTTTTAAAGGTTAGGTCATTGTCTACCCATATGTTACATCCAAATAGATAATACTTGGCTATATTTTCGAATTTCGCGTATATATATTTATATCTCTCTCTGCAATATAATGGGCCGCTCCATTAATATTTATCTGTTATTTTAACATTTACGCCAAAAAAATTCATTTGATTTTAATAACCCCCTAAGCGTTTCCCTGCAAAAGGAAAATTCGATTCTTCCTGCAATTTTTGCAAAAGCTTTCTAATTGTGGGGACGAGTTTGAATTCGAGATAAAATCTATTTATCAAATTCCTGACCACTTCGAAAAAGTCGTTGAGCTTTTCGACAGCAGTCTCACGTGGTCGTTTCTTTCCAGAGAGGATATCATTTTATCGGGGTTAGTTTTCAGCCTTTTTTTTATCTTCTGTGTGAATTTTTTTATAGCCGATACGCTAACTCCGGTATAAAGAAATATCCGCTCAAGTTTACGTTTAAGCGGCAACTCAAGCGAACTCTCTGTAGCTTCTTCATCGCAAACCCTATTATGAACACAAGGAAATACACCAAATGAGATTTCATCCACGTTATTATTAACTTACCTATATAAATTAGCTATTATTTCTCTTGTCTGACTATGTAGCGTCTTACCCTTAACAAATTTATTCGTTTTAAAACACAAATATACGATCAAACTTGATATTAATAATTAAAAACTACGAACGAAAAACATTATAACAAGATAACAAAACAATAAAACACAACTTAACTATCAAATATACTAAAAATATAGGAATAAAGTTTAGGATAACCGGTATAAAATAATGAAATAAAGTAATAATGATCAAAAAAATGACACCGCCACTGGATATTTCAATAGTATTCAATATTCCTACTCTTTTCAGAAGAGACCGTGAAGTTGGGGATAAAGCAAGCGAATAGGAAAGGCGTAAAAGCCATGGCAACCGCGTGGTAACAAATCCTGTGACGTACTCGCCAATCATGTTCGATGAATAGGCGGCCATGCGCGGCGATGCCGGTTTGCCAATGATATCGTTGAAAATCTTCAACTTTCATAATAGGCAGATTATACAGAATGAAAGAAATAAGTTATTAAATAAAACATATCGAACAATATGAACTACGTTAAAATTCCTTAGTAATATACGTCAGAATATATGCTAAACACATTATATATAATACAAATATATTAAATTTATAGTTCATGTCTGGCAATTTTGCAATTTTATAGATAAACGTGGCAATATCGATTTTTTTTTCTCGCATTCCTTCCGTAGCTACAGATCCGCTGGTCAAACAGTAGGATGTATTTCAGGAAAATATTTTAACTTCTATAGGTTGGCTCAAAAAAGTGTGAGTGGACCGGGATGATTTTTCTTAAATTGAACACCCTGTATATTATTGTATTTTTGGTTTCCTTTCAGATCGCTTTACATAATCCTAAGATAAGAGTAAATATATTTAGATAGTTTCAGAAATATTAATAAATAAATAAAAAATATATATTTTTCAGCCTTTCTTAAAAAAATTATTAAAAATAAAAGAACTGTCGTGAAATCAAAACTATATAAGGTAATAGCCTGTACCAGCGACTTCGTTCGCGTCGAATTAATCATTTGTAATGATGATGATAAAGCAAAGCAAGAATTTCTATTAACATACAAACTAGATAAAAAATTTTCACTTATAATATCACAAGAGCTTAAATTATTTTCGGAAATTTTTTTGAGGGCACGAATATTTTGAAAATTATCCCGAGTCGAAGACGAGGGATAATTTTCCTAAAATATTCGTGCCCGAAAGAAAATTTCCAGGAATAATATAAGCTTGCGTGGTATTCGGTAAGAAAATTTCACACCTAAATTTGAAAAAAAAAATATTAATCCAACATAACATTTTAAAATAATTTCAATTTGTTAAGTTGGCCAAGGTATTAATAAAATTGTGTTTTTAATATTAATAAAACCTATAATTACTAAATGTGTTTCGTTATTATTTTGCTATATTAGTCGATATCATTAAAGATTTGGCATTGAAGATAATTCAACATGAAATAAATTCTAAAAAAATCATATAGATATATCCAGCATATTTTGTTAAATAGAAAAATACCAGCTTTAGTTAAATAAAGGCGGCAGAACTATATTTTTTAGAACATGGCAATTTCGAAGAAATTCATATGTAGGTATATCTAACATATTTCCTTAAATAAAAGATATTACCAACCTTAGTTACATCAAATGCTAAAACTCAAATGGGTAATATTTCAATATATAGACATTGTAGTTCATTCACATTATGATTGTAGATCTTATGTTTACCTTTTCAACTGTCAAAAAATTTCCACTAAAGTTTCGTGGCGCCTCGAAAAAATTTCCGGAAATTTTTTCAGTTGCCATGGTAACTAGTCAACATTAAAGCATGTTATTGGTTGAAAAGTAGAGGTGTGAAATTTTCACATTTATTTCAGCATGAGAAAAAACAATATGGCGATATTATTATATAACTTGGTAATATTTGAGGGGTAGTTTCATCTCGTTGGAATTTGACTTTCGAAAAATCCGTTTGCCAAAAATAAGCTTTTTACGTCAAGCAGTTTAAGCGGAATCGTTGTTAAGGAATTACCCAACTTTTAGGAATACCCTGTATGATTTTTTAAAAAATTTCAAAATATGTAAAACAACCAAATAAATTATGCTTGTCTAAGCGTTTTCTCGAAAGACTAACCAGTAGAGGTAGATGGCCGATTCACCATCAGGAGCAGGAGCAGAGCGCACTGCGCATGCGCGTAAATCAGCTAGGAACATGTAAAATACGCTAATAAACAAGAATAAACAGGTTTGAACCGCTTTGAACAGCTTTGAACCGCTTTTCAGCTTAAAACAACAGACCTGTTCATTTTTTGTTCATACCTGTTTATTTCTGTTCAAAAGCTGTTCAAAGCAGTTCAAACCTGTTTATTCTTGTTTATTAGCGTATTTTACATGTTCCTAGCTGATTTACGCGCATGTGCAGTGCGCTCTGCTCCTGCTCCTGATGGTGAATCGGCCATTTACCTCTACTCTAACCGTTTTTTAAATAACAAATATTGTTATATTTGAGGGGCGTTTTCACCCTCTTGGAATTTGAGATTCGAGAAACCCCTCCTTATCGAACCTCTACACCCCCAGTCAATCCGTTTTCCAAAAATCAGCTTTAAACGTCAAGCAGTTTAAGCAGAATCGTGATTACTCAATGGTCATATTTTATGAAATACCCTATATAAATTTATAAAAAATCTTAAAATATGTAAAACAACAAAATGAAATATACGTGCTTAAGAGTTTTTCCGAAAAACTCACCGGTTTTTAAATAAAAAAATGTTTTAATATTTGAGGGATAGTTTCACCCCCTTAGAATTCGAGTTTCGAAAAATCCCTTCTTATCGAACCTCTACACCCTAAACTCAATCCGTTTTCCAAAAATCAGCTTTTTACGTCAAGCGCTTTAAGCAGGATCGTGATTAATCAACGACCAGATTTTTCGAAACACCCTGTATACATTTTTAAAAAGTCCTAAAATATGTAAAAAAACAAAATAAAATATACGTGTTTAAGCGTTTTTTCGGGAACTTGACCGTTTTTTAAATAAAAAATATTTTAATATTTGAGGGGAATATCTTGGAACTGGAATTTCGAAAAATCCCTTCTTATCGAACC
Organism: Sitophilus oryzae; assembly: GCF_002938485.1. Taxonomy (NCBI): domain Eukaryota; kingdom Metazoa; phylum Arthropoda; class Insecta; order Coleoptera; family Curculionidae; genus Sitophilus; species Sitophilus oryzae. Next base: position 6,320,654 of record NW_022146501.1, read on the forward strand.
TCTACACCCTAGAATCAACCTGTATGCCAAAAGTGAGCTTCTTACGTTGAGTGGTTTGAGCAGGATCGTGATTAATCAGTATGTCTGTCACTTATGGATTTTATATATTAGTATAGATTTACTTTAAATGGTCTTACTTTGCTTTCTCAAGTTTTTTTTATTCTAGGAGCTACAGATGCCCGACGCACTATTGCCGGACCCTGTATATGTATACAATAATCTAAATTTATTAATAAAATTTCCCTCCCTTAAAACAAAAAAATATATATAAAAATTATAATAACATTTATTAAAAACTAGCATGTACCTTATAATAGAATAAAAGGCGTCCAGTTGGCTTGGAAATGATAATTGATGACATTCCCCATACAATTTTACATATAAAATGACAGCAATCTTCATTTCATAGCCCTCGCTGCTGCCGTTTTTTTTTCGATCATACGGTATTTCGTTGGCTGTGAGAATGCTTCCAGTAAAATTTATTTGAAATAAAAAAAGTAGCTTCCAAATCATTCTTTCCAGATATCTTAGACTTCCTAAAAGAGAGATTTTCTTCGGCGAGACATGGGATATTTATCGACATTTTTTACAGTTCACTATAAATTTCCAACTTTTCGAGAACTTTCCAGAGGCAATTTATATTTTATCATTTTAACTTAAGGCCAACGGTATAGGAAAGTCCGATACTATCCGGTGTTTCACAGGTTCACAGTATCGATACTTTCATGGTCGATACTCGATATATTTTGCTTTCTAGCAATATTTATCTAAAATTCGTTTGGATTTAATTCATGATAGTCATATTGTCATATAGTCAAAAATAATAAACAATACAATACAAAACACGCTAGAGAAGTGCTTTTTTCAAATTTTGGGAAAGTGACCAGGATTAGAAAGAAAAAGTTCAAATGAAAGTTATAGAGCGTCAAGTTCTCTATAAAAATGTTTATGCTTTTTTGCTCAACTCAAAATTAACCGAGATAGGGTGGCCAGAAGGTAGGGGATGATGGTGGAAATTAAAAAAAAATGGCGCCGGGAGGCACGTATAGCCGCCCATACTAAAATATGTTAATAAAAAGTTGGTAGGCAGTTCTTTTAGTTTCAAAGTAAAGGAATTTTGGTCCCCGGTTATTTCCCCTATCCGCCACCTGGGGTCGTGGTCAACCTATTCTCAGTTCAACTAATTGTTTTGTAGATGATTATTCCAATACAGAAAAAAAAATTGGTGCCGGGAGGCACGTATAGCCCGCCCATACTAAAATATATTATCTCGAAAACTGCGACTTTGACTGATTTTGATGTTATTACACATTTTGTTGCAAATATTATTCCTAATCTTAAATTGAAAACCGCGTTTCGCTAGCTGCTGTAATTTTGGAATTACGATTTTTTAAAATTTTTAACCCCCCCCCCCCTTCCCATACCCCCTTACCAACCCCTCACCCCTACCAAAAACTAATGGCCAGATTCTCGGGTGCCACAGTATTTTTGTGCCAAATTTGGTTAAAATCGGTTTAGCGGTTTTTCAGTTATCGTGTTACAGACGGATAGACGCATAGACGGACAGACGGACAGACGGGCAGACGGGCAGACGGACAGACGGACAGACGGACAGACGGACAGACGGACAGACGGACAGACGGACAGACGGACAGACGGACAGACGGACAGACGGACAGACGGACAGACGGACAGACGGACAGACGGACAGACGGACAGACGGACAGACGGAGATGATTTATTTGAAATAACTTGTAACATGCGGTTCATAAAGACAACACAGACGACATTTTGACTCGAAATACCAAGTGTGTGGTATCAAATTATTCGTAAAAAAATGCTTTTTCCAAATATGCTAATGAGCCACCCTTGTTCCATTTGAAAAAGTTGAGATATGATTAAAAATACGATTTGGGCATCTTTTAATCGGCCAGGACAATACACGAAAAACATCAGACGATCAAAACTATTTTTCAAGGCTCCTTGATTAAAAATTATTTTTTTTAACACAGGCATGACACTCTGGATTGATATTTAAAATACGATTTTTTTTACACAAAAATTTCAAAAGACATATTATATGTCATTTTCTATCGAATGAAGTAGAAATATACCGAGGGTGCCATTTAAAAATCAAAAGTTGTAGTCATTTCCGGCGAAACAGGAAGCGACCAAAAACAATTAAATACGTCAATCAATTCTAATTTATGTCATTTACTATCAAAAAATAAAAAAGTTATAATGTGAGCCACTTTTGAGACGCATCTGGTAGACATTATTTAATACTAATAAAATTTATAAAACAAATATTCCAAAAATTTATGTTTGTCTGACAAGCGTATAAGCTTTAGTTAATAACATAAATCTCTAGTCTTATTCAATATGTTATTGTATTTTCTGATAGATTTAAGATTAATTTTAAAGTTCAGAAAATATACCAGTAAACAACATCGATGCGCACAAAAGATATATATCTTGGTGATTTGTAACGCCTCAAAACACCCACAAATTTTAATACTCTGCCACTCTACCTCCACTTATACTTGCCAGTCAGGAGTTATAAGCTGTTTGCTGGAGGCGTACAGTAATTAATTTTAATCAATTTGATGAGGAAAACACTGTGGAGGGATGGATGCGGGATTTTAGCAATTTTCGGTATGAAATGTTTGACTTTTTTCAGTTTAAAAAAAGTTCAAAGGTATCTATTATTAGGCACACCAGACTAACAAGAATTTAATTTAATAATGCAGAGGACTGTTTGTTATTGATAAAAAACTAGGTGTGAGTTATACAGAGTGATTTCCATTTCAGGAGAAGACGATTCTTAAGATCATTTTAAGAAAAAATAGTTATACCGGGTACGTCTCAAATGTGGCTCACCTCTATAACTTTTTTCAGATAAAAAAAAAACGAGATTTGGTATATTAGTAATACGACATAATTAGGATTGATTGACGTATTCAAATGTTTTCGGTCACTTCCTGTTTCACCGGAAATGACTACAACTTTTGATTTTTAAATGGCACCCTCGGTATTTTTTACTTTATTCGGTAGACATTCTGAATAGAATAGCATATCATATTATGTCAAGACAATGATATGCCGCAATATATGTATATGACAGCAATTTTTGATACCCTGTATATGTTAAATGATGAAATCAAAATTTTCAGTAAAGTTTATTTCTTTGGCTTAAAAGTCAGCACAAGAATTAATTTTGAAAAGCAGTGTACAGGGTGCTGACAATTTTTTTTATTATAGCATGCATATTTAAATATCTCAAAAACCAAAGTTTGTATTTTGTTATAATCATAGCTTGTTATTTATTAAAACCATATTTAACCCTTATAATAAATGGCTTATTTTGTGTCTAAGAATCCAAATATGACATAAAATACTGGGTGTTCCATAAGAAAAAATATAACTTTGGTGTGGATCTGAGTTCTGATATACCCTGTACATTTCAAAATGATTTTAAATTGTGCACCTTGCCTCCCCACATATACCCATAAAATATTTTGTTTCTACATCTTTCCGTTTTCGAATAATCAACCGAGGCGAATGAGGTGTGCCACCCTGTATATGCTTTAGTCCAAGTGTTTTCTTGATCATAAAACTTTTTGATAAAATTTAGCTAAATTTATTTTTTTGTTATTTTTGGCTTACCAATAAAGTGAAAATATATCCAGCTTTAAAGGCCTAGAGACCAATTCGAATTTAATGAAACTCAAATAGGCCTTAATCCTGACAAAAAAGGAAGTAAAATAGTCTCTAAGCGACTAATAACATGGGAAGCTGCTGTATACTTGGATCCCAAACGTTTTTTTTTTCAATAAATGTCAAAGTCCCAGTGTCGTTTTGAGGATTATAGAGGACCAAAGTTTGAAAATGGGAAGAGAAATAAGAGTTTAAAAATAAAACCACATAAAAGTAAAATAAATGACTGAGAAATTCTTGGAATGGCTTTTAGATTGGTACATTTGATTAATTTTATTCTACAATCAATTTCCTTTTTTTTATATCTTCAGAAGGTTGTATTATAATTTATTATTCCAGCTAAAAAACTATTTAGATGAGTTCAACTGCTCTAGCGAGCATAGTTTTACGCACCGGTTTTGCTAGTGGGGTCATAACTGGGGCTATTTCGGCTATAACGGAATTTTTTAAAGGTACATAATTCTAATTTTAGAAGTTATTAAACTAAGTTGATTAAAAAATCTATACCATTAATATTGCAAATTATATTTTATCCTCTCATAGTATATTGTAACGTTTTCTTGACACAATGCAAACGGTAGCTTTTCGTCTCTGGGAGCAGTCGTAGGTTCGTTTTTTCTTTTTTTATTTTTTTTATTAGGTGTTATAATTAATCAATAAAACAATAATTATTGGGCGCCAGGACATTCACTCAGAAATAATAGATCTCTTTATCCCAACTTAAATTTATTTATAATTAAAAAAATATTAGACAAGGACAGTAATTGATGTGGATGAAGTTAGGTTTATAAAATGAATTAATATTTAAGAAAAATAAGTAATCAACATTTAAATGTATGATAAAAAAAATAGTATCACTTGCTTTGTTGATCAAAAATCATTGACATATTAATATTAAATTACGCAAAATAAAGTTAAATAAGTACCTCAAACTAACGCAGTTCATGAACCTTGTTGTATGCGCACATAATTCCGTCAATCAATCAAAAGTTAATTAAATAATATGTCAAGTGACACCATCACAAAATACTTGACAAGATATTAAAATATATAAAAATTTGTATATTTAAAATTAAGAAAATTATATTTTAATAATGAAATTCAAAAATGATATCTAATAATTACATAATTAATTACGTAATTGGTCAACAGTAAGTAAATAGATTTGAAATGAGTTAATAAAAAAATATGAAATCTGGTCTGATTATCCGGTGCAATTCCAGGCTTTGGCTCGTCCTTCTGGATGGTGTGTGGACGCTAGGTGTGGAAGCTCATCCCCAATCTACCACAGCCTCGAACAGCCCCTTACAATACCACCAGCCATGTGGAAATCAAACATGGATCATAGATACAGGCTCTTGTACCTCAAACCACCAAGCACGACATATAACTCGCCATGTAACTGGACGGTAAAACCCTGGAAACGACACAACTTATGCACAAAATGCATTTTAGAAATTTTAGAACTTACCTCACAATGCTGAGGGTTTACTCAAAAATTAAATTCATGACAGGACAACCAAAACCACGTTTAGAAAGTCTGTAAAGAGATAAGGTTGAACCAAAAGAGTAAAAATGTGATGAAGATCAAACTTACCACAAAAATACCCATGAAAACTTAAAATTGATTCCTTCCCCAAATGCCAGGAACCACTAGGACTACATTCCAAAAGCTAATAGAATTAAAAAGTTTAAACTTTTTCGGATGACTTCAGATAAGTATGTTGATGTTTACGCCACGAAATCTGAATCAAAAATGGTGACTTCCGATGGTCAAAAAGATGCTCTAGTTCTGCGCCGACAAGGGCAAGTACGATCCACAGTGTCCGAAATTAGTCAGAACTAATTCGGTAGGGTGTATGTTGGGTTGCCAGTAGTATCGTTTTATTAAAACGTTACAATATGCCTACGCCTATTTAATTTTTTGATTATGTGCTGGGCACTTTGTTTACTCACTTGTTTCGTCCAACTGCTTGAATCCATTTTTGCTTTTGATCAAATCGGTGTGAGAAACTATGAAGCTATAAAATGTTGTTTCGGGAGAGTTGAATATCGGGGAAAGTTGAGTTATTGAATGTTATTACAACCGGTCCATCTGCCAACTACAGGAAAAAGGTAAAAGAGCAGCAGTCTAAACTTTATGTTACATTCATCGACCTAACAAAAGCGTTCGACTCTGTGAACAGAGATCCACTTTGGGCAATTATGAAAAGGTTTGGAGTACCCACCCAACAAATTTCTTTGTGTAAAAGCCTCCATAACAACATCAAGTCAAGAGTGTCACATCATGGATCCTTGAGCGATCCCTTCCTAACAAATACAGGAGTTAGGCAGGGATGTGTCTTAGCGCCTCTCCTATTCAACATATTCATGGCATCGCTCTCCATTATAGTGGACAGCAAACTGCAGGAGAGAGTATTGGGCATTAGATACAGATACGACGCGAGGGCGCCGGCGCCGGAGGTCTGTTCAACATAAAAAGACTCAGTGCAAAAACACGTACAAAATTCATCACAGAACTTCAATACGCTGATGACTGCGTTCTAGTTGTAAACACATTACAATAATTACAAGAAATGTTGGACTCATATACCTGGGCATACAAGGCTTTGGGCCTTAAGCTAAACATCGACAAAACCAAAATCTTGTGCACGCCCCCGGAAGATCTAACAACAATGCTATAAAAATCGGAGCTATAAAAATCGGAGAAGAGCTATTGGAATATGTGGCGGAATTCAATTACCTCGGCAGTTTGATTTCGGAAAAAGCCAATATCGACTCTGAAATTCAGCACAGGATTAGCAGCGCCTCAAGAGCATTCTGGAAATTAAAAGACATGGTTTTCTACAATCATGACTTGAGCACAAAAAACAAAACTTGCAGTGTACCGAGCAATTATAAACCCCACTATGTTATATGGGAGCGAAACATGGGTGCCGTACCGCCGACACATGAAGACATTAAACAAGTTGCAACAGAGACACCTTAGACAACTCTTAAGAATCCGATGGTTCTATCATGCTTCAAACGTATCGGTCCTTGAAAACGCTAACTGCGAGAGTATTGAAGTCATGGTTACAAAATCCCGCTTAAGATGGGCTGGTCACGTATGCAGAATGCAAGAAAACCGCATACCAAAATCTCTGCTTTACGGTGAGCTTGTAGACGGTAAGAGGAGGCCGGGTGGACAACTCAAAAGATACAAGGGCATTTTCCACGAAAACTTAGGGGATTAACATGCAGAGTCATTGGGAAGAAGCAGTTCACTACAGAACTCAATGCTAGAAATGATGCAATCAGCTTCCCGGCCGTCGCCACGTGCGTCTAATCCACATCCACCGCTGCCAGATGTCCAACAAAATACATGTTTAATACCAGTTTAATACCAAATAAAACCAGCTTATTACCAAATAAAACCAGTTTATTACCAAATAATACCAAATTAGTACCAAAAATACCAAATTAGTACCAAAAGTACTAAAAAAATACCAGTATTACCAAGTGCTTGTACAATAAATACAACCAGGGGTTGCCCCTCGGAACAAAATTTCAGATCCAGAACCGTCTCTTAACGTTCCAAAAAGTCTGTAAAAACTAAAAAGCTAAGGAAAACGGCGAATGCAGATTCCGCGGGGAAAATGGGGAAACACCAGAACACCTTATCACTGAGTGCGCCGAGAGGACAACCATTCGTGCCATAAATTTTAGTACGACTGATATCGGAGATGGAGAACTAGCCTTTAAACCGTCTCAGATACTGACTTTTGGGACTGGGACTGGGACACACTGTATTTAAAAAGTATTTCTGTGGTCAAAATATATACCACCTTTAAAAATGTTTGTACTTGATAGAAAGATCTAGATTTCTTCTAAATTCTTTCGATGCAAATCGTATTGTTCTGCTAATTCAAGTAGCGAATCGCAATTGTATCAGTTAAGCGCAATACCGTTGTATTTCCTATACGAATCAAATGAGTCGAACACCCTGTATAGTTGGTTTGGCGCGGGAAAGATACGCCGACGACGACAACAAACCGACTTTTACTCGGTTTCAGTTTTTTAGGTTAAAAGGCGGAAAATAGCTTAATTTAGCGATCTTTCTCCGTGACAAGTCGAAGGAATAATTGAACTACGTTTACGGCGGATCTTCCGAATGCAAAAATACACAAATTTACATAAAACAACAGTTAGAAAACACCTACTAATAAATATTGTCTATACGTTTTTAGCAGAAGACGGTTTAAATTTTATATAATTCAGAGATAACGCCACTGAATCGAAGAAAAAACTTCAAAAATTGAAAAATTTATATGCAAGAAACACCATACGATCGAAAAAAAAACGGCGTCAAAGACGGCTGGGGAATGACAATCCTATAGCCGTAAAAGTCATTTACTTCGCCTGTACAGGGTGTCCCATTTTGGTTGAAATCATACGGTATCTCCGTTATTCGTGAAGATAGAAGGGTGCGGTTTGCACACACCTGTGCCACTTTTTTGTCAAATGGAAGATGCCGTAAACAAAATTTTCATTACCCTCTTCGTTTCTGAGCTACAGGGTCTTTTTGAAAATTTTGCAATTTGGGACACCCCCCGTATCTCTGTTATTGTTAAAGATATTGAGACGGTGAAAACTGTTTATTGTAGAACTTTTTACGTAGAATACGGTGGTGTAGTGTGTTATTCTACGAAAATAATATTTTTAAAAATATGAACTAAAGTTACAGGAAAAAGGTAAAAGAGCAGCAGTCGGCTTTATGTTACATTCATCGACCTAACTCGTTCGACTCTGTGAACAGAGATCCACCCAGGCAATTATGAAAGGTTTGGAGTACCCACCCAACAATTTCTTGTGTAAAGCCTCCATAACAACATCAAGTCAAAGAGTGTCACATCATGGATCCTTGAGCGATCCCTTCTAACAAATACAGGAGTTAGGCAGGGATATTGTCTTAGCACCCTCTCCTATTCAACATATTCCATGGCATCGCTCTCCATTACCAGTGGACAGCAAACTGCAGGAAGGTATTGGGCATTAGATACAGATACGACGCGAGGCGCCGGCGCCGGAGTCTATTTCAGCATAAAAGACTCAGTGCAAGAAACACGTACAAAATTCATCACAGGGCTACGCTGATGACTGCGTTCTAGTTGCTAAACACATTACGAAATAATTACAGAAATGTTGGACTCATATACCTGGGCATACAAAGGCTTTTGGGCCTTAAGCTAAACATCGGCTCTGAAACCAAAATCTTGTTGCACGCCCCGGAAGATCTAACAACAATGCTATAAAAAATCGGAGCTATAAAAATCGGAGAAGAGCTATTGGAATATGTGGCGGAATTCAATTACCTCGGCAGTTTGATTTCGGAAAAAAGCCAATATCGACTCTGAAATTCAGCACAGGATTAGCAGCGCCTCAAGAGCATTCTGGAAATTAAGAGACAGGGTTTTCTACAACCATGACTTGTGTACAAAAACGCAACTTGCAGTGTACCGAGCAATTATAATCCCCACCATGTTATATGGGAGTGAAACCTGGGTGCCGTACCGCCGACACATGAACGCATTAAACAAGTTGCAACAGAGACACCTTAGACAACTCTTAAGAATCCGGTGGTTCGATCATGTCTCAAACGTATTGGTCCTTGAAAAAGCTAACTGCGAGAGTATTGAAGTCATGGTTACAAAATCCCGCTTAAGATGGGCTGGTCACGAATGCAAGAAAACCGCATACCAAAATCTCTGCTTTACGGTGAGCTTGTAGACGGTAAGAGGAAGCCGGGTGGACAACTGAAAAGGTACAAAAAAGTGGATTAACATGCAGAATGAGTGGGAAGAAGCGGCTCACAATAGAACTCAATGGAAAAGAATTGTAAACTCAGTTAACAGCGCCAACCAAAGAGTAAAGAGGCAACAGAGCAATAAGATTTTTGAATGTCCGGAGTCCGGTAGGCAGATAACATCACGTATCTTTTTTTATTGTTTGGTAAGTTTTTTTTTCTTTTAGTTTATTTTGTGGGATGTGGAAAGTAGGGCTACTGGCGATCACCCACTTAAAAAAAGTAACGCACCTCTGCAGAACCTCTTGGGTGGTGTGGAATTTTGCAAGTACTTTTTAAGTCTTTCTAGTCGATGTGGCAACAGCGGGCGGCGAACAAGCCGAGATCCGGGAGATTGCCGATTTCCCCCGGCCGGCGGCTCTCAAAATGTCGCAATTTTTTTTTAAACTTTTAAAGTTAAATAACTCGGTTATTTTTAATTTATTTTAAAAATGGTAAAGAGAAAATATGTTTCTTTTAACCAGATCTACCACCCCTTGAAATATCTGCACTCATTTCTGGGACACCCTGTATAATAGTTATTATTTAAAAAACATAATTTCTTGATAGGATGGCAACATAGGTAGTAGATTAAATTTACAAGAAAGAAAATCCAGAAAAGATCCAGTGGTTCTCAAAATTTTAGCAAAAAATCATTTTTTTTGGATATTTTCAAAGTAAAATAACTCCGTTATTTTGGACTTATTTAAAAAACGATAAAGAGAAAATATGTTTCTTTTATCGAGATCTACCACCCCTTCAAATATTTGCACTTATTTCTGGGACACCTTGTATTTTAGAATTTAGTATTTGGAATGAGTGGGAGGGGGGTTAATCACTTCGACGTTACAGATCCATTGTGTCCCTCTTTCTTGAATCATAATTCATCATACAGTCCCAGGGCTTTGACAAAAGCCAGTATCTGGGACGGTTTTATAGAGGGTAGTTCTCCATCTCCAATATCAGTCGTACCAAAATTCAGGGCACGAATGGTTGTCGTCTCGCCTCACTCAGTGATGAGGTGTACTGGTGTTTCCCCATCTTCCCCACAGAATCTGCATTCGCCGTTTCTTCTTAGTTTCAATCTACTGAGGTGTTCATTGAGGAGACAGTGTCCTGTTAAAAACCCCGTGACAATCCGAAGATTGTTCTTACTCAGACCCAGGAAGATCTGTGATTTTTCTTCATCATAAGCCCTCAGAAACTTCTTCGAGTGTCTTAGACCATTGGAAAATTTCCATTCCAGGTTGCGGATGGAATCTTCCAAGTTCTTGAGTTCCGCCTTGAGTTGGTTACCACTTGGAAAGCAGAACGGTTCTGGTTCAGTTAGTGGAGTGTTCGCTGCTTTCCTAGCTAGATTATTTGCTTTTTCATTGCCTTCTATCCCTTGGTGAGCAGGCACCCAGTGTAGGAGGACTTTGTTTTCTTTGCCTAATTTATTCAGCTTCTCTATGCATTCTTTGACCAATTTCGAATTGATTGATACTGAGTTGATCGCCTTTAACGCTGCTTGACTATCAGACAAGATGGCTATTTTTGTTTCCGATAGTTGCTATCTAAGATAAGTTGTACGCATCTTTCGATAGCGTAGATTTCTGCCTGTAGGATACTAGGGTAAGTGCCCATTGGTTCGGAGTATTTAGCTCTCGGTCCAAACACTCCGATCCCTGTTCCCGTATTGGTTTTGGAAGCATCAGTATACCAAGTTATGGTATGGTCTTTTAACTGCTGGCAAGCGTTTCGCTCTTCCAATCATTTTTATTGTTCAATACTACATTGAGATTTTCTCAAAGTTGTACGTTCTTGGCATATCGTCCACTGGGAGTTTCAGGAGTGGTATTTCCTTTTTGAGGGTGTTCCAAGCCCCTGATCTGACAATTCTCCCAGTTCTAATTCCGTTAGTGACCATTCTAATCATTGTCGCATGGGCATCTCTACCAATGACAATGTGCAGTGGTGTTAGATCTAGAATGACCTCCATTGCTGCTGTTGGACAGGTTTTCATGGCTCCTGTGATACAAACGCATGCTAGTCTCTGGACTTTGCACAAGTTTAGCCTTGCCGTCCGTTGCTCTAGTTTTGTGAACCAGGCAACTGCTCCATAAGTAATCATGGGTCTTACTATCATGGTATACATCCAGCGCAAAGTGTTAGGGGAGCAGCCCCATCTATTTCCGGCCAGTCTTCTGCATATCATGAGAGCCTTTATGGCTTTGCTGGTAGTGTTCTTAATATGCCTGTTCCACAGGAGTTTACTGTCCAGGGTTATTCCCAGATATTTAACTTCCTGTGTTGGCAGTATTACCTTTCCATCTAGTTGAATTCTTTTCAAGTTTTTCAGACTTCGCTTTCTGGTGAATGGCACTATCGCGGTTTTGTCTGAGTTGATACTCAGCACGACAGTCCTACACCATCTCTCAGTGATACGGAGTCGTCTTTGGATAATATTACACAGGGTGCCTTTTCCCCCGAGCGATGATGACTATGTCATCTGCATACCCAATGCAGTGTATTCCCGCTAGAGTTAATTCGTCTAGTAGTTCATCCACTACCAAGCTCCACAGCAAAGGGGAGGTTACTCCACCTTGTGGAGTTCCTTGCGTTGTTTTAACAGCTACAGTTTTGGTGCCCATCTGAGCCTCTGCTGTTCGTGTTACAGCATTTCCCAAAACCAGCGAATAATAGTTCTGTTCACCCCTCTTGTTTCTAGAGATCGCCTGACCACCTTATGTGGTATATTGTCAAACGCCCCCGCAATATCCAAGAAGGCACAAATTGCTGTTTCTTTGCTATCCAGACTTGTCTGTATTAGCTCCGTTAATTGGTACAGAGCAGTTTCTGTGGATCTGCCCGTTCTATATGCATGCTGACTATCATGCAGTGGTTTAACCTTTAGATGATTTTCTCCAATATGGTTGTCAACTACTTTCTCCAGCGTTTTTAGTATGAACGATGTGAGACTAATAGGCCTAAATGACTTGGGATTTGTCCAGTCAGTTTTGTCTATTTTGGGTATGAAGATTACTTTTGCTCTTCTCCATGTGGTTGGTATATATCCCATCGCTAGACTGCTTCTTGTAATGCTTAGTAGATGGTGAGTAGCTATTTGCTGACCTTCCTTTAGAAGGGCAGGAAAGGTCCCATCTACTCCTGCTGCTTTATAGGGCTGAAAGGTGTCGATCGCCCATTTCAGTTTTTGTTCTGTTATTACTAGCTTGGCCACTTCCCAATCTTCCCTGCAAGGATTGTGGGGTTCAGTGGGAGCTACATGAGTATCAATAGGTATGCTACCTGGAAAGTGTATATAAAGTAGGAGATTTGCTCTCTCTTCCTCTCCCTCCGTGTAGCTTCCGTCAGATTTCTTAAGTGCCATGTTGAGGATAGATCCACTCTTGGCCATAGCTTTATGTAATCTAGCTGCATCAGGAGTAGAAGTGATGTTTTCGCAAAAGGATCTAAAGTCAGACCGCTTTGCTCTTCTTATCTCATTATACTCAGTTAATTTCTCGCTGTAGAGCTGCCATTCGGCACTGGATTTAGCTCTATTAAAGAGTCGGCGGACCTCCGATCTAAGATTGGCCAACTTCTTGTTCCACCAGGGCTTGTTGTTCTTTTTGTATGCGCCTTTACTTGCGGGCAACTAGATTCATATGCATCCAATATTGCACCGCTGACTTCCCTTGCGTACCATTCTAGATGCAGATGGTTTCTGGCCCTACTTGCATCTATACGGTTTAGGTTGTCTACGAGATTGGTGTTATACATGTCCCAGTCTGTTTTTCTTGGATTCCTTCGAGTTTCTGTTTGGGGTGTGACACCTTGTATAGTGACACCTCAGTGAGCTTTTTATGTTTTTTTTTTATTTCTGTTTCAGTAGATAAATGAATATCCTGTTACATAATTTAAAGGGCCTTGAGGAGAAACATTGTCACAAATGTAAAGAGCCTTAAAATGCATTTTTATTTTACAATTTTTGCAAATGACCCGCAGCCTGTTATGAATAAAGCAAATGTGCACCTTAATTGAATGCAAATTAACTTAAAATAATTTAAAATGTAATTATACGACGATAAATCAAGCATAAATATTTTTTACAATAAGGGAATAGCTATAAACATACTTTTGTATTGCTCAAGCATTTATAGATAACGCAGAAATGAGGCATTTATTAACATTGCTTATTTAGTTAGGCCTCTCTATCTCACAAATTATCAGCTAATTTGAAAATCAAAAAATACTATCAGATAGCCCTATTAAAGTGGCTATGAGAATGTGCAATTAGTTTTTTGATTTTCTAAAAAGTAACGACAGGAAAAAATAAAATTGATTTTCATAAAACTCAGCAATCCTTGAAATTTTTTAAACTTTTTTGATGGCGTCTTGGTGAACATTCCAAGGAGGCGACTTTGCCCCAATTTAACCATCTTGGTATCTACTACGGTTTCCGAGATACCAATGCTCGTACCTCGAATTTGTAGTACCCTGTATAGAGTATTATATTTATACCCTTTATCTTTTTCTTGCAGTATTTTAAACGATATACGCAGTCAAATTCAATCTATGTCCGTTCCAAACACATACTTTACGTATCGAACAAATAAAAACAGCTATCTAGCTCCGCCAAACATCCTCCAGGCAGATTTATCTCAATCCTCAGGAATACATCTATTTTATAGGCATCAGTAAAAAACAATAATGTTCGGCTTTCCCTCCTCGGAATATGACTGTTGAGTAAGGATGTCCAAAGGTATCGACATATCGAATATCGATATAATTTTCAAAAACGGCAACATACTGAGTGATCCTGGTTAAGCTTGCATCGGAAATTCCTACAAATAAGCTTATAAGATTAGTTAATTGCTTGTTAATAAGCTTAGTGAGCTGTTAATTGCGGAAGATGGCGGTGGTCCAAATCTAATTTATCGTATATATTTTAAATATCTTGTATCGACAAAATTTTCTTAAAATGGACATCTCTAGTGTTTCGGATTTGTTGTTCGGATCATTTTTTATTGACGCCTATCTAGTTAGGCGCCATCTAGTTCGGTGTTTTATTGAAAAAGTCGCGGCAAAAAGAAGAGTAACTTATTTTTACTGTTATTACAAGCTAGGATTAACTAGATTTGGGATAGTTTTGTTTTAGAGCAATGTATTACGTACTTGTTACAATATACTTAGAATATACTTGTTACAATATACTTCAGAATAACAGAGTGCTCCTATTGACATATTCCATCCATATCTGAAGACATAGACGGCTTTTTGTACACCTTCTGGTATTGTAGTCAGGAATATTTAATTTATTCTTTTTCTCTAATTTCTTCATAATTTGGCCCTAAAAGTCGTTAAATAGTTCATTAAGAAAATATTTCGGTATAACAATGCTCATCTTAAGACATTGATTGATTCTTGTACACTTTCTGGTATTGCAATCAGGGGTGTTGTGTGTTTAATTTACTCTTTTTAATTAATTTTTTTTCATATTTTTGCAGGAAATGTCAGTTCCTAAATCAATAGAAGAGGGGAAACCAAAACAACACAAGAAAAAATAACTTTTTCATTTTTTAGAATCCTGTTTTAGTAAAATTAAACACTAATTCACCACAATACACCAAAACATTTAGCATTATTTTTTATCATAGCAGATGATTAAAATTGTTGAGTTTTAATCATCTGCTGATGATGCTGACATGTATAGCGAAACCCGCGTCTAATGTAAAAGCAAAGCCTTTTGGTGTATTGTGAATTAGTTTTTTATTTTGCTGTTGTAAAACCAAAGGTTCCAACCCCCAACTGTAATTTTCTATTTTAGTGGTGACCCAGTGTTTTTCAAGAAACAAGAAATACCTACCTAGTGTCAAAACTTTTTTAAAAATATAATACATTTTAAAGTAATGCAGGTAGTGAATGACAAAGAAACTAAATCAGCGTCGAAGAAGCAAGATACAAGCGATTGAAATGAAATACAACTCTTCAACCACTGCCGAGAGAATTTCAGGATACCAAAGCTGTGGAAAAAGTCAAAAGTAGTTGCCCTCCTAAAACCAGGGAAAGATCCCAACTCTGCGAACAGCTACAGACCAATCTCGCTGGTGTGTTATCTATTTAAACTATATGAAAGACTGATACTAAACCGAATTAGCATCGTCGTCGATTCAAAAATCATACCCCAACAGGCTGGCTTCAGACCTGGTAAATCATGCACCAATCAAGCGCTCAGAGAGCACATAGAAAAGGGATATGAAAACAAAGTAATTACGGGGCTGGTCCTTGTCGACCTAACCGCTGCCTATGACACCGTCAACCACCGCAAAATGCTGTCAAAAGTATATAACACAACAGGAAATTAATGAAGATAATAGAATCACTCCAGCAAAACCGTCAATTCTATGTCACCCTTGAAGGGAAAAAAGCCGTTGGAGATACCAAAGAAACGGCCTAGCCCAGGGAAGCGTGCTGGCTCCGATTTTGTTTAATATCTACACCAACGACCAACCAGCACCGGAAGACACAAAACACTTTGTATACGCTGATGACCTGGGCATTACGGCTCAAACAAGAACCTTTGAAGAGGTTGAAGCAAGGTTAGATAGCGCTTTAAACGCCATGTCTGCCTACTATGAGCTGAACTCCTTAAAACCAAATCCTTCCAAAATACAGGTCTGTGCATTCCACCTTCATACACGACTAGCAAACCGGAAACTGAAGGTCGCTTGGAACGGAGAGACCCTTGAACACACAAATAAACCTGTGTACCTTGGAGTCACACTCGACAGATCTCTAACCTACAAACACCACTGCGAAAAAAACCGTCAAAAGGTGGCTGCGAGGAACAATATATTAAGAAAACTAACCCACAGTAAGTGGAGCGCTAAACCTGATGTCATAAGAACGACGGCACAAGCGCTATGTTTCTCCACAGCCGAATACGCCTGCCCTGTCTGGTCAAGATCGGCGCATGCCAAAAAGGTCGATGTAAGCCTCAACGAAACTTGTAGACTTGTGACAGGGTGCATGAAGGCTGCTCCGCTGGATAAACTGTACCAAGCAGCAGGTTTTCACAGTCCTAACTCACGTAGGGAGGCACATGAATTCAGCGAGAAGTTTAAAAAAACATTCGACAATCGTCATCCACTTTTCGGGCAATACCAAGAATCTAAAAGACTAAAATCCAGACGACGATTTCTCAGCAGCCCCCTGGATGAACCATCCACAAACTATCCTCTGTCAGAAAGCTTGCCGAGTGGTGCCTCGTTCAACTTTAAAACCTGGAGAATGTTGAACCGCATAAGAACAGGAGTTGCTCCGGTAAAATCAAATCTGATCAGATGGGGCCTTGCGCAACCAAATGACGACAAATGCGATTGTGGGATGATACAAGATATGGAACGCCTTCTAAAGTGCGTTAATTGTCCTGCACATTGTAACTCCGACGATTTATGGCAAAGCAAACCCGAAGCATTGGACGTGAAATATTGGGCCGAGAAAATATAGAATGTTCCGGACACGAAAAAGTAAAGTAAAGAAATGAAATACCTAAGAAGGGCCAGAGGTGTGACACGAAAAGACAAAATAAGAAATTATATAATAAGAGAAAATTTATAAATTTAACAAATACAAGAAATTATAGAACAATGACAATTGAGTTGGTGGGAATACTTGCAAAAGATGAACAATGACATTCCAGTGAAGCAAATATAGGAGGCATATACAGCCATTACTCGTTGACGAGTATTCGACACATATCAGAAGAAGGTCACGCAAGGCGATTTCTTTCATGAGCTTTTCTGTTACTGAAAAGCCCGATACGTGATGTTATCTGCCTACCGCACTCCGGACATTCAAAAATCTCATTTCTTTGTTGCCTCTTTACTTTTTAGTTGTCGCTGTTAACTGAGTTTACAATTCTTCTCCATTGAGTTCTATTGTGAGCTGCTTCTTCCCAATCATTCTGCATGTTAATCCCCTTTAAGTTTTCGTGGAAAATGTCCTTGTACCTTTTCAGTTGCCCACCCGGCCTCCTCTTATCATCTCAGCTCACCGTAAAGCAGAGATTTTGGTATGCGGTTTTCTTGCATTCTCCATACGTGACCAGCCCATCTTAAGCGGGATTTTGTAACCATGACTTCAATACTCTCGCAGTTAGCTTTTTCAAGGATCGATACGTTTGAGACATGATGGAACCACCGGATTCTTAAAAGTTGTCTAAGGTGTCTCTGTTGCAACTTGTTTAATGCATTCATGTGTCGGCGGATTACATCCCTTCGGATAATTACATCCCTTCGAAAGCTAAAGAATAGGAAGAGCCCAGGGCAAGATGATATCCTAAACGAATTACTTAAATATGGCGGCCAAAGTCTCATACAGCACCTAACATCCCTGATTCAAAAAATTCTTTACCAACACAGGATACCCGATGAATGGCGAACCAGCACCACTATCTTGATGTTTAAAAGAGGAGATAAGAAGCTGCCCTCAAACTATAGAGGCATAAATCTTCTAAGCACCACACTAAAACTTACGACAAAAGTGATAACAACCAAAATTAACGACTTAACATGCTTAGCAGATGAACAGCAAGGTTTCAGATCGGGCAGATCATGCACAGACGCGGTTTTTGTCATAAGACAGATAACAGAAAAATCAATCGAATATAACAAACCAGCGTATATGTGTTTTATTGATTTAGAAAAAGTGTTCGACCGTGTGCAGCTAAGAGACGTTGTACACCTTCTTTACAATAGGCAAATCCCTATATGAAGCGAACCAAATTCAAGCTAAAATTAACGGGGTCCTGACCGAACCAATAAATGTAGGCTGTGGTATCCGACAAGGTGACTCCCTGAGCCCTCTTCTTTTCAACATCATTATGGACGAAATAATAGGAAATGTACGTTTACTGAAGGGATACAGTATGGGCGACCAGGAAATTACTATTCTATGCTATGCCGATGACGCCGTATTGGTAGCTGAAAATGAGAACGATCTACAGCGCTTATTACATCGATTTAATTGCACTGCCAAATCACTTAATATGAGAATATCGACCCAGAAAACTAAATGCATGACGACATCAAAAGTACCACTAAGATGCAAACTGGAAGTCGAGGGCAATATTATTCAGCAAGAGATGAAGTTTAAGTATCTAGGCATAGAAATCTCAGGATATGGTGATGTAGAAGCGGAGGTGCGAGAACGGACAACGAAGGCAACCAGAATAGCAGGATGCCTGAATGATACAATATGGCGAAATAAAAACATTGAGGTGGAGACTAAAGCGAGAATTTACAAGGCAACGGTACGACCAATAATGACATATACTGCAGAAACTCGACCTGATACAGCGAAAACTAAACAACCACTAGAAACAACCGAAATGAGAGTACTACGCAGAATAGCTGGAAAGACGCTTCTGGAAAGGGAGAGAAATGAAAGCATAAGCAGAGCGTGCAAGGTGGAAAATGTAAATGAATGGGTACTCAGCAGAAAGGAAGAATGGAACGCATATCAGCAGAATGGACAACAGACGGATAGTGAGAGTTGCACGCGACAAATCACCGCTAGGTCGCAGAAGCTTAGGACGTCCACGAAAACGATGGAGCGACAACTTGTCAGTCTAACCGGTAGAGACGACGAAACCAAAAAGGCGATTCGCCTAGTATGAAGAAGGAAGAAGAAGAATGTGTCGGCGGTACGGCACCCAGGTTTCGCTCCCATATAACATGGTGGGGATTATAATTGCTCAATACACTGCAAGTATCGTTTTTGTACTCAAGTCATGATTGTAGAAAACCCTGTTTTTTTAATTTCCAGAATGCTCTTAAGGCGCTGCTAATCCTGTGTTGAATTTCAGAGTCAATGTTGGCCTTTTCCGAAATCAAACTGCCGAGGTAATTGAATTCCGCCACATATTCCAGTAGTTCTTCTCCGATTTTTATAGCATTGGTGTGATCTTCCGGGGGAGTGCACATGATTTTGGTTTTGTCGATGTTTAGCTTAAGGCCCACAGCCTCGTATGCCCAGGTATATGTGTTCAACATTCCTTAGGAGGCAAGAGAAATAGAGACAGACATAAAGAAACATGGAACTCAATTTTCTCCACTCCACTCTGTATATTAAACAACATTGCGTGTGGAAGCTGACGTTCAATAAATAAATATCTGGTTAAATAACATCTTAAAGAGCTCACTCACTCCTAACCCACTTATTCTTCAATTAAGTCGTCTTGTCAACGGCCATGATTGCTTCCGATGGAGGAAAGTTATTTACATGCAAAATATTCAGTGCAAGAGTTCGCTTTGATGTCTGTCGATGCGAAAAATAGGGTTGGAGACGAAGAAAATTAAGAACAGATCCCGAAAATTAAAATTGTCACTAAAAATAGGGATATTAGTGACAGATAAAAACGGATGTCTTCAAATTTTTATATATTTATACTAGCGTGTATCCGCGACTTCGTTCGCGTCTAATTAATCATTTGTAATGGTGATGATAAAGCAAAGCAAGAATTTTCATTAACATACAAACTGGATACATTTTTCTCACATTTGAAAAAAACAATATGGCGATATTATTATATAACTTGGTAATATTTGAGGGGGAGTTTCATCTCGTTGGAATTTGAGTTTCGAAAAATCCGTTTGCCAAAAATAAGCTTTTTACGTCAAGCAATTTAAGCGGAATCGTGGTAAATCAATTACTTTTTGGAACATCAAATTACTACCCAACTTTTTGAAACACCTTGCATGATTTTTTTTTAAATTTCAAAAAATGTAAAAAAACAAAGTAAATTATGCGTGTCCAAGCATTTTCCCGAAATTTTTTTTTAAATAACAAATATTGTAATATTTGAGGAGCGTTTTCACCCTCTTGGAATTTGAGATTCGAGAAACCCGAGGGGTGTCTCACTCGGGTAAAAAATGTACACGTACTGCCAAAATATCCTTCCACTGCCAAGTGACTGCCAATGACTACGAAGAAGACTGCCTATGACTGCCATGTAATTATTATAGGCGACTGCCATAAGACTGCCGATGACTCCCAGCGAGTGCCAAGAAAATGTACATGTAATTCCAATGGTGAGACACCCCTCGGAGAAACCCCTCCTTATCGAACCTCTACACTCCACAGTCAATCCGTTTGCCAAAAATCAGCTTTAAACGTCAAGCAGTTTAAGCAGAATCGTGATTACTCAATGGTCATATTTTATGAAACACCCTGTATAAATTTTTAAAAAATTTAAAATATGTAAAACAACAAAATAAAATATACGTGTTTAAGAGTTTTTCCGACAAACTTACCGATTTTTAAATAAAAAATATTCTAATATTTGAGGGGTGCATGGTTTCACCCCCTTAGAATTAGAGTTTCAAAAATTCCCTTCTTATCGAACCTCTACACCCTAAAGTCAATCCGTTTTCCAAAATTCAGCTTTTTACGCCAAGCGCTTTAAGCAGGATCGTGATTACTCAATGACCAGATTTTTCGAAACACCCTGTATACATTTTTAAAAAATCTTAAAATATATAATAGAACAAAATAAAATATACGTGTTTAAGCGTTTTTTTCGGAAATTTGACCGTTTTTAAAATAAAAAATATTGTAATATTCGAGGGGTGATTTCATCCCCTTGAAACTGAAATTTCGAAAAATCCCTTTTTATCGAACCTCTACACCCTAGAATCAACCTGTATGCCAAAATTGAGCTTCTTACGTTGAGTGGTTTTAGCAGGATCGTGATTAATCAGTGAGTCAGTCACTTAAGGATTTTATATATTAGTATAGATACATATACAGGGTGAGTTTCCTACGATGTTCTCTATGGGTATCTCGGAAACTACTGGAGATAGAGAGTCGGTTAAATGGTGAAAGAATTGCAGTTTTGTGGGATCATAAACATGCGCCTTTCAGATTTTTGAAAAAGTTCATGGCTTACTAGATATTTAGAAAAAAGCAAATTTCGGCTATTTCCTGTGTCTCACCATTATGTTGTTTTAGACAAAGCCAGATAAAGTTGCAGATACCTACATCCTTATCGAGATTGTGTCCTCCGTTTTTTTGTGCTCAATATTTTTGACATGACACAAACATAGCGTAGCAGCGCAATGGAAACGGTTGGCCATGACTTCAAATTAAGCCATTTTAAAGTTAGCGATATAGCAGAACAGCTTCGAAATATTGAGTAGCTGGTCATTTTTAAATACTTTGTTATGGAAACAAAAGCCACTGCCGCTGAGCTGTTCACATTCGTCTATGTGGCTCAATACAAAAATTCGGGAGTATCTACACGCTTTCTTCATTTGAGAAATTCATATTTACAATTTTTTGTTTATTTTAATTTACAAAGTTTGAATGTGACAGCTTCACATTTCTAAGAGTAACGGCGATTGAACTTGTTTCCATGGCTAACTAAGTGAAATTGTTTAAAAATGATAAGAATTGGCTATAACTCAGTAATTTTTCGAAGAAAACATATTATAGCTTATATCGCTAAAAACTTAAAAAATGCCGCTTTTTATGAAGTCATGGCCAACTATGGTTTCCATTTAAAAAAAAACATATGTTTCTGTGATATGTCAAAAATGACAGGCTGCAGAAAAAAACAGAGGACACGAACTCATTAAGGATGTCATTATCTACAACTTTTATTTGAAAACTTTTTGTCTACAATAGCTTATAATGGAATTAGGGACAATTTTTAAAATAGCCGAAATTTGTTTTTTTCAAAATATCTAGTAAGCCATGAACTTTTTCATAAATCTGAAAGGTGCATATTTATGACCCCACAAAACTGCAATTCTTTCCCCATTTAACCGACTCTCTATCTCCAGTAGTTTCCAAGATACCCATAGAGAACATCGTAGGAAACTCACCCTGTATAGTTTTAACTGAACAGGTAAGACTGACAGGTAAAACGTTATGTGTAGGCGAGACTTTAGGGAACATTTCGAGTTAAGTGAGTTCGAGATAGAGAAGTTTGAGAAGTTTCGCTGTGTACACCAAAACCCGTGAATAAAATTAAAACAAAGTGTAGCCGACCCAAACTTAATTTGTTAATTTCGTTTTATTTTATCAAATTATTACTTTCCTCTGTCCGAAATGATATATACGTGTTACTAATATGTATTTAAAACCTGTGTCACATTAAAACCGCCAAAAATACACGGCTACATTCATTATGTCACTTGGGTGGCTTGACGTTGTATCCTTTGTACAAAATTTATTCACTACATAAAAATAAAACAATATTTTTAATCGTAATGGGATCCGAAATTTATATAATAAATAATGTATGCAAATTAGCAATGAATATAATCATTTTAATGGTTTTCGTTTTTAGAGTATTACAAGTCGTGTTTAAAATATTTATTTATTATATTTTGGAGATTGAATTAATATTTAAATATACAGGGTGGTCCGAATTGAATTCGGGAAACTTTGGCAGCATATTGCGCAGATAAAAATAAGTAAAAAAGTTTGTATAAATGTATGTCCTAAAATGCTTCGTTTCGGAGATACAGGGAGTAGAAGTATCATTTTTATTTCGATTTTTTCAAGATAATTTCTGAGCGTAGGTTGATATTTGGATGTAAATTAGTGTTTTGGTGTTTTTAGTATTGAAAATACTTCTGGCCGCGTTTATATGGGACCCATCTTTGAAAAAACGACATGCTAGAGCCGCATGGGTTCGATAACCTGCCTGTCAACACGTCGATAGTTTAGCCGGCGTTATAGGAATATGGGATAGGGCAAGGTCGTTCAAAGGCCGAAATGAGGTAGAGGTCGTAAATAAAATGATCCATAATGTTAAAATACGCTTCGAAGTGTTAAAAGTGTTGAAAATTGATTAAAATCTGTTAGGTTTAAGATATTGGTGAGTACTTTTTGAGTTTTAAGTCAAGTATGTAGGTGAGAGAAATATTAAGTGATTTATTCGATTGTATAAGCCGTGAAGCTAATAGGGTGTGTGTTATATTTCATGAATATTTCATTTTATTTTGTTCGTAACTATGAGTCTTGTAAGCTCACACTGTATTCGTAAACAATAGGGTATTATCCTTATTATGGTATTTATGCTTAATTTTATATGTATGGTATATAATTTTGTATTCTATGTTTAATGTATTTGTACACATTTTTTTTATATATTTCTTAATTATCATATTATTTAACAGTATCAAAAGTAATGTTGCCTCCCATTTTTATACAGGGCGGTAAAGTTTTCAGGAAAATCAGTTTTTTTACAATAACACTGATACTATTTTTAATATCTTTTTAAAATTTAGTACACGTCTTCCATGTATCAAGATGTATTTTGTCATATAAAAACAGTTCTGTTATTTTTATTTCAGTTGCGTCCTTACGGGATTGGGTTAGTTAATTAAATTTGATTTCTTTTCGAAATACAAGACGTTTTTGAAAATGAAATGTCTAAGCACCTCTCGTATCCCAACGATCTCATAACTTATCGAAAAGGTAAAAACTAATGGTTGTGTAAATTTTGAACCTATTGAATTATGCTAGAACTGCTTTTTCCTAGTAAATTATGACAGTTAAAACTTATTTGTTTTTTAATTTCATTATCTCTTGGATGGTCTATTTAATCATTGTCAATTTGTTGTCCTCCTTTGTGGCTTTATAAAAATAATATTTTTACGTATTTTTCCTTTTAAATTATAATTGACAACGACAAATCATAGGCTATCCTAGTCTTTGCAGTATAACTTAATTCAAAATTGGTCGCAAATTTCCTTAATTAACCTAGCATAAGTCGTAATACAGATTATATCAGTGTAGGAGTAATCAGATCGGAAGTCATAAGTTGAATCGGATATAAAATGCAAATATAATATATAAATATAAAATCCAATAGTTCACGTGATGACTCGAATCAAGTGGTCTGTGGTACCTTTTAAAAAATGGCGGATAAGCGAAACGGTTCATCGTTCATTAACTGAATCTTCATTAAAAAAAATCTTAATACTACAGAAGATGAAAAAAAAGCTAGAAACCTTAAATTAAACGTCGAACGTTGTCGAGCCTATAGAAATCGCAAGAAAATTGCTAAAGTTTTATCAGTAACTACAATCGGTACTTCTTTTTCGACCTTGGAAGATTTTGAAGGACCATCAGAGACAACAGGAAATATAAATCAGGAAGGTAAGTAATAATACCTAATATGAATATGGTTAATAAATATTACCGTGACTTACCACTGGTGTATATACGGATATGGAAAACGTCTCGGAGAGCCAAGATAATTAAAATGATTTTCATAAGAAATAAAAAGTTTCTTATTCGCAGCATTTCAAAAATATTTTATGACAGGCCTCTGGACAGGCACACATGTCAAACCAAACCAGTAAAATTGAAATATTATCTGTCATTTTTGAAATAAACCAATAAAACTAGTTAAAAACAACAAGAGACTACGCATGACGGATTTATATTTAAACCCATCCATAGCTAACTTAAAAAATATTGAAAACTTTTTTTAGTAAAATAAATAGATTGGTATGGGATGTCATCTGCTTTTCTTGTCATCGTCTGTCTTACCTGAGAAAAAAAACAGAGTATACATGTATACATTGATAATCTAATCAAACTGGTAGTTTCGACCTTTAAACCTATATTAATTATTATTACGTTTACTTTCTTATTTTTCAGAATTAATATTAAAAAATTATAGGTACCTACAGTTAAAATCAGAAATTTTGTTTCAGATTTATATTTAATTAATAAAGTCCAATGCAAGAAACAACATAATGAAACCACCATCACTAAGTGTCAAGATTTTATATTTATGGTTATTACTTTAGAAAAATAATAAAAACTTTTTGTGACCAAATTTTATTTTCTACATTAATTTTTATTAATGTAATTTATTTTTGCTGCTTACCCCCACGACCTTACATTGCATCGTTTCTGTAACCAAGAAATAAATATCACAGTTCAGTAGTAAACATTATAATGGTGACCGTAAAGTATCGAATAAGTTCGTTTAAAATTAAGGGGTGTGTAAAAAAAAGTTTTTTTCTTCGACAACCGCCAACTTGTGTCTGGTATTTTCAATACGCCTATGATGGTTGCGCATGTTGCAAAATCTGTGAATTTTTTGACATGGGAAATTTGATTTTTATGTCAATATGACTCCTACTTGTAGACAACGCTACCTATACAAAATTACTGAGTGAAAAATCATACATTTCCGGCATTTTCTACGTAAAAAGGTCTCTTGATAAAAATCAAGATATTTTGAATGTAAATTATCAATACATGTCATTATTGACAAAAAATACACATGTTGACTATTTAGTAAAGATGACCAAAAAATCGTAAACGGCGATTCAATCACAGCTATTTTAAAATCGCAATCGCAACCTGCGATTGGCTCTCATAGGAAACTGTGATTGCGATTTCTTCTATTTGCGAGTTTCAATTTAGACAACCAGTATTACTAAAGCTGCGATTTCTGACAGTGTTGCGATTTGCGATTTTGCTGCAATTGTGATTTTATAAACTGGGATTGTGATTTGTGTCTGCGAGTTTAAATTTTTAGGAGTTGCGATTTGCGCTACTGTTGCGAATGTAATTTTGTGGTCTATTGAAGAATTTTATAGTAAACTGCAAATTTTCTCTCTGATTTTATTAATTTATAGAGAAGGTATTATTTTAGGGTCACGCTCATAATATACCGGGTGTTTCTGAAGAGTGGTTCACCCCTATAACTTTTTTATTTTTTTCTGATAAAAACGAGATTTGGTATCTTAGTATATGACATAAATTAGGATTGATCGATGTATTCAATTGTTTTTGGCCACTTCCTGTTTCACCGGAAATGACTACAACTTTTGATTTTTAAATGGCACCCTCGGTATTTTTTTTACTTTATTCCATAGAAAATGACACTCTGACTTGAATTGCATATCATATGGCAACTTTTGACATGTTTGCTTAAAAAATCGTATTTTAAATTTCAATATGGAATGTCATAGCTGTGTTAAAAACAGTAATTTTTTATCAAGATGCCTTGGAAAAATAGATTCGATTGTCTATTGTTTTTCGCGTCTTGTCTTGGTCAGTTGTTTAAAGATGCCCAAATCGTATTTTTAATCATATCTCAATTTTTTCAAATGGAACGAGTGTGGCTCATTGGCATATTTAGAAAAAGCATTTTTTACGATTAATTTGGTTTGGCAAATGTATATTAATATCGCAATCGCAGGTTACAGTTGCTGCGGTTTAAAAATCTCAATTGAAATTTTAATTGCGATTGGAAATCGCAGTTATTTGCGAGGTTATTTGACAGAAATGATATATTTGGGAAATTTTTATTTTTTTTAATTCATCATAATTTCTTCTAGAGAGATTAGAACAGTTTCTGTTGAACAAAAACATTTCAAATTTATGATTTCAGTCTAATTTCTATCTTGTCAACATGTGTAATTTTTCTCATGTCAAAAATCTCCCAGACACCAATTTTCACCCAAATATCGGTGTTAGTTTACAAACGTTTTGGAAAAAACCGAAATAAAAATGAATCTTCTACACCCTGTACCTCCGAAACGAAGCATTTTAGGACATTATTTATAAAAACTTTTTTACTCACTTACATCTGCAGAATGTTTGCTAAATACAATTCAAAGTTTCCCAAGTACATTCGGACCACCCTGTATATTTTTTTTCAGAATTAATATGAAATAAGTTTAGCTAGAATAAATTTAAATAGAGTTAAGAAACTTTTTAAATTCATGCATTTTTGAAGTTGTCCCCTTTCTAGCTCGTTGCATCCGAAGAATACTGAATTTATTCAGAATATTATATTTTTCAAACTTTTTCATAATAATAATTGTCAACGTTGAAGAAACTTAAAAAAATAATTTACTTTAACGTTTTCTTATGTTAGATTTCTATGCAAATTTTGTATGAGCCTAAATTTCAGTGTCGTATAATGCACAGAATAAAATAAACGTGCATATATCCTCTCTGAACTTCAGCTATTTCGTAGTACTATACCAAGGAAAATAAACAAGCTTGCGGGTAAAAAGGATTCATCAATCTTCTTAGTCTCGTTAAACTAAGCAAAATAAAGAAAATTCTCTTCTGCAGTGACACTTTTCCTCGTGCAGTTTAATCACAGAATATGGTTTAATTTTAAGTTTTTCCATATATTTTCTAACAAGTTACGCTTTAATTGCTTGCATTTAATGACAAGGACGAATAACACCAGAAAAAAAATTGTTACCTTTTGTCTATACCGTGCTGGCAACTGCTACTTTTGGGTCGGCATTTACATGTGTGGAAGTAAATCGCATAGGGGTCTTATTAAGTCGGAGTGAGAGAAATGCGACCGACTGACGGGACGCGCGACGGTGTGCTGTTGCGGCGTTGCCGATAAGCCTTTCCCTATCAAGTAAAGTAAAATCACGATCGCAAACCGCTTATTTTTAAAAGACTTTTTTTTCAAGAGATAACTAGATAAAATCATTAGACATGTTTCTGAGCATTTGAAATGGAATTATACGGATATCGTCAGGGTATCATTTTTTTATAACGAGAAAACGTCAGTAATCGCGATAATTTAGAAACTCAACTTTTTAACACATAACAGGCCATAACTCAAGAACCACTTTAGATATTGAAACTTTTTTTTATTTTCAAGATCGGATATTTTGCAATATGTTTACATAAGAAAAATTCGGTAAGGTTGTTTTTTCCGTTCAAAAATTGTAAACAATCGATCTATTTAGCATAGCAATTTTCAGCAATGGTGTAATTTTTTTATTGATAAAGACTTTCACATACTGTCTACAAAGAAAATACAGCAGAAATATTAACAAAGTTCCACTTATTTTTACCAAAAATGCAAGTGTTTCTAGCTTGCACTTAAAAAAAATCAAGCTATAGGGAAAATTACAACGACTCGTTAATAAATAAACAAATTAAGTATCACGAGACGTAATTAAATCGTGAAGCTGAACGCATGACGTACACCTTTCCCTAGAACTTTAAGTTCTGACAGAGGTATTGATTGGGTCGACCGGTCAACTGCGACAAATCTGCTTTATCCCCTTCCACGTCTCTTAGCGATGTGCACAGTTTCTTGGTTTATTTCAGACCTTTGGCAACGTGTTTACTGTCCTCTCTTTGTTCAGTACATTATAAACGCATTGTACTCTTCTTACATACGTAAATCTCGACCCAAGACTAACCTTTGCCAGCCCTTAGTATGACCCCTGCCGTGCCAGAGGTTAATGCCAGAGGTTAAGGACTCCATTTGGGTACCTCTATCCATGTGCCACGTTTGGTTCCAATCGACCCATAATTAAGAAAAATCCTGATGATTTCGTCCATTTAAAGGCATTGGTTCGAAACGTCGAGGACATCATTCTGTAGCCCGTCCCCAATTATGCCGAAATCGACCCGAATCGTTAGTCCCGCACCCTGATGAAGATGTAAACGAAACGTCGTATCCAAATTTGCAGGGTGGAACCGTGTGCACCGTCGCTCACATAGCCTACCCACCAAATTTGGTCGCGAAGGAAAGACATCAACTTTTGACGTTCCTTACGTCAAAATTAACTGTCACAGTGACACGTGTTGTACACAATCAAGTTTGCCTTGTTCCAATCTATCGACATACGAAATTTAATTTAAATCGGACGATTTCTTCCTTAGATTATTTAACTCTGAGATTTTTTCTAAGCCGTAGGCTGTCTGTTGTTTCGCGTGTCGTCTCGCGTGTCGTGTGTCACGGCCTTGAATTTTTACTCCAAGCGCGCTTAAAGAAGTTTCACTTCAAAAATACGTTTCCGTTTTAATCTCATTATTAAATTTTGGTAAAAAGTTCCATCAATTTTCATTACTGCCAAATTTCAAAACAAACTCAAAATAATCGTAAGAAGTTATTGCCCACATCAAACAAAACGTAAACAAGAGGTAGCGATTTATTGTCTCCATTTCTTTCAAGTATATTATTGCATGACATAAAGTTGAGAATATTTTTATATTTCGAATACAAATGTGGTCGTTTGTACTGACCAAATAACGCTGCGTAGTGGAGTTTTGAATAAAGAACTGCATTTGCTGAAATTATGATTAGATATTATGTTGTACCTATACTCTTAAACAATGTTGTTAACAAATTTGTAGTGACAATAGTAATTGTCACTGCTATGCTAAATTGTTATAACTGCATTTCTAATTTATGTATTTGTATTTTTTTGAATTCGATAAACATACTAGTTAATAATAATAACAATAACTTAATAAAAAGTCTTTATTTTCAAGTCAATAGAACAATTAAATTCTATATAATAATGGAGTTAAATAATAAAAATAATCTATATGTATATACAGTCAAAGATAAAGTAAATTTATAGGTTACATAGGTTACATATCAACAAATAATAGAACTGGAAAGGAGCGAAATTCAATATTGAGAATAAACCCAGTTCTGCTCATCCATTATAGTCCAGGAAGCAGTGAAATTTTTTTGTACTTAGTGGGTGAATATATAATAGTTTGAATTGGATGGTGAGACTAAATGACAATTTGTGAGTCTGGCTAAAATTTTCGGATGGGGTTGCTAAATGAAATAGAAAACAAGTCCACTTATTTTTCCAGTCATAAATATTTGACATTTATTAAAGTCAATCGTTTTATTAATGGACATAACGGTTTGGCACATCCCAAGTGGAGGAGTCAGTCTGGCTGAAAATTTGCGGATGTAAAAATTTGACAGATTTTTGAAATCCATAACTCTAATTTTCCCATATGCTTGAAATTTAACATAACGTACTATCATGAACTGTTATCAAAAGCAAGTCTGGTTGATTTATGAAATTGGCAAATGAGTCTGGCGGCATCTTGAAAATTGCAAAAATTACAAAATTTTTGCCCTTATTTTTCCGGATTTGAAAATTTGTCACATGATAAATAATACTATAATTTCATAGAAAATACGTCTGGCTGTCATTTACAATCACGAAAGCTCCACCAGATTCGCAAGTCAGGTCGTACCTTTCGTATTTTTAGATGCGAAAATTATTGACACTTTGCAATTTCGTGATTTTTAATATAGAAAATCGAGAAAAAATACTCTTAATTTTAAATAATTGTTCTAGATCCAAACACATTCATATGATGAGAAGTTTAGGACATTTTTTATGGCTATAACTCAAAAACTAAGGAAGATACAAAAGAAAATCAAGAGATCGATTTTAGAATTAAATTTCTTACAACAAATATTTGACATTTATTAATACAACTTCCTTATATCTCTGATAGTTACAAAGTTATTAGCGAATGTTTTTATAGGACGGACGGACGACTAAAATCTTGTTTTTTAGATTCCTGAGGTCAAATTGTTGAGAAAAGTGTTTTTGGTCATAGTTAAATTTCGCCCTAAACAAATACTTTTCTTACCATAAATTATGAAAAGTAAAAACGCGGAGAGATGACAACAATGACCTGTTTAATTGAATATGTCGAATTTAGCGCGCCTGACGGAATGTTCCACACGAGTCACACTATATTTGCAGCTGTAATTATAATATAAACTATCATCTTTTTTTTTTATTTTTTATTAGATCCAACGCAGCAGCAACTGAACGCCACCTACTCTACGGCATCCAACCCGCTCATCAGCGATTGAAATCAAGGCAAAGCTTCCTGCGATCGACAGAAGACTACGAGGAACCTAGAACCAATGTGGACCTTTGGGAGAAGACCTCAAATCAACATTGGATGGAGCCGAAGGAACAATTGGCACCAGGAAGCGACGAAAACTGGGAAACTTGGAGAGCTCTTAACAGACTGCGTACGGGCACAGCGAGATCGAGAGACACTCTTGCCAAGTGGGGCTACCATGTGGACTCCAACCTCTGCGAATGTGGAGCACTACAAACCACCCAACATATGTATACTTGCCCACTGTGCCCCGCCAAGTGCACTATAGAGGACCTTATGGCAGCAAAGTCGAACGCAATTGACGTCGCCTGCTTCTGGGCAAAACATGTTTAGTTTCCCGTCTCAAATGATGTTTATACATGCTATGTTTGTTTTATATCTATGTTTTAATGTACTGTGGTTTCATGTATAACTTTTATGTTTGCAATTTTACTTATTATTATTATTATTATATGTAATTATTGTTGTTATTGTTGTATGTGATGTTATATGTGTATAAAATGTAATCTTGATGATGCTTCTGACACGAATAAATAAATATCTGACAAATTTTTAGGACTGCAAAAATAAGGGCAATGGTTTCAATAATTTTTATCCAAAATTTTCACCTGCCAGACATATTACCTTTTGACTATTTTGTTTTATTAATTACACAACATCTCTCACTAATAGAACTACTTTTATCGCTGGAAAATAAAGTGCAGTATATTTGTACATTATAAAGCATTTTCCGCTCCAACCCATCGGAAAACTCCCCCATACATATATATGAAATTTGCTTAGAATAAGGTACCGAATAATTCTATCGGTGTTTACTAACTGCGAAAATAAGTATCGAAAATCTTCACTACCACCTGGGCTACTAAATCCTTACGCAAAATAAATTGATAATTTAAAAATAAAAAAATATAAAAAAAAGAGAATTAAGCTTTGAATACATCAAACAGATATTTGTCTTTGAAAAAGCCAAAAGCATACCTACATCACTTAAGGTATGTTGGCATTTGTCTGGTTTTGCATTGAAGGAAATATATATTACATTTCAGAAATGTGCTTAAGGCAAATACATATTATATTTCAGAAATGTGCCTGATCCTGTCGTGTTAAGCCACACCCAAAATTCCAAACACACGTGCTTTGATTAAGGCTTGATTAGGATTTGCAGAGCTTCAGCATTTGTCATAAAATAGCGAGCAATTTATATTTGTATATAAATTATATATCACTGTAATCACAAAACTTCAATCTATTTCCGTATTGTAACGGAATTTTAAATTAAGTTTTTATTTTCGAGAAAATTTAGTCAAAACATAAAGAATATGTTGTTGATGTTTGACCATCAAAATCTTAAAAATAAAGAAATTGTCTAAAAATGTGCTACAATACGAATATCGTATAATTCTTTATCTTTAATTTCCTTCTTCATTTGTGTAAAAATACTTATCCAGTTTTACATAAAACGTTAAATGCCGAACGCTTATTTTGCTACTTTTTGGGACTAGTGAAATGGACTCTTAACACCACTTCGAAACGTTGGCTTTCATTCAAGTTACCATACCAGTCCAAAAAGCAGCAGTCACTCTTGTCTGTTTTCAGTGTCAGTCATTTTTCGTCAGTCGACTCGCACGATACGATTTGTTTTATTCGCTACCGTTCGTTGTTTTAACTACTCCCAACCGCATACGCATCTCTCAGTGCGTCTGTTTTGCGATACAAGCAAACTACAGAAGCTTGGCGCATGGTGCTTTCCCTCCGAAACTTTTCTCGCATCGGAAAAGCGCTCTGGGCTTTCCATTTTCGGAAAATTCGTCGACGGGAAGTGATCGGGAACGGAACTATTAGCGCGAGGTGAAGTATTTTTCGCGCTAAAAGTTTTCCGCGTGATTTTCACGTTTTTTCGCAGAAGATATTTCGGAAAAAAGTTGTTTTGAGTGGGTTTTGTATTCGGAATTTTAGAAGATAGTTTGTATATCAATAATTATTGTTGTATTGTGAGAAATATTTACTGTTATATAGTTTGATGTTGCTAAATGTTTAAGCTGTATTAATTAACATTAATGGTAAGTTTTTTTAGATACCTCTATATAATTTGTTGTTAACTTAAATAAATAATTAAATAATCATGGCTATATTGAAATTTTTTAACAATTTAAATAATAAATTAATTAATATTATGTATTATGTAAATAGATATTTAAAATTTCAGGTATTTCTTTAAAAAAATCATAATTATTTTCAAATTTAGATTCATAATAATATTTTTTTAAATTTTACTGAAGATTTCAGTTTATTAATATTTTTACTGAATATTGAACATTTTTTTTAGTAGTCTTATTAATGAGAATTATATTTTTTATATATTTATAGATTTTTTTTAATTTTTAATATTTTGATATTTTTTTTTAATAAGATACTATATTTTATTAAAAATATTATGGTGAGTGGAATTACATATTAATCGTATAATTAAATAGTAATTAATTAAAAATAATGCTTAAATAAATTGAATAAATCAAACAAAAATGAAATAGTATAAATATAATATACTATATACCATACGATCGAAAAAAAACGGCGTCAGATATGGCTCGGAAATGAAGTTCGAAATAGAGAGTCTCGACGATCATCATTTCCAAGCCATCTGGATGCCATTTTTCGCGGTAAAAGTTTTTGGCGTGATAGTTTTGAGAAATCGGAAATAACTTTTTTTCGAAAAAAAAAGATAGTTTTGAGTGGGGGTTTGGAGAAAAAATAGTTGTATTTTGGATTTTTAGAGTATAGTTTGGTATGATGATAATGGTTGTATTCTTAGATATATTTACTGTTAATACCGGGTGCGTCTCAAAAATGGCTCACCCTTATAACCTTTTTATTTTTTCAGATAAAAAATGAGATTTTGTATGTTAGTATATGACATAAATTAGGATTGATTGACGTATTCAATTGTTTTTGGTCATTTCCTGTTTCACCGGAAATGAGTACAAGTTTTGATTTTAAAGTAACACCCTCGTCATTTTTTTTACTTTATTCGATAGAAAATAATACTCTGAATAAAATGATATATCATATGTCAACTTTTGACATTTTCGCATATGGTTTATTTGAAATTGTAACATGAGGTTCATAACAATTTGACTCGAAATACCAAGTGTGTGGTACCAAATTATTCGTAAAAAATGTTTTTTCCAAATATGCTAATAAGCCACCCTTGTTCTATTTGAAAAAAAAATGATTAGACATACGATAGCTCCAAATTGTGCCACGCTGTATCTCTTATCGTTTCTGAGATATCAATAAGGGTGAGAGTTGAATTTGAAACAGCCGGTATAAGTGCGTAAAAAGTAATGTAAATACTGAAATGCATATGATTCTATAATAAAAAACACAAAAATTTATATAAAAGTACTTTATTTTAGTAAGAATTTATTACAAATACCAATGTTAACAGGTGTTGAAAACTTGTAGGATTTCTTTAAACAAATAAAGGTTTAATTATTTAAAATGCATTACGTAAAGCACTTGATGCAATGTCATGTAATTTGACTGGAAGAAAGAAAGCGGTAACAGTTTTAACTGATATCAATTTACTTTTATACAGAATTGACCCACTATACCAAAAATTCTTCGTATCAGATTTCCTGTTTAAAATTTGAACTTAATTTTTTTACAAAGCATTAATGCGGTCAACGGTAGTGCACATTTTAAAATTATTTTTTAAACATACAGGGCGATCTAAAGTAATTTTATATATTTGTATAGTAATTTAAATGTAATTCTATGTATAGTTCATACCAATTAAAATTTTAGGCAGAGCGTTGCCTACTTTTACATATTTTCTTTTAACCAAAATATTTTAGGAAACAAAAATAAATTAATTATAAATATATAAACAATTATTTACATCAACAAAACTCTCCTCCTTAACAGCACTTGAGGGACATAAAGAACCATTACCTACTACCGCTTTCTCGTTCAAAATATTCTAATAAAGTTGTGATGAGTTTTTTACGGCTAGTAAGCTATACACTTTGCACTAAAACAGGTTGTTTAAGAAAGATTTTTTTAAGTTAAAAGAGCAATGTTCGACTGCAAGGTCTAGTAGTAAAAATTTTTAAGCTTATAATATCACAACAATTCATTTAAACCAAAAACTCGTAATACAAAACTAAAATGTCAAAACGAATGACAATGTCAGGAAATAAATAAATAAATATGGCAACTTAACATTTTTTACAGCAGAACTACCACCTGCATCCCCACCGGGAAATTTAAATTTCAGTTAGTCAACCCGGCGCCGAATATGTCCATGGTTGGCAACAATGATTTTAAAAATTACGTCCTCGATTACGTAACTAAAAGTTTAATTGGTATCGCAATGAATTTGGAATATAACTTTTCAACTGAAAAATATATTAGTATAATTTTTGTTTGAAAGCAGTTAAGAACTGTCCTTTTCTCTGTTTCTTTTAATTAATTATGTGTAACCACCATAAACACTATAATAATTATAGTTAAACAACGTCTAACATTTTAATACTTAATTTTTGATTTATTTAATATTTTGTCACATATTTGGTTAATTGCAGGTTTTAATTTCAAGGATATTGAATTAATTAATTATTAGAGAAAATTATAGTTATACTCCCGTAATCATATTAAATAAATTTACTAATAATAGTCGATATATTTGATATAGTCTGTGAAACGAATAACTTTGAATTTGACAGTTCCCGCGGGCTTTTCTAGTGTTAATTTTATTAGGTTAGCAACTTGCGGCCATGCTGATGCCGTCTCTAATAGAACAGCCCCGGAGCGAGATTTATGACGTCACGCTAGTTAGATACTACGGATTAATTATGTTGTAGAATGATGGAAAACATAATTATTCCTCGTATATGTAATTTTTAGGATT
This sequence comes from Sitophilus oryzae, assembly GCF_002938485.1. Taxonomy (NCBI): domain Eukaryota; kingdom Metazoa; phylum Arthropoda; class Insecta; order Coleoptera; family Curculionidae; genus Sitophilus; species Sitophilus oryzae. The sequence goes on from NW_022146501.1 coordinate 6,356,797, forward strand.
ATATTCGATATTATTTTTTTTATATGACATAACACTGATGCAGGCTATAAACGTTAGCTATAACAAAAAATTTTAGAATAATTTTACATATAAAATGACAGCGATCTTTATTTCATAGTCAATACAATGATATTGTATTATTTGCAAATATAATTTTTCGAACATTGATGCTTGCAAAATATACATATAAATTTTGTGAATGCAAATAATAATACATCACTATTAGTAGATATTGAATATTTTTGTTAAATTAGATCGATTTTCAAAAACCAAAATTTAAAATATATTTTATTATATATTATATACCTATTCATTATTTGTATATTGTAAAACATTTGATGCATTTGTATGGTTCATAGTTTATTTGTCAAAGTATTTATTACTATAAATAGGTATATATTTATTGTATTTATTAACTGTATATTATGCATATTTCATGTAAACTATATCATTTTTAAAATACAAACCAAAACTACGAGGAATAATTATGTTTTCTGTGTATTCTACAACATATTTATTAATCTGTGGTATCTAACTAGCGTGACGTCATAAATCTTGCTCCGAGGCTGTTCTATTAGAGACGGCATTGGTCTGATATTTAGAAATGTCAAAGGCTGATGACATTTTACTTTTGTCAATTATGACATTTTGCGTTGATTTTTGCAAGAAGAGGAAGAACTGTCACCCAGGGTTCGGAAAACTACATGTTACTTTTAAAAACTACATAAACTACATTACATGTAGTTAATGTAGTTTATGTAGAGGGTGTAGTTTATGTAACCTATGTATATAACTTTCAAATATCAAAGGTTTGAGGTGAGGTTATAATAAGTTGAAGCTTTAAAAACACATAATGTATTTAAGAAAACAGAAGAAATATGGCTTTAAATATAATATTTACATCATATTATCTCTATTACACCTCATACAAATGAAAATTATTCATAATATCAATACATAGTTGATTAACGTAGTTTTCATGTAGTTAATGAACGGGAAAAGACGTAGTTTTTGAAGAAAAACTACATGTAGTTAATCAGGTAAATTACGTCTTAATTAACTACTTCCGAACCCTGCTGTCACCTGTTTTATTATTTTCCTTTTCTATTTTACGAAAGTAAAAATAGTTACCTATCTGATTCGATCAGGTACTCATTTTAAAGAATATCAGTAACTTTTTGGATAGAGGGTTTTTATATTTGCGATGTTGGTAAAAAATAACGGTCAAAATTCAAAGTTATTCATTTTATAGACTATATCAATTAAACTTTTAATTACGTAATCGAGGGCGCGATTTTTAAATTCATTCAACCAACCATGGACATATTCGGCGCCTGTCTGACTAACTGGAATTTAAATTTCGCGCTGGGGATTCGGGTGGTAGCTCTGCTGTAAAAAATATCAAATTGCCGCATTTATTTATTTATTTCCTGACATTGTCAATCGTTTTGACACTTTAGTTTTGTATTACGAGTTTTTGGTTTAAATAAATAGTGTATCACAACACTATGTACGTATACACTATGTACGTGTATACACACTATACTTTAAGCTTGAAAACATTCTTCTTTTTAGAATCTCTTTTAATGCGAAGTGTACAAGATATCTTAATAGCAGTAAAAAACTCATCGCAACTTTATTAGAATTTTTTGAACGGGAAAGCGGTAGTAATGGCCCTTTATGTTTCTTTAGTGCCGTTAAGAAGGTTAGTGTTGTTGATGTAAATACTAACTGTTTATATATTTATAATTAATTTATTTTTGTTTTCTTAAATAATTTGATTGAAAGAAAATATGTAAAAGAGGGCAAACGCTGTGCCGGCCAAGCTTAATCACGTGACTAACATTTTATTTGGTATGAACTGTATATAATAATAATTATTTATTTCTGCCATTTACCATAATTTTACTATTATAGTAGAATTGAGAAAAAAAATAATACTTAAAAATGCTTAGGTATTCTTTTGAAACCAGAAAATAACAAAGTAATTTTTTTCAAAAACACCCAGGGGGGGGGTTATAGCCCCAGGCTCCGTCATTGAGAGGGGTCCCCGAATCGGGAGAATTTAAAATCGAGATTAGTTAAAATGTACATATATTATTCATGTATAAAAGTAACTAAAACTCTATTTTAAAAACAATAATGGCTCGTTCTACTTCAATGACAAATGGTTATTCTAGACAAATGGCTCGTTCTACTTCTACTTTTTAAATTTTTCTGTATATTTCAATTTGTGTTCCGAAACCATTAAGCCAAAATGTAAGGATTGGTAGATCTCGCCAAAATAAACGTTTTGAAATGGGATACTAATGGTCGGAAGTGTGTACGTCGTTTTCAAAATAGAGGGTGTTAAACTTTTAAGAAAAAATCGATCTTTTTTAATACCTATACAGGGTGGCACACCGAAAACTTTCCACAACGGGTTTTTTGCTGGTAAATAAATAATTCGAAAAATGCTTGGACAGGTCGATTTTGCTTTTCAGGGGGACATTTCCGACCATCAGTGTCTCATCTCAAAAAGTTTATTTTGGCGACATCTACCAAACTTTAGATTTTGGTACAATAGTTTCGGAACACCCTGTATTTTTAAATCTACGAAAACTTAGGGATATTTTAAATTAATTTTAGATTCAAGAAGAAAAACTAAAGAAACCTTTAAAATTGCCTAAAGTAACAGACTTTTTTAGTATTTGCGAAACCCCTTGAACGTCAAATTCTGAGTTGAATAAAAATCAAGATCATGAACTGCCTTCCTGTTCAACTTCAAGCAATATTAGTTTAAGTGAAAATAACAGCAATGAGGAAAAATAATCCGACCTGGGGGCTCCAAGAGTAGCCCTTAGCCCCGGGCCCCCTAGGACCTTAATCCGGCACTGACAAAACCTGAAAAATAAAAAAAAAATGGTAAAAAATATTTTAAAGAACAATGAAATTAAGAATTCTAAATTTCTTCATTTATTTAAACCTAATTTTTAGTTAAGTTTCTGTTTAAGTAACAGATTTCCCTAATGTAGTAAAATCTGAAATCTACACAAAGCGAAATATAAAATTGATGTGTGTTTAATAATCAACACACGTAATCATGGATCAGTCGGACTATAAATTATCCCATTTAATTGCTATCATAAAAATAAAAGGAAGAAATCGTCAAAATGTTAAGTATTTACAAGCTTTAAATACTTATAATTTTAATTAAGTCTTTATGGAAATCAACTTTTATTCTGTAAATTATATTAAGCAACAATAATTTAAGTGTAGTTTTAATTAAAAACACATCAGGATGATTAAATATTTTTGTACTTTTAAGAAAATACTTAAGTTAAAAGAAATACGATTTTTTTAACTTATAAATGGGGAAAATAATACAAGGTCCTGTCCTGTCAAAAAGGATTGGAAGAGAGAAACGTTTGCTTAGTAGGTAAAAGACCATACCATAACGTGGTATACTGATGCTTCCAAAGTCAAAGCTGGAACAGGGACAGGGGTATTTAGGTCGACAAATAAATACTCCGAACCAATAGGCACCTACCTCAGCATCCTTCGGGCAGAAATCTACGATATCGAAAGATGCGTACAACTTATCTTAGATAGGAACTATTGGAAACAGGAAATCTTCTTCTTCCTGTGCCTTGTGCTTAGCCGCGCGTTGGCGATTGTCTGTACTCTTCATACAATGTGTAGAGTGCCGTTTTCGGCTCTTCGAAATATGGTGGCTGCGTCGCTGATGTTACACCAATCCCGTATGTTTCTTAGCCAGGAATGTTGTTTTCTTCCTGGGCCTCGCCGTCCCTCTATTTTTCCTTGTAGAATCAGCTTAGGAATGTAATATTTGTCTCCTCTAAGTATATGGCCGAGGTATGAGACTTTCCTTTCTTTAACTATGTTAAGCATTTCTCGTTCATAGGCTGCAGTTCTTAAAACTTCTTCGTTGATGGCATGAGCAGTCCATGGTAAGAGTCTCCGGAGAGTCCACATTTCGAAAGCCTCGATGCGGTTCAGGGTTCTAGTCTTGAGAGACCAGGTTTCTGCGCCGTATAGTAAGATAGGCCATATGTAGCATTTTACTACCCGTAGTCTAAGTGTTAGTGGGAAAATAGCCATCATCAATTCAGGGGAAACAGGAGATAGCCATCATCAATTCGAAGTTGATCAAAGAATGCCTAGAGAAGCCGAATAAATTAGTCAAAGAAAATAAAGTCCTTCTACTCTGATACCGAGAGGTAGAAGCAGATAGAAGGCAATGAAAAAGCAAACGATCTAGCTAGAAAAGGAGCTAATATTCCACTAACTGGACCAGAACCGTTCTGCTTCTCAAGTGGAAACCAACTTAAAGTGGAACTCAAAAACCTGGAAGCCTCCATCTGTACCCTGGAACTCTCTCTCAAACGAACATCTCAGTAGATTGAAGCAGAGAACAACGGCGAAAATTCTGCTGTAAAATTTTTTTTTTGGTGTGTTGTGGTGATTTAGTGTTTTTATTTTGTTCTATTTCGGAGTAAAAATGACTTTTTGCGCCTCGGCTGTATGCACACGCAATTAGATACTTATGTCAAACGTACATCTTCTCCACAAAAAGTGTCATTTTTACTCCTAATAATACAATATGTTATTTTTTTATTTGACAAATTAAATATATCTTGAGGTTTTTAGCCGTAGATGACAAATCTTTGTTTGGTTTGGTTATGTTATGGTTATGTACAAGTTTGATAAAACATTTCAAGGAAAATTTGACTTGTTCTATGACATGTTTCACATAAATTTGATGAAAAATTATCTCGAATTTATTTGACGACACATCTTTTATATTGGCAAGATCTATTTCATAAAATTAATTTGAAAAATAACTTACCACTTGTAAAACAGCTATTAAATTTATTTTAATGAAATTTATTACTACTATATTTTGTGTATTTACGTTTTAATTCAAATATAATAATTTAGTAAAAATTGTTATCATGTGCTTTCCAAAAATATTCTTTGGCAAGCAACCACCGTATATTCAAATTCACAGATGTTTCAACAGTCATTATATTATATCAATTTGTACTGGTGTTTTTTTTTCTCAAATTGTCAACTTATTTTATACAGGGTGTGAAAAAGTGTATCTAATTAAAAAAAAAGTTTCTATGAAAATATGCCCCAAAATGCTTCCCGAAGAAATTACAGCCCTCGAAAAGTTAAATAAAATTAATATATTTTGTTTATTTTTAAGAACATTGATAAAAAGTTTTTCCTTTTCCAATTTGGTACTCTTACGCACATTTTAATGCCCAAGCGAATGGCGATAGTGTAAAATTCCGTAACAGCTCAGAAAGGGCACTTTCCATTGGTAGAGAGTACTCCTGGTGGTACTTCTTTTATCCTTATAGATACAGTAATCGATACAATAAAATTAAAGCCAGGAAAGGAAGTACCACCAGTAGTACTCTCTACTCTAATAGAACAAAATATATTATTTTTATTTAACCTTTCCAGGGCTGTAACTTCTTTGTTAAGCATATTATGTTCATAGAACTGTTGTGTTTTATTTTTATCTGTAGAATCACCCACCAAAGTTAGATACACTATTTTTTCGACACCTTGTATAACAAATAAACCGATTTAATTACAGGTATCAATAAAGCGACATTGAAAAAACAAAGCGATTTCATTTTTTTTAATTTATTATTTTTGATAACTTATTTATGGGTGCAAGTGACACATAGAACGCATACAAATCACAATTACATTTAAGAAATTATACTGTATAATAATTGATATCCGATTCAATAATAAACAAGCGATTAGATACTTATGTCATTCGAAAAATACTATCAGAACCGATTGGATCAAGTCCAATGACGAACATAAAATCTAGTAAAAAATTTGTTAATCTATTAATAATAGTGCAATTAGTATTTTAATACTTTGATTGCATTGTAAAAATAGTACAGTGATGTATTACGTAAATATAACGTATATTATACAGAGTGATAACCAAATTGGAAGGAAGATACGATTGAAACGAAAGTATTTAAGATATACTAACAAGATATAAACAAAAGAATTCTAGATTGGTACTTATTTATTAACGAAGATCTTATATGATTATTATGGCTACAACGCTCAATGGAACGAAATATGCTGGGAATAACTAAGAAAGAACGTAAAAGAATAGAGTGGATAAGACCCAGGTAATAGATGTCATCCACAGAATCAAACCCCTCAAGTGGCAAGAGGCAGGACACCTGGCAAGAAGGACGGATAACAGATGGATGACAAAAAATACGGACTTGATGGATGATAATCAACTAACTTCGTCAAAATTAACCACTAATTTTGACGTTCTGAATGCTTACATTGAAATTAGAGGAACGAACTTCTACGCTAATTGAAACCACTAATTTATTCCACTAATTGCGTGGTTCTGAATGAACCTTTAGTGGCAAAAGTTAAATTTTGTTACCTTTTTCTACTAACTGAAAATTGCTACGTTCTAAATGCTTATATTGAGGAACAATTAGAGGAACAAACTTCTACCTTCATTGAAACGAACTTAGATGACTACGATCTTCATTTCCAAGTTCCAAGCCATCTCCGACGGCGTTTTTTTCGACAGTATGGTACATTATGTCTGTAATATAAAAGTTACAATATACACAAAATTAAATAGGTATTCAATTTTAAGCTCTATGCAGTTATGTAAATACATATATGGTGTGGTTTAAATTCTCATCGTAGGCTCACCGAAAAATAAAGTTATATTAATAATTATTTTAAAGGGAAATATGAGTTTCGAAAAACCATATTGTGAGCACAAGTTTCTAATCTGCTACTCATTGTTCTTAACTCTCGGTCTGTATCTTTCAGACCGTCTAGACTTGGTTACCCTTATATCTTTTCTGTTCTGCTTGACTTGACATGTGATTTAATAAACTCTCCAAGTTTCTCTCTCTTAAAATATCAGATATTTTAAAAAAAGATTGAAATTTCCAGGCCATTAATGTTTTTAATAAGATAAAAATATATACGAGAAATATGAAAAATGTTATAAAGTAAAAATTGAATTAAGGGTAAAACAAAAAACAGAAAGGGGGTACCCACAACCACAATCCCACCGTCATCTCTTAAGGAGATGAGAATTAAAGGTAAGTGAACATAGAGATAATACAATGGCAACATTATTATTCAATTTGACTTAATTTTAAAATTAATTAAACAAATCTTAAATTACAGGGAATTAAATGCATATGAGAGCGTCAAAATTAATAAATGTAAAGATAATATGAACAGGGATAATGGTCCAATTCCTTTCAGTTGTCTGTTCCCCTTGTAGCTTGTTACGGTTTTGACTCGCTAGGTTAGTTTGTCACGCTTAGTCAGTGCCAACTGAGCCTTATAATACGCTCATTTTGTAGATATCAGCGTTGATTAAAGAAACAAGAAGATGCGCAACCTTATGGGCGATTTCGTGGCACAAAACCTGTCCGAGATGTAGCTGGCGTTACCGTCAGCCTGTCCGAGAATTCCGAGATTTAGTTCAGCTCTGCGCCGCTGCGCGCTGGTAGTCCTCTACAGCGCAGCGGTAAAAATAATGTACCGCAGTTCTGCTTTCAGTCGACAGAGTGAGTGGTTGCCGGAGACAGTGTTGCTAGAACTACTGATTAATCAATAGATTTACGGATTTTGGGTACAGTACGTTAATAGTATGGATTTTATATCATTAAACAATATAATATAATGTTATATAATTCACAAAGAACGGCGTCAGAGTTGGTTTGGAAATGAAGATCGCTGTTAATTCATATGCAAAATATTATGGTAAATGTCAATGGTCGTCGTTTCTAAGGCAACTAAACGGCTTTTTTCGATCATACGAAATATTCAGTACCTATAAAAGAATTTTTATTTTTGTTGTTTATTCTATGTTCAAAACGAATCAATTTTCAATACATAAACGCGGATTTTTCATCCAAAGATATTTTCGTCAAACGTATTACAGATATTGCACATTTTAATACGGCAACACTGTCGCTTTCAGTTCGACCCCGTCTCCTATATGCCGTCGCTAGCCGAATTAGAGCAAATGAGCGTTTCTTGCAATATGCCAACACTCTCGCTTTCAGTTCCACACTGTCTTTGATATGTCTTCGCTAGCTGTATTAGAGAAAATGAGTGTTTTATGCGTTGGCCGCAGAACGATTGGTGTCACCACCGTACAGCACTTGAGACGTAAGTGGAAATCAAATCAGCCTTGTCACGAATTTGCCCATTAGGTTGGCTATCTTCCCAATTCTTTCAATCAACGCTTAAGGTGTCTTTACGGTTCCATATTTCAGAGGAACATCAGAAAAGATCAGGAACTTCATACCTTGAACCATGAAAGAAATAAGTATTTATCTAAACTTAAACCAAAAAAAAATTCGAGTAGCTTAAAAATGTGAAAGTATTTATTTTTAACACACACACATGTACGAGTTAACATCACCGGTCAAAAACGTTTTTTTCATGCAAATTTATGTCGTCGGGCTCCGTTGTTATTCTTTATTTACGTTTTCCCAAATTTTAAATACCTACCTTTGTAAATTATGTGAAGATTCTTAGAAGCGCCATTAATATTAATGTTAATTTTTTTAAAGGTCGCGGTGTTAATTGTAGCCATTTTTTAGAGGTTGTTTAGTTATTTTTGCCAAACTTCTGTATACTTAATTTGGATTCATTAAAAATGATGTACGAGCATTAGAGAGCAATAGGAATGATTGGTGTCAGACCGTGAACTTTTGGTAGATATTAGAAATATAGAGGATCTTCATTTCCAATCCATCCCAGATGCCGTTGTTTTTTTAATAGTAGGTATAGCATTTAAATGCATTGCCTCATTATCTATCATCTTCAAAATAATTTTTTTCATTTAAATTTCTTATTTAAATTATTAGTTTTTATATTAGGTACTTAACACTAAGCACTGATTAATCGGTATTATTGGTATTATTCATGAATTCTATTACTAAAAAAAATCTAAAATTGTAAAATATTTTTTATTGACGAAAATAAAATTTTAATAAATTAATATTTGAAGGTTTGAACATTGTATACCGGGTGCGTCTCAAAAGTGGCTTTTTTATTTTTTCAGATAAAAACACGAGATTTGGTACGTTAGTAATATGATATAAATTGGGATTGATTGGCGTATTCAATTGTTTTCGGTCACTTTCTGTTTCACCGGAAATGACTACAACTTTTGATTTTTAAATGGCACCGACGGTATTTTTTTGTACTTTGTGACATGTCAACTTTTGACATTTTTGACAAAAAATTGAGATATGATCAAAAATACGATTTGGGCAGCTTTTAACCGGCCAGGACAAGACACGGAAAACATTAGACGATCAAAGCTATTTTTCCAAGGCTCCATGATTAAAAATTATTGTTTTTAACACAGCCATGGCACATTAGATTAAATTTAAAAATATTTTTTTTAAGCGAGAGTGTCATTCTATTCAGAGTGTCATTTTCTATCGAATAAAGTAAAAATATACCGAGGGTACCATTTAAAAATCAAAAGTTATAGTCGTTTCCGGTGAAACAGGAAGTGCCTGAAAACAATTGAATACGTCAATCAATCCTGATTTATGTTGCTCAACTTTTGTTCCATTTAACCGATGTTGTATCTCTTCTAGTTTTCGAGATCACAATGATGAGGATTAAATTTGGGACACCCTGTATAGTTTATTAACAGTTGAGTCAATTCTTCATACTCTTCGTAATCTAGATTTTTTGTCGTTTCTAAATATGATGTCCAAAAGAAATGGACAAATTTCACTTAACATTAACTTTATTACAAAAAAATTACTTTGAGATATTTGTAAATTTAGAAATATTCACACCCACATACCTTAATCCTAATATGAATAACCATCACTCTACAGCTACAATTTTCTGTGATTTCTCTAAGGCTTTCGACTGTGTAAATCATAATATCTTAATTAACAAATTGCAATACTATGGATTTAGGGGAGTGCCGCTCGAATGGCTTAAGTCGTATCTTGGCAACAGAAGGCAGCTTGTGAGGATTGATACGTCTATATCTTCTTGTAAGCCTATAGAATGTGGTGTCCCTCAGGGTTCAGTACTTGGCCCTATTTTGTTTCTGGTGTTTATCAACGACATTGCAAATCTAGACATTAGCGGTAAAATCTGCCTCTTTGCGGACGATACTAGTTTCACTTGGAGCGATCCAGATGTTACGGCTCTATATAATACTATATCCATTGACTTATGCACCATTAAATCTTCGTGCGATTCTAATCTCCTATGCCTCGACCTTTCAAAAACTAAAGTTTTATCATATAAAAGTACTACAATACTTAATAACACCACTATTAACGTCGTGGACTCTGTGAAATTCTTAGGACTTGTTGTAGACAACTCGTTAAAATGGGACTTGCACATCGAAGCTTTATCAAAGAAACTAAGCGCTGCCTGTTTTGCGCTAAGATCAGTTTCTAAGGAACTTAACTCATCAACCTCTAGAATGGTCTATTATGCCCTTTTTGAGTCGCATCTTCGTTATGCCCTTCCATTCTGGGGTACTTGCTACGCGACAAAATTTGATCGTATTTTCAAACTTCAAAAGAGAGCAGTTCGATACTTATTGGGACTAAACAGTAGAACCCACTGCCAGAATTTCTTTAAAAACTTCAAAATACTGACTCTTCCTTCCTTATTCATTTTTGAATCCGTTTGCTTAATCCGCAAGCATATATCTGCTATTCCGGAAAGGCCTTCTCACAACTATCCACTTAGGAATGCGGAGCACGATATTTATCTGCCAACCCCAAGCTCAGAACTAGTTAAGGGCTCAATACTGTACAATGCCAAGAAAATGTACAATCATTTGCCTTTGAAATTTGAGTCACTTTCATTCTTTCCCGCATTTCGCAAAGCTCTGAAATCATACTTACTGGAGAGAGCCCTATATGCGGTAAACGATTTTTTTGTTGATGTTTAATCATGAACAATTTTGAATTTTAAAATTTTGATCATCTCACACACTGGTTAAAGGTCTAGTATTTAATATTTAATATCTCACTCTTGATTTTATGATATATAACATGATTTTATCCATTTACAGTTGTCCTTTTGTAAAATTTTCTTGATACGCCTGTGTTCTGCACTGTCCATGTATGTTGTATTTGTAATTTTAATGACGTAAATTTTTTTGAATTGATTTGTATTGTATGACATTTTTTATTATTTGTATATTTGTTTTTCTTTCTTTTTGTTTTGTGAATGCTTTGTCGATGAAGCTGTTTTGGCTTTTTGTACAATAAAGCGTTGTTTTTTTTATGAAGCCTTTTAAACTTTTTATTGCTTCACTAGTGTCAATTATGTCTCTTTTAAATGAGACCAAACCACGAATATAAGTATGTATGTCGTTCAACTTCCCACATTCAAGCTGTTATTGTTCAATTATTATCTGTTTACAAAAATGTATGTATTGAATAAAATCAAGAACCGCCTGTATTATAAAAGATATAAAAATAACAGGTGAACAGGGACATCGAGAATATATAAGATAATGTTGTAGCATTACGGGTATAATGTGTGTGGCGATACTTATAATACTTGCGGACAAGGGCAACAAACCCATTATTAGTTCAGTTAAATTTAAATATGTAAAGTATGTAAAATGTATAATTAGTTATGGGTCTATTTTGCATTTTAAAATTAAAGAAAAAGAAATTAATTTCATTTTGATTTTTTGTTTGATTGTTGTTGATAGAACTTTAATTAACGTCATATTTTTTGCTGTTTTAAAATGTTAAGAAGCACAAAATTTAAAGGAAAGGGTGATAATAGCTTTGATAATAGTTATCGGAAAATGTGATACCTTAACAATAGCAAAAGTATGACCATAGATAAATAAAACAAGTTTAGATTGGAAAGTGCCCATAAGGACAATGCAAGTACTATTTGGCGCTATTCTTTCAACGGTCGCGACCCAAAGCTTTTGATAACTTCGGAGCGGTTCGGCTTTTTCCGGAATTATGTCGCCAAATATTATTTATTCAAATTTATTATTATTTTTGTATTTCTATTTTATTTGTGGTTGTTCTTAGCAACCGCTATAGCAGCGCCAGATCGCGTACAACGGCCGCGACCCAAAACAATTATATAATTTAACGGGCATTTCAATCTAAATTTATTTTCTTTATCTATGAATATGACGGTAATCAAAATTAATAATAAACCAACTATCAAAGAATGAAATCGAAATTATATTACCATAGACGCCTTTTAATTTTTAGGAAAAAATTCAACCATATTATCATGTTTTTTCTAATTTTTTCTAAAACGGTTTGGACATTTAGAAAAGTATAAACGGAATTAACCTTTTTAGAACAAGCAAAACTTTTTATGAAAAATGCATTTTTCTTAAAATTTCAATAATAAGAGTTTTTTTCCTCTAGTAAAGACAATCCGGGGACACCTACTGTAGATAGTAATACTTTACGTAAAAGTATTTTTATGTTATTTTAGTTATGTTTAGTTTCTATATATGCCGACTTATGTGCCAATAGTAGAATTAGCAAAAGATTATTTACTGAGAAGAGAAATAAATCTTTTCTTCCACACATGTCGACAACCATATTGATTGGAATTCAAAGTACGCTTTGTTATTTGGAATATTAAGTATTACTAAACAGCTGATTATGCTCAATTGCTCACGTGCTTACAATTTCAAATTGGCTGCATCTTGTGATGTGACTATAGATATAAATTTTAGACGAATTTCGATAATAAAAAAGTGCTAGCAAATGCAAGGAATAAAAATTCAAGAATAAATAATAAAGATGTAGTATTCAAAAGGAAAGTGCAGTAAGTCGAAGAAATTATCAGAGAGAATGAATATGTAAATGATATTTGCATATCTGGATGTTTAGGTTGAATATAATAAATTTGTAGTAATCTCGTGTAGGACCCAGGGTCTTTCAAACAAAGTTGAAGAGGTAATATTTTGACCCACTGTATTGTTACGTTTTTCGTCGGTCCCGTGTGGATAGTAAGTCTAATTTATTTAAACACAATTTATTTTACACTAAGTAAGAAAACAATAACGATAAAACTACATAAAGAACTATTTACAACTTATTTACTATTTATCTAACTATTTATCTAAAAGGAATTTATTTTGAATTTAGCGCAGCAATTGTACGCGTCGAACGATCTGGTTGTTTCTGTCCTCCTCAGGTCCCAGCGCCCCAGGCGTCGGTTTATGTCACTGGAGGTCTCTGGATTCGGGAGGCTACTCAGGTATAGTTGATATGGTTGGTGTCAATATTTTTAGACTATGAGCTATACCATTCTTTGGTTTTGACTGCTCACTTGTTTGCTAAGATATTCACCCAGGCATGGTTGGAAAGTATTAGCATAGTTTAAGGAAAAGAGTAGTTGCACTCTCGCAAATATTTTCTGCCAGTTTTTGCAAGTTGTCGAATACCGGCAGGTTGCAAAGCGTTTCAGTTGAATTCCGTCCGTCGAGCTGCGAGGTTCGAGCGTTGCGTCCCAGTACAGAGACGGATTGACAAAAAATGAGTGCCTTACTGTTTGCTGCTATTAATTGTAGTAATAATTCAAAAAGTTGTTCTTTGAGTTTTTTTGATTTCCATCGGATAAAAATCGGCAAGCTGATAGTAATTATCAATAAACATTTAATTATATTTGTTTATTTTAGAAGCTGAGATATTATGTAATTAATTAAAGTTATTATTTTTTTAGCATGTGGGCAGATTTTAAAAATAGTTTATTGTCTCAAATATGCGCATGAAAATATTTTTTGGTCAGGGAATTTGCCATAAAATTTTCATTCCAATAATAATTTACGAGATAATTTATATAGATTGGTTTTTGAAACAATTTTAGAGTAAATATTTTGTACATCTAAAGTCTCCGCAAATTATTCATATTTTTTAATTGAAAGAATTTTATAATAGCATAATCTCTTATAAATTTAATGGACTGTATTTTTTATGTTTTTTTTATTCTATAAGTGGTCGTAATATAACAATATTCAAAATATTATAGACAAAATATTGAGTTTATAGTTGAGGGAAGAAAAGTGCCACACCTAGCTTTAAACCACCGTAAATATACAGGGTGTATCCTAAAATACTTTGTTATATACAGGGTGTCACAAAAAAAGTTATGGTAAAGTGAGTTATTTTAAATTATTTTACATGATTCTATACACATTATTCTATATAGGGTATTTTTTATGGCGTCACCAAAATCCGAATATTTAAAATGGAATATTTAATATTTTATCTCAGTTTTTTTAAATGCAACATTCTGTATATTATTTTTCTGTCAGATGCAGAATTAAAAAGTAAACATTTTTTTATTTAAAGTGTTTCTAAATTCTTAACGGTTTCGCAGATATTCGCAGTATTATACATTTTTTACATATGGCTCTTTAAACAGTAAATTTTTATCAAAGCACCTAATATGATCTTTGTCTGATATTTTATCGTTGAAAATCCCATATGTAATGAAATACACAAAATATTTGCAAAACGGCTAAAAATTTAAGAACACTTTAAATACAAAAATGTTCACCTTTAATTCTATATCTGAAAGAAAATAATATACAAGGTGTTGCATTAAAAAAAATGAGATACAACATTTTAAATATTACGATTTTGGTGACGCCATAAAAAATATCCTGTATACGATAAAGTAATTTTTTTACACGAATTTATTCTGGTATCCTTCATGTTTAAGAAAACCTAGCTAAGTATTAATAAAGTTATATTCACTCTAGTTTTTTACCACTTTTCCTATATACGTAGATAATGTTTTTAACCAAAATTTTAGTATATAAGAAATCGAATGGCAACACCGCAGTGTTCTTTAAATAAAGACGGTGTACTATATGCAGAATTTTATGCCGAATCCAGTTATCTACAGAAAATTAAACTTGTTTTAAATAAAAAAAAGTTCTAGAAAATCTCTGAAATAGATAATAATATAAAAATATGTCATTATATATTTTTTCCGCATTTATTCCCATCAGAAGATTTTCAGATACAGAAGAATTGTTACCTACACGAAATGTGAAAATATTCTGTTTTCAAGCAAGTTTTTACTCCATGATCAATTTATTTTATTTTATTTTATTGTGAACTCATATTTTTCTAAATACATATCTGTGAAACTATGGCGAGTGCCACGACTATACTTTGCCTAGTTAATATACCACGACTATACAGCTACGTCAGTGGTCACGGGAGGCGAGAACAAGGTCATATAAAGTGGCAGAAAAAGAACAAAAGATTTGACAAAGAGTAAAACTTCTAGTTTCCTTATACTATGGTATTAGTACACGCAACAAGACTCTTACTGCCACACTAAGTCATACTTTTAAATAGGTCATTCAGCTCACTAGTAATTCTGATATGTCATTATATTTAACTTAATAAAAGGTGCAATCTGTAAATAAAATAGTTGTAATACATTTAGTCGCAAAAATCTCAGAACAAGATAAAATTACTGCACCTTATTTTTTCTGGTTTAAAATAAATTTTAAAGATTTTTTTGTAAGAAAATACTTGTACAGAATAGTATAATTAGTACAACCATCTGCACTTTGTTGGTATAAGAAAGAGACCATTTTAATTATGAATAAATTCATTAATTTTTGGTCCGAAATAGCCATCAATGTAACTTTCTTGTCAAGTAAGTGAGTTAAAAAAAGTAAGCCGAGTCAAGTTGATGAAATGTGAAATATTTTAAAACCAGAAATATTATCATCAACGTGTAGTCCGGAATATAGATAATATACAGAGTGTACCAAAAAAGTTCTCAACAATTTTTGCTCTTATTTTTTTTAAGAGAAAACTGCAAACGACACTTTTGTTAGTATATTAATCCATTCAAAAATAAGAAATAATTAGACGATTTTTTAAATAGTTTAAAAAGACGGACCGCCAGGAAGAGTTAGTTACTGTTGCCCAGAAGTTTGTAATTAATAATATTAGACAATGATTAAAACTAAATATTCTTGTGTAATCTTATAGGAATAGCCAATTTAATCTACCATCAGTAACTGTTTTCTAAATGCACTGTTTTAGATTTTTTATATCAGTTTAATATAGTGGTAGGTATTACCCTTGTATATGCATTTTTAAAGTAGCTCAACCTAAGACGTTTATGGATGTAAAGCACCAGATGGCGGGGCGTATTTCACAGTCTTTTACTACAGAAAAATATTTTTTGTTACTCTGAATTTTGAAGCGACCAATAAAAACAGAGAAAATAAAAATCGATAATTTTCGGACTGTGCCAATTGGTTACTAATCGACCAGATTCTTTTTGTCTATTAGATATGCTATAAAAGCTGGTAATTATACAATTCGACCATTGTAAATACCCGACAAATTTCGCAAGGCCGACGAGGCCGATGCTTTTCACTGATAAGAAAAAAAAATGTTTGTTTAGATAATTTTCGAGATATTTTTTCTTTCTGAATGCACATTTTAAAGTATTTTATATTCTTTTTGTCCGCTTGATTTATTATACTGGTTGCACGTATCGAGGTTCTGTTTCTTCTAGTTTTAAAAAATGTTCTTATTTCTTTGTAGTTGTAGTGGTTGTAGTGTAAAATTAGATTAATTTTATTAAGTTTAATCATAATGTTTAGTGTAGAATACCAGAAATAGTTTAGTAGTGTTTTTATAGTTTATTATTTTGCAGTTAAGTAGTAGGTGAAGGGATAATTTGGTTATTTTTTCTTTTTGTTTGATTAATTAGTATTTGATAATTTTTTCAGTGCAGAAGTGGTTGAAGTAGTGAAGAAGTAGTTGTGTAGTGTTTTTATAAGAGATTATATTAGTTTATTTTGTAGATGAGTAGTAGGTGAAGGTATTTGGGTATTTTTTCTTTTTGTTTTTCTTCTAATTGTAGTAATTCTATTAAGTATTCTGATAGATACACTATATCTTCCTTCAACTTCGTTGAAAAGTGCGTTATCATATAATTATGGTTTTCTGGTAGTAGAATATACGAAAAAAAAAATCTGATCAAATTTATTTTAAATTAAATTAATCGAGTTTTATTAATCAAATTAATCTAGTCAAATAATAATAATAGTTAGTTTCTAAATACTATACAGGGTGAGTTTCCTACGATGTTCTCTATGGGTATCTCGGGAACTACTGGAGATAGAGAGTCGGTTAAATGGGGAAAAAATTGCAGTTTTGTGGGGTCATAAATATGCGCCTTTCGGATTTTTCGGAGAAATTCAAGGCTTACTAGATATTTCGAAAAAAAAACAAATTTTGGCTATTTTCAAACTTTGTCTCTAATTCCATTATAATCTACCGTATGATCGAATAAAAACGGCGTCAACGATGGCTATGAAATGAAGATCGCTGTCATTTTATACCTATGTAAAATTATATGGGAAATATCATCGATCGTCATTTCATAGCCATCGCTGAAGCCGTTTTTATTCGATCATACGGTATTTTAGACAAAAAGTTTTCACATAAAAGTTGTAGATAATCACATACCTAATGAGTTTGTGTTTTCTGTTTTTTTTCTAAAACCTGTCATTTTTGACATATGACACAAACATTATGTTTTTTTTTAAATGGAAACCATAGTTGGCCATGACTTCATAAAAAGCGCCATATTTTAAGCTTTTTAGCGATATAGGTATAATATGTTTTTTTCGAAAAATTACAAGTTATAGCCAATTCTTTTCTTTCTTGGCTAATTTCCATACCAATAATACCATGCCAATTAGTTGGCATCAAAAATGTAAAAAGTTTCATGTTTTCAAAAAAAATATCATAAAATTCGCAAAGCACTCAATTTAGAATAAAATAATCTAAGAATGAAATGATTCTTTTATAAACCTGCATTAAATCAAATTAAAATAGGTATGTAACTTTTTTTAAATATTAGTTAACAGCAATTAGCATTATCATAAATTATAAATAATGTACCAACATATCGAAATAATGAAAGGAATCATTATTTCGATATGTTGTACGGTTAATACGGTTTAGAATTCTTAAAATAACAAGCAAAACTAATCCACAATTTACAATAAAATAAATGTTTCGTTTAAATTTCTTAATCAGTTGATCACTATTAAAGTTCGCAGAAACCCTGGGCTATATTATTACATTACTCTGAGGAAAATAAAGAAAATAATCGATATTTTTGACTCCGCCCCGAAAGGTTCACGATTTGTTCACCAGTTGGCAGCACATTTTGTCTAGTCGGTTGGGCAACTTTAAGAATATATAAACAAGTGTATTATATTACACTCCATTACAAACTAATGATATTTATTCATTCTCTATATTTACTTATTTTTCTGAAGCCACCACAAAGTTTGACATTGATTGCTTCGAATATAGGCGCATGTTTGGAGATTGATCGAATGATGGAAATTTCGATCAATATGATGGGAAATCGATCGAAACGTTTCTCGAAACATTTTCCGAGTCAATTCCAATAACAATAAAAAAATAACCAATCAAGGCTTGTCTCGGTCGATTTCGATTTGTTTCGGAGTTTGCGGCCGAGACAAGCCAAGATTCTCTGCAACATAATGAAATAAAATGTATACATGAGTTTTAGATCGTCGAGTTTGACTCACCCTGTACTGACAATTACGGACAATTTTCGTCTTGTAAAGAACGTTCTCATGTCTGGCCAGACACTTAAATTGGCTAAAGACATAAAAATGCCTGTCCTAGTAAAACAGGTTCGTATAAAATAAAGTAAAAGCAAAGATTCCTTTGGCGTAAAAGCCTAAACCTGCTTTGGTTGTTTACACCAAATTAAAATAAAAACAACAGAAATAGAATAAGGAATTCATGCTGTCCCTTGTTAATTTTTGTTTGTTTTAATTTTGAATTCATAGTGGAAAAACATAAATTTGCAGAAATGTTATCAGACGAGAAATGAAGTAATTCTATTTGCATTATGCAAAGTTGTTTTCCTGTCTTATAATAGCGTCTCTTTAGATTCTGTTTTTCTTTTTTACGGTTTTTCTGCGTTTAGTTTCATTTGTTTTTAATGAAGAAACAATATTATAATGAAAAAAATACTGAAATGAAACAACAATGCTGTTAAGACAATGCGGTCCAGACGCAACGATTTTGGGGGTATCTTACGATTTGAAGAGCACACGGAAAATACGATGATTTTACGTCTATTTTTTGCTAATTTGATTTTAAAGCTTAAATTTTTTACTCCTGCCCGTCAATGAAGAAAGATCGTACGATAACAGACGTTTTGACACTTTTTTGACTAATTTAATCTAACTTTAATAAAAATATAACACTAAAAGAGCTAGCAACGTCGGTAAAACGATAATTAATTTTAAGGAAGCTGGTTCTTCTGGAAATATATTTTTGGTATGCTCTCTTGTGCTCTCCTGACCAAAGTGCGATCCGTCTGGCTGCTGGTAGACTACTGCGGATCACTATTGTGCATCTCATCTGTACAGGGTGGGTCAAATTGGACGCTTTTAAAGGGAAACACCCTTTTCTACAGGAGATAGACGAAAACTAATATCGGTGTCTGGAGCTTAATTTTTATCAAAAACATGATGGTGAAAACCGGACACCGATATCTGTTACCGTTTCGGAGTTACGGGGTGTTTTTCAAAAATTTGCAATTTTAACAAATCGCTGTAACTTTTTAGCTATGGAAAGTTTTGTATTTTAATGAAAACATTTCCAGAGCACTTTTTTACGTAGAATTTAATGGTTTAAGTATAATTTTTTTCAAATTAATAATTTAAGAATTATCAACAAAAAATCGATTTTTTACATGAGATATAATTCATTGAAAAGAATTTAAAATTACCTTTCCAAAAATATATCATACTTGATATTTTGCTTGATTCCCCTTCGAGATATAGAGTTTTTAAAAATTCACCCACTTTGAATAAGTAGGTTTTGAACTGCGCCGGCTGTAATGCAAAAAAAATCTTCCTTTTAGTAACAGTTAAAACAAAAATAATATTTACAATGAGAGATGCAAAATTTTGTAACAATTTAAATTATATTTAAGAGCATCAACACACATTTAAACTATATCTAATAACAATAAAAATTAATAGCAAACCAAGACGTGAGACTTGTCCACTGGAGAAACAGACAGGGGCACAGGCATAGCAAGGCTTTTATCCAAGGACCTAGCTCCAAAACCGCAAAAGAACTGCTAATGCTTAGCAGGAATAAATTGCGGATTACAACAGGCCTCTTGACAGGACATATGGCTGTCAAGTGTTACCTGAACAAGCTCAGTCTGTATCAAGGAAGTCTTTGCTGCAGACTCTGCGATAAAGATCCTGAAACAGCGGAGCACATAATATGTCACTGCGAGGCTCTGGATCGCAAGCGACACTTTTTATTTGGGAAAGCTAGGCTAGAACCGGAGGAACTATGCTCCCATCCTATCAAGGACCTGCATAAGTTAGTGCAGGGCACAGGGATAGGAGAATGGGTGCAGATATAGAAAGGGGACAAACACAATAGACCTTACAGGTCGCAGTGTTTCCGGCAGAGGACGGCCCCTTATTGTGGAAAAAAAAAGACATGAGATTTTACTACAGTTGTTCGACATGTCGACCGTCTTTTGTTATGGACAGACGGGACCGTTTTGGAACATTTCTCGCGGAATTCATTAAGTCAGTAGGAATGAAAGTTACTCTCGTATAACCGCTAAGTACTTTGAATTCTTGTGTAGATTATACGGGCAATTTTAAAATAAAAACCTTTATTCTTTCGCAAAGGTAAAAATCTAAAGGCACTAAGCTCGGCGGCCTGGATGGCCAACGGCTGGGATCTTCGTTAGCTATTCAATTAGTCTCGAAATTGGCTGCAAAAATTTGCTGATAACTTCAGCGTTCTGAGGCAATGCCTCATCTTGCTGGAAAAATATGTTTTCGAGTTCCATTAGGGGCAGATCAAAAATAAGGGGTACAAAGCCTACTGGTTAAAAATGGCGAACTTTAAAAAATTCTGTATTTCTAAGAGGAGTATAACAAAATATCAAGTGTGCTATATTTTTGGAAAGGTAATTTTATGTTCTTTTCAATTAATTAAAAATATACAGGGTGTCCCAAATAAAAAATCAATTTTTCTGTTGATATCTCTTAAATTATTAATTTTAAAAAAATTATACTTAAACCATTAAATTCTACGTAAAAAGGTGCTTTGGAAATGTTTTAATAAAAATACAAAATTTTCCATAGTAAAAAAGTTACAGCGATTTGTTAAAAATGCATATTTTTGAAAAACACCCCGTAACTCCGAAACGGTAACAGATATCGATATGCGGTTGTCACCATCATGTTTTTGACAAAAATTGAGCTCCAGACACCGATATTAGTTTTTGTCTATCTCCTATAGAAAAGGGTGTTTCCATTTAAGAGCGTCGAATTTGACCCACCCTGTACAGGATATCCCATTTTCGTGTGTTTTATAGAATTTCTCGTTTATGAGTAGAGATACAATGATGCGATTTTCACACAACTTTGCTAGTATTTTATGAAACTAAATATGCTACACACAGGTTTGTTCTAGCCTCCTTAGTTCCTGAAATACAGGGCAAATTTGTGATGCGCAGTAATGAAAAGATGTTGAATAAATATATGATGCTCAGTAGTGAACGCAACATGTACCGGCAGCCAGACGGTCCGCACTCTGTTCAGAAGAGCATAGCAAAAGATATATTCAAGAACCAGCTTTCTTAAAATTCTATCTCGAAAATGTTGCTAGCTCTTAGATTATAAGTAAAACAGCGAAATCGTTATGGAAATGAAAATATAAAATAACACCAATACCTGCAAATCGTATATCCGATGAACGGAGGCATGAAAATGCAATAAATTTAAAAATTGCGTAATTTTGTAACCAATCGAAGTCTTTAAATTCAACCAATAAAATTATTATCGAATCATCTTATCGTCGTAACAGGTGCATGAAAATCAAGCTTTATCTGCAACGTTTTGTTGATGTAACAACCATGCAACCAAACTAATACAATATGATCGAAAATAAACGACATCAGCGATGGCTATGAAATGAACTATCACAATGAACAACACGATTATATGCAAAATTATATGGGGATCGTCATTTCCGCATTGGACGCGGTTTTTTTTTCAATCATATGTCATTTTTATAATATTAATTCTACTATTTCCATATTTTGTTCAATTTGAAAATTGTCAATGGTCGCAATTCTTATGTTTCTTTATATTTTGATAAAAACTAAATTGCGTATCTAACCGTAATTTGTTTTTGACATATTTTTTTATAATATCCATAAAAAACATGTAAGGTATGGTTTTTAATGGTGTATTCAATAAACACATTTGGATGCTCACGTTATATTTTTTTTTAAATAATTAATTATATTTTTTGACTGACACATATGATTGAATTAATATCCAACCTTGCTTATTATATTATATACGTAGAATATAAATTATTATGATGAACAATATCGTATTTCTTACAATATGTCCCCGGATCTTTTTTACAAGATTTTTTTTTAAGTAAAACTTCTTTACGCGCGCTGTGAGTAAAAATTCAAGGTCGTGACACACGAGGTAACGAGACCAAAAGTGGTAACGAAACATGTCCTTCAAATCCTTCAATTTAATAGCTGTTAGTAAGAAGCTTCTCTTTATAGAAACATGTACAATGTACAATCAAAAAGCAACGAATTGAGAAACCTTTTTATTAGTGAAATAAAAAAGTGGGTTTCCATTAAAAAAATGATTTATGATAATTTTTTAATCGCTCAATTCCATGACAGCTACGGTCAATATTATATGACATTCAAAAAATTTAATTTTTCAAACAGATAACCACATGTAACCTCACTTTATGTCATAGTGACTGTGGTAATCAAATTTGACGTCTAGGCTATACAATTTTTTTTGACAGGCAGTTTTTTTTCCCCGAAAATTTTAAATATATTTTTTTCAAAAACGGTTAATGTTAGGTAGAGAGTGTTTGATATCAAAGTTCATAAAATTTTTAGAGAATTGAAATATGTAATAAAAAATGGGGGGTACCCATTTAAAATAAAATATATATATATATATATATATATATATATATATATATATATATATATATATATATATATATATATATATATATATATATATCTCATTGCGAAACAATGATGTACAAAAAATCTGCGATCCAGATATTGTAGTTGTCTAGAAACTTCTAATGCATGATTTTAGTGCCTTCCAAATCATCAACACAGTTTCTAACAAGAACAAACATTAAATGTGTCTGTTTGAATTTTCAGTCATCGACGACAAACAAGAAACCTATAAAATTTTATTATCACCTAGTATTTCAAACACATCTCTAAAAATTCCTGTAAATCCCCCAAAACGCCAAAGTTTGGCACTAAACAAAACTAAAATAACATAACGCATTAAGTTTCTCGATATTACAAACGAGAGAGACTTCAAACTTTAAGAATTAATATTCTGGAACAATGGAGATCAGTGAAAAAAAAATGAATTTGAAGGCTCAGACGACTTGCTGTGTTTAAGAAAAAAAAAAACGTAATATTGGCTTGGAAAAAAGACTATTTTAATACGTCTAGACAGAACAAAAACAATGGCAGTCGTATATTACTTCAAAAACTATTTACATAAGAAATGAGGAGCACATACGTATATGACATCTTTAAATTATTATCAAGATTACTATGGCACGTAGAGTGTCGAAAATTCAAATTCTCTTGTTCTAGATTAGTTTTTTGGTGGCATTAATCAAACTGTTTATATAAAAGATCAGGAGCATACATTATCTTAATTTTAAATTATCAGAATCACATTCGTATATACAGAGAAGACCAGGCTACTAGTAACATAGCAACTTGCCGGACGAATTTACGCTTACCCGATTGCGTTTGTACTTATTCACTGCCGGCTAGTCGGCTGGTCAGGCAGTAGGCAGTTGCAGTTGTGCTTGGACGGGTCGGTCGTGACAGACTAGTAATACGACGCGAGGAATGCCGAGCATTTGTTATTTTCATTTTAAGTGTTTACATTCACTTCGGGTAACATTTAAAATAAAAATACTTAAATATTTATTATTTGAGTGTGTTTACAAGCCAAAACTAAAAATAAATAAATTCTCTAAACCCAAAACTAATTTCCAAAATTAAAAAATACCTCAATAAAATAAAAAAAAACTAAAATATTACTCTAAATAAAAAAAAAAGTTATAACAAGTGTTCAAAAAGACCACCTTCTTGTGCTAGACAGAGCCTAGGCGGTCGTAAAATCCCCGTCTGACATTGGCTAACATATTAGGGCTAATAGTTTGGAAAGCCTCTTGTATTTTTATTTGAAGCTCATCCAGATTATCAGCCCTATTATGACCATACACTTTGGATTTTACATAACCCCACAGAAAGAAATCATTGGGAGAAAGATCTGGTGATTTAGCGGGCCACAAAATAGTTCCATATCCACTAATTAAACGATTGGGAAAAGTATTGTTCAAATATTCTTGAACAATACGGGCATTGTGGGCAGGGCAACCATCTTGTTGAAACCAGACATTGTGGAATCTTTCTCTCCATAACTCACGAATTCTCGGCACAATCTGCTGTTGTAACAGGTCCAAATACTTTGCAACAGTTAAATTACCCTCTATAAAAAATGGACCAATCATATGCTCCCCTACAAAACCACCCCAAACATTTAGCTTTTGAGGATATTGCGTGCGTATCTCAAAATATTTGTGCAAATTTTCCCGAGACCAATATCGTATTTGTGTAGGGTTATGACGACACAATAAATGAAAACTTGATTCGTCGGTGAAAACTATACGCCGAATAAAGTTTTCATCTAAATTGGCCTTTTCTATTACAGATTCACTAAACGCCATACGCCGAAATTGGTCTTCATGGAAAATTTCTTGAGTTTTGCGCGCTTTATACGATCGGTATCCATTCTTTTTAAGGACTCTTTTAACCGTGCTAGGTGAAGAATCTGTTACCTCAGCAATTTGATTACTGGAAAACGTGGGATTTTGATCCGCGGTAGCACAAATCAACACTTGCTTTAACTCCTGTTCTTCATTAATCAACACATCAGGCTTTTTGTGTTTTTGTGGGGACACGCACCCATGTGTTTCAAAATTATTAATAACTCTTGACATAGTAGGTAAAGATGGAATTGGCCTGTTTACAAAAGTTTGTGGAAAAATTGTTTGTATATCCCGATAAGACCTATTTTGGAAATACCGTTTTACAATTTGAATTTTCTCACGAACTTCGTAAACATCCATTATTTTACTTAAAAAATAAATTTTACACGAGAGCGGCCGCGAGAATCTATGTATTCGTTTTGGCTATTAAAACACGAATAAATACAAATTCTGAAACATTCTTATCACATATCTAACTATTTTTATTTTATCGCATTTTTTCGCTTGCTTTTTATCCGGTGGACGGGTATACCCTAATTCGTCCGGTTCTGCCTATGTTACTACTACGGTGGTCCGGTCTGTATATTGTACTGAATGAATTAATCATTTGTAATGATGATGATAAAGCAAAGCAAGAATTTCCATTAACATACAAATTGGATAAAATTTACTCACATTTATGTCAGCGTGAGAAAAAACAATATCGCGATATTATTATATAACTTGGTAATATTTGAGGGGTAATTTCATCTCGTTGGAATTTGATTTTCGAAAAGTCCGTTTGCCAAAAATAAGTTTTTTATGTCAAGCAGTTTAAGCAGAATCGTGGTTAAGAAATTACCCAACTTTTCGGAACACCCTGTATGATTTTTTAAAAAATTTCAAAATATGTTTCCCGAAAGACTAACCGTTTTATAAATAACAAATATTGTAATATTTGAGGGGCGTTTTCACCCTCTTGGAATTTGAGATTCGAGAAAGCACTCCTTATCGAACCTCTACACTCCACAGTCAAAAATCAGCTTTAAACGTCAACCAGTTTAAGCAGAATCGTGATTACTCAATGGTCATATTTTATGAAACACCCTGTATAAATTTATAAAAAATCTTAAAATATGTAAAACAACAAAATAAAATATACGTGTTTAAGAGTTTTTCCGAAAAACTCACCGGTTTTTAAATAACAAATATTTTAATATTTGAAGGATAGTTTCACCCCCTTAGAATTCGAGTTTTGAAAAATCCCTTCTTATCGAATCTCTACACCCTAAAGTCAATCTGTTTTCCAAAAATCAGCTTTTTACGTCAAGCGCTTTAAGCAGGATCGGGATTAATTAATGACCAGATTTTTCGAAACACCCTGTATACATTTTTAAAAAATTTTAAAATATGTAAAAAACAAAATAAAATATACGTGTTTAAGCGTTTTTCCGGAAACTTACTGTTTTTTAAATAAAAAATATTGTAATATTTGAGGGGTGGTTTCACCCTCTTGGAACTGGAATTTCGAAAAATCCCTTCTTATCGAACCTCTACACCCTAGAATCAACCTGTATGCCAAAATTGAGCTTCTTACGTTGAGTGGTTTGAGCAGGATCGTGATTAATCAGTATGTCAGTCACTTAAGGATTTTATATATTAGTATAGATAACTACGATTAATATTATGCATATTATTAGATCGTACTCTGACATTTCAAATTCACAACAAAAAAAGTTAAAAATAATATCTTTAAATTGCTGACCTGGATATTATTTATTTGAATCTTTCAATTGGCTCAATTTTCCTTATTCAATGATAATTAGCGCTCATCAATATTGTTGCGATGAATAAAATCACAGTAAATAATTTAAAAAATCAGAGTCGGACTTGAAATTATTTTTTAAATAGTTTTGTTATTGTTAAGGTAAAACAGAAAAAAAGTATCAAGTGTGGCATATCATTGTACTCAGGACACCGAGTTCTTTCAAATCTTGAAATAAAAAATGCAGGTCCGTATTTAAAAAAAAATAAGTTGGCCAAATTTGGAATTTTTTTAAAAAGTTTTTTTAGTTTTAAAAAAAACTTTATTTTTTTATATAAAAATTATATTTTTGCAAGGTATTCAACATTATTAAAAAATCATCGGTGTTAATCTATATACGACTACATAATTTTCATAAGTTATGTCATTGTTCTCATTTTAAACGAATTTGTGCACTCCCAAGTAGAACTTTAATTTAATATCAACTTTATGCCTCAATTAAACGTGCCTTATTATTAAGTTCACGGGTATAAAATTTATTTAGGTCAATCTGTGCCAAAGGAAACCAAGTTAAACGAAAGTTAGTAAGTAAATTAACTGGATATCTGTAAATTCCCTTTCTAGAACCTCAGATAATTAGGAATGATCGTATTTCGCATTTTCGGCTCAAGTATTCAAGTTCTTTGCCGTTCCGATATTTCTGAAATGCCAAAAGGAAATGCTGGATAATATACGGAATAAAATTCGAATTTCAGCTATTGGTTTTGTGTTACCAAAAGGAATATTTGATATGTATAGAGTATAGAGTATCAGAATAAAATGTACTTTTCAACCATCCCAAATAACTGTTTTGTTTACGTTTGGCTGTTTTATCAACACAGAATTTACGATGTATATGTAACTCATTAGTTCGCAGAAGTCAAATATCGTCATGTTTTCAAAAAGTTTTATCGTTGATTGAAGAAATAAGAAGATGCGCAACCTTATGGGCGATTTCGTGGCACAAAATATGTCCGAGATGTAACTGGCGTTACTGTTACATGTCCGAGATTTAGTTTAGGTCTTCGCCGGCGCCGCTGCGCAATGATAGTCGTTTACAGCACAGCGAATAAGGAATACTGTACTAGAGGTGGGAATTCTAGTTCCTTGGGATGAACTAGTTCCCTAGTTCCCTAGTTGTAGTTCCTCCAGAGGAATAGTTCCGTGAACTAGGTCTTTCGTTCATAATAGTTCCCGACTAACGTTGACATTTCCGTTGCTTGCTAATAGGTTTTGTTGTCAGTCAGAACTATTCACAGTATGATCTGTATAATTTTTATAATGTACGATTTGTACGAAATATGAAAAACAGTATCCACCACAATTTTTTTGTGGTAATTACGCCGGCTCTGGCAATAGACAAGGCCGAATCCACCGCCCGCGCCGTCGCGTCGCCTTGTATTATATCTCGGATCTGCCGACTGAATAGATTCCCATGAACTAGTCTTTTAATTAGTTCCTCTAATTCCTCTAGGTCCCGAACCGAAAACATACGGCTGCCACTCCCCACTCCTGCCTAGCATCGGGCTACGATCGCGCTGGCCGAGCCGTCGCCGTCGCAAATATATCGGTCAGTCTCGATCCCGGAATAGGTCCTGAGGAACTAGTTCTTTGAGAAACCTGGAACTAGTTCCTTTCATTCCGGGTCGGAATAGTTCATTGAAACTAGTTCGTTTACAAACTACACACCTCTATACTGTACCGTAGTTCTGGTTTCAGTCGACAGAGTGAGTGCCGGAGACAGTGTTGCTAGAACTACTGATTAATCCGTAGATTTACGGATTTTGTGTACAGTACGTTAATAGTACGGTTTTTTTTATCATTAAGCAGTTTAATATAATATTATATGATTAAACAAAGAACGGCGTCAGAGTTGGCTTGGAAATGAAGATCGCTGTTATTTCATATGTAAAATATTATGGTAAATGTCAATAGTTAGTCATTTGCAAGCCAAGTAAACGACTTTTTTCGATCATACGAAATATTCAGTACCTATAAAAGAAGGTTTATTTATAACTAACTGGTAGAAAAAAGCAGCTTATGATGATGATTGGTTATTGTATAATTAAAACGTAGATTTGTCGAACCTAAAGCAAAGAAGTAATAAAATTAAGTTTAAAATATATTTTTCATTAACATATATCACCTTGATTTAAATTTAAGCAAAAATTTAATATAAATAACTTGTTTATATTAAAAATATTTTGAATTAATTTAACCATAATTAGTGGTACAATTAAGTAATAATAATTAATTAATACCGTTATTTTTATTTCAGGTTGATATGTCTTTGTTGTTAATAAATATATAGGATTCATAGCTATATTGCTCGCATATTTCATAAAAAATCATAAAAATATTTTGAGTGAAAACCTCAAACCAGAAACCTGAATCACCTTGTATAAACTTTCATGTACTGGAATTAAAAATTCCTTCTTTTGAAAAGATTTTAGGTTAGATTAGATTATTAGAGCTAACTATCTACATAAAGGAATGTATGCATGTAATTTTGCCATCAATGTAATCAAAGTATATGATCTAGGCACAGTTAGGTTTAATTTTTATATAATGCATCGATATTTGACAAACTAAAACAACAAACAATCTTTGGATATGTTTTCTAACTAAAAAAATCTAAATATAAACTGCATACTATTCATAAATAGATCAATAACTTTAATGTTATCAATAATAATCAAAAATATAGTAAACTAGCATGTACCCGCGACTTCGTTCGCGTCGAACTAATCATTTGTAATGGTGATGCTAAAGCAAAGCAAAAATTTCCATTAACATACAAACTAGATAAAATTTTCTCACATTTATGTCAGCATGAGAAAAAACAATATGGCGATATTATTATATAACTTGGTAATATTTGAGCGGTAGATAATAAGTAGTTAGTAGTAAAAACAAAATAAATTATGCGTATCCAAGCGTTTTCCCGAAAGACTAACCGTTTTTAAATAACAAATATTGTAATATTTGAGGGGCATTTTCACTCTCTTATAATTTGAGATTCGAGAAACCCCTCCTTATCGAACCTCTACACCCCACAGTTAATCTGTTTGTCAAAAATCAGCTTTAAACGTCAAGCAGTTTAAGCAGAATCGTGGTTACTTAACGGTCATATTTTATGAAACACCCTCTATAAATTTTTAAAAAATCTTGAAATATGTAAAACAACAAAATAAAATATACGTGTTTAAGCGTTTTTTCGGAAACTTGACCGTTTTTTAAATAAAAAATATTGTAATATTTGAGGGGTGGTTTCACCCTCTTGGAACCGGAATTTCGAAAAATCCCTTCTTATCGAACCTCTACACCCTAGAATCAACCTGTATGCCAAAATTGAGCTTCTTACGTTGAGTGGTTTGATCAGGATCGTGATTAATCAGTGAGTCAGTAGATTAAAAACCTCGTAATGTCCTATGCCAAAAACTAGTACAATAAAATCCATTTAAGTAATACAGTAAAGAAGATATTATGACGATAGCAACACCTTTTGACGTTTGCTTTGTCGGTTGCTATATTTTTGCCCTTGATTGCGTGCTGTACTTTTCAACGCAGGTATGATAAGAATTAACACAGGATAAGAGCTTTTTGATAGTTTTGCTCGCTTCGAAATTTGAATATTTTCATCGTAAAAAGTTATTTTTATTTCTCCTGAAAATGCCGAGCGTGTCGAAAGAAAATTGCTTTTAAAAATTGTATTACACCTTGGTTAAAGAGCTAGCTGCTTGAATGGAGAATATGGTTTTCATTGCCGAGTTGCTTCAATTATATAATAATCAATAATAAATTTAAGTATATTTTATTTATCTTAATTTAGAATTTTTTGGAAAAAAAATTTGAATTTTTTTTTGATTTGAAGTTAAAAAACATATATTGTCTTGATAATATGGCAAGGTAGGTAGTAGGTTAAATTTACAAGAAAGAAAACCCAGAAAAGATCCAGTGGTTCTCAAAATTTAACCAAAAATCATTTTTTTATTTTCAAAGTAAAATAATTCGGTTATTTTAGAGTTATTTGAAAACGGTAAAGAAAAACTATAGTCTATCCAACGACAAGATCCCTGACAGTGATAGATGTGTCTGTCATTTTATTTACAAACCAGTTTATTGTATTTTACAAAGAAATAAGTTGGTGCAATTGGAACGCATAGCAGAAAATTAATATATTTAAAATTTGGTATCATATACGAGATGCTATACAAACTTTATTTGTGGCTAATACAACTCTCTGGCCATAATCTCTGGCAAACTGTCACTGGCGGCCTCTGGACACCGAATATTAACTGTAAACTATGGTCTGGGTTAACACTTAATTTTCCCTCGAGTTTTCCTCAACTTAATTTCAAAAAACACGAGACACACGAAATAACACAGTCCAAAATGCAAAATGCAAAATATTTGTCATTTCTATTTGAAATAATTTGACACAAAATTATAACCTATAATTTGGCAAGAGTGTGACAACTCTCAAAAATCTTAAGTCGAGTTCATACGCATAGGCGTCCGTTTGTCGTTCATCGTTCCGTCAAACCAATAAAATTGAAATACGATCTGTAATTTTTGAAATAAACCAATAAAACTGGTTAAAAACAACAAGTGACGACGCATGACGTATTTATTTATAAACCCATCCATAGTTAACTTAAAAAATATTAGAAACTTTTTTTAGTGAAATAAATGGATTGGTATTGGATTTGCACTTATTTATTATTTATAATATCGGATCTTATCCGGCCTCGAACCGGCGGGAATGAGCAGGGTGTGTCAATAGATTTTACACTCCTGCCATGGAACAAAAGCCCGAAAGAGTTTCCAGACGGTCACCCAGCCATCCATTCGCATCCTCTAACGTCGCTTAACTTAGGTTATCGGGAACCGGTGTGAATAACAATTTGTTCTAAATCTAAAGAAAATGTCTCTGTTACTAGAAAGGCGACAAGAAGAGTTATAGGCCAAATAAAAAAGTACGGGAAATATAAAACCTAACCATCACCATTAAGTTCAAGTCAAAATCAATATTCATTCATTCGACCTAATTGTATTTTTTAAGTTGTTTATGTATCTTGTGTATTGAATTAAAACACGTGTACATTTTTAATAAAAAATGAGTACAATGTCAATTAATAATTATTTCAAATAGATATACATTGTAACTGGCTGTGGCTGCTTTTTTATCTAAGAATTTAATTAAGGTCCAATTTAAACCTATTTAGAATTATATACAGGGTGACAATTTGAAAAGAAGCAGTCAGGAATATTATTTATACTAAGATACATACTACAGGGTTGTTCACCATATACGACACGGAGTATTGCAGCTAAGTTTGGGGTTCGTTGAAGGACTATTAGAGGTACAATTTAAAAATATTTTTACAAGATACAGAGTGTCCCAAATAAATAAAAAATATCAAAGTTGTATTTTTTTAAATGGAACACCCTGTATATTATTACATTTTTAGTTTCTACGATTAAAATAAAGGTAAATTTGATTAAGGTTTATTATACTTAAATTTTACCGTTTTTGAAATATTTTCAATTTTGTGAAATTGCAGTAAAAATTTTAAAGCTTCATTTCTCCAAGGGTATCAATGTTTTTAATACTAAATGTTTAATGAAGTTTATTTATTGATCAGTTATTGTGTTGCAATAATAAAAATAATACTACCTTATACAGAGTGTCTAAAAATTTATTTTAAATAATTATTAGCTTCAAACGGCAATAACTTCTTTAATTTAAATGGAATGCCCTGTATATTTTAGGAGAATCAGATGCACAATTAAATTCTATCAAATTGTATTATACCATTTTTTACCTATCCCTTCAAGTTTTCGTAGAAAATGCATTTTCTTATAATTTAGACCCCATTTATCAATATATCCATGGAATATTGATATTTTAGATTGTTTTTAAAGCAACAAATGTACAAAATGTACAGACTAGTAATATTATCGTTTTTAGCAAAACGATAATATTACTAGCCCATTTCTATGCAAAAAGAAAACTATTTAAATCTTTATAAAAGAGTATACCATTAATTAAATATAACACCATTATTTCAGCCCATATACTAATTAATTACATACTTAATTGTGTTCGTTAATAAATTATTATAAATAAATGTGGATTTGAGTCAGAAATCAATATAATAATAAGTTATAAATTAAAGTCTCTGTTGTTATAAATAAGCATTTATTAAAAAATGAAATATCATTTTTAAGGTGTTACTTTTTATCACACTGTCTAATGCCCATACAAAATTCAGTTTTTTAGTATTTGGAGCAATTATTATTAATCAATGCAAACAGTCAGTTAATGTAGTTTGAATACTGGATCATATTAATTGGTCCTCTTTAACAAATATTTGAACAGTTTTTTTTTATTTTTTAATGAAATAAACGAATTATATCGACAATATTAGTATCTGTACTCTTTAAAAATTTGATACATCTTTAAAAATAATCTAAAATGTCAATAGTCCATGGATATATTGATAAATAAGTTCTAAATTACAAGAAAATAAATTTTCTACGGAAACTTAAAGAGATAGGTAAAAAATGGTATAATATAATTTGATAGACATATAAATTGTGCATCTGATTCTCGTAAAATATACAGGGTGTTCCATTTAAATTAAACAAGTTATTGCCGTTTAAGCTAATAATTATTTAAAATAAATTTTAGACACTCTGTATAAGGTAGTATTATTTTTATTATTGCAACACAATAACTGATCAGTAAATAAACTTCAGTAAATATTTAGTATTAAAACTTTGATACCCTTGGAGAAATGAAGCCTTAAAATTTTTACTGCAATTTCACAAAATTGAAAATATTTCAAAACGGTAAGGTTTAAGTATAATAAACCTTAATCAAATTTACCTTTATTTTAATCGTAAAAACTAAAAATGTAATAATATACAGGGTGTTCCATTTAAAAAAATACAACTTTGATATTTTTTACTTATTTGGGACACTCTGTATCTTGTAAAATTATTTTTAAATTGTACCTCTAATAGTCCTTCATCGGACCCAAAACTTACAATTTGTAAAAATCTCATCGTTTAGCTATAATACACCGTGTCGTATGTGGTGAACAACCCTGTATAATATGAAAACCAACTGTCATGTTTTAACAGCAGGATGATGGGACGTCGTTGCAGCCACCCTAATGTATTTAGTGTCTTATCCTGGCCAGTTAGAAAATTATCAAATCGTATTTTTAATTATATCTCAATTTTTTCAAATGGAACAAGGGTGGCTCATTAGCATATTTGGAAAAGGCATTTTTTTACGAATAATTTGATACCACACACTTGGTATTTCGAGACAAATTTTCGTTACGAACCGCAAGTTATAATTTCAAATAAACCATATACGAAAATGTCAAAAGTTGACATATGATACGTCATTCTATTCAGAGTGTTATTTTCTATCGAATGAAGTAAAAAAATACCGAGGGTGCCATTTAAAAATCAAAAGTTCTAGTTATTTCCGGTGAAACAGGAAGTGTCCAAAAACAATTGAATACGTCAATCAATCCTAATTTATGTCATATACTAACATATCAAATCTCGTTTTTTTTTATCTGAGAAAATAAAAAAGTTATAGGGGTTGGAAAACACCAGGTATGTGTGCAATATTGTTTGCTCTTTATTAAAAATAACGACACAATGCTCCAGTTCCAATATTTACAAACAAAATCGAGGTGACAGCATTGAAAGTAAATAAATGTTTGTATCGACTAAAAGTTGTGTCACATTAAGTGATATTTCATGTATTTCCCGTGAAAATTTATTTCAGAACTAACCTGATTCGCGTTCATTCAGAAGGTTTATCGAAAAACTTTTGCAAATTTCGTTTTACATTTTGGGAAGTAACTGAGTCGCCCGCTTTAAGAATATACACATAAATTTAAAATATCGAGCTTTGCTCTATCATCTGTTAGCATAAAGTAGGGATGTACGATATGTATCGATGTGCTGGAGCCTCGATACCTTTGTGTTCTACATTTTCCATGCGATTATTATAAACACTGCAGTATAACAAATACCAACTGACTACTCTTAAATAAATAAATAAATAAATGACTTTATTGTCAAAAAAATTTACAATTTGTAGACAAAGGTAAAGTAAACAAACAAAAGAGAATACAAAACAAGTACACAAATTATATTGTCAGTTTTATTGTTTAAAATAAACATTTATAAATGTTTACAATGTCAAAGAATAAAAAAATAAAAATAATATTAAAAAATATTTAGTAAGTTTATAGTAAATATAGTAATAGCAAATATTAGACCAGTGTTTATAAGATCAAATTCGATTATCAAAATATAAGTTATTTACGGCCTAGAAAGCCTTGTCTACTAAATAAGATTTCAATGCTTTGCGAAATGAAGAAAATGATATTATGGATTTGGTTTCAAATGGCAGGTGATTGTGCATTTTGTTCGAGTTGTATAATATTAAACTTTTAACTAATTCTGAGCGTGGGGTAGGTAGATAAAGATCTTGCTTGGTGTTCCTGAGTGGATAAGTGTGAGATGGCCTTTCTTGAGAAGCTGATACATGCTTACGTATTAGGCAAACGGATATAAATATGGAAGGAAGAGTTAATATTTATATTTTTTTTTTAAAGTCCTGGCAATGAGTTCTGCTGTTTAGTCCCAGTGAATATCGAAGAGTTCTCTTCTGGAGCTTGAAAATGCGGGCAAATTAAGTCGCACAACACGTACCCCAGAAAGGAAGGGCATATCTAAGGTGCGACTCAAAAAGTGCATAATAAACAGTTCCAGCCACTGACAAATTAAGTTCCTTAGAAACAGATCTTAATGCCAAACAGGCAGAGCTTAATGTTTTCGACAAAGCGTCGATACGCATGTCCCATTTTAGAGAATTGTTTACAACAAGCCCTAAGAATTTTACAGATTTTACGACGTCAATGGTGGTGTTGTTAAGTACAAAAGGCTGCAGCGAGTTTTTATATGACAAAGCTTTAGTTTTAGAAATGTTGAGACTCAGGAGGTTCGAATCGCACCAAGATTTAATGGTGATTAAGTCATTTGATATAATCCTATGAAGTACCGTGACAGTGTACCGTCTTTGTTGCTCCAAGTGAAGCTAGTGTCGTCCGCAAAAAGGCATATTTCGCCATTGATGTTTATGTTAGCAATGTCCTTAATAAAAAGAAGAAACAAAATATTATGTATGTATATCGATATACACTGCATATATCGAAATATTATACTGTGTATCATTACTATTCAATTTTTATACTATAATTCAATATAGTTATTATCTTAGGTTATTATATTGAATTATAAAACATTATTAATCGTTAAATGTTAAGAAAAACTATTAGCCGAACAAAAGAATACGATTCACAACTTCCACTAGCCTTTATAGACTTTGAGAAGGCAAAACGAGGTATTGATTGGCCTTATATAGAAACCCTCGCCAATATACAGGGTCTCCCAGGCTGAGGGTGCATTAGAAGTTTCTAAGGAACTACAATATCTAGAACGGAGATTTTTTGCACATCATTGTTTCATAACGAGATCTATCGATTAAAAATATTTTCAATATGGCGGCACTTCCGGAAGTACCGGAAGTTGACAGCAACTTTCTTATTTTAAATGTGTGCCCCCATTTTTTATTACATACTTAAAGGAATGATTCGAACATGAATTTTGATACTAAACGCTCTATACCTAACGTTAACCGTTTTTGAGAAAAAAAAATATTTAAAATTTTTGGACGAAAAAACTATCTGTCAAAAAAAATTGCATAGCCTAAAAGTCAAATTTAGTGATTACCACAGCCACTGTGACATAAAGAGAAGACATGTGGCTATCTATTTCAAAAATTAAATTGTTCAAATGTCATATAATAATGGCGGTAGCTGTCATGGAATTGAGTGATTAAAAAATTATCATAAATCATTTTTTTTAAAATGGATACCCACTTTTTTATTTCAGTAATGAAAAGGCTTTTCATTTCGTTACTTTTTGACTATACATGTTACTATACCTAAAATAAATCGTTTTTAAGTTATTTAAGATTTAATTTGAAAACGTATATTTTTCTTGATTTTATCTAGCTTCCTTTGACATTAAGTGTCAAACCGCCAGACAATTTATTTCCATCTGTCAGAAAACGAATTATTTGAATTTTCTATATTATAAATACTGATTGCTTAAGAGTTTAAAAAGTGAGTAAAAATATATCTCGTATTTTTGCTCTTTAATGTTATTTAATAAATTTAATAAAATTCTTATAAATAACACAGCACTGGAAATAGTAGAAAAATATATATATTTGGGACAATTAATACACAGCGGGATCTCTACTACCAGAACTCAACAGAAGAATTAAGTTAGCATCGAGTACTTATGGAAGAAACTCAATCATATTGATATCTAGAATGACACTTTATCTAAATAAGAAAACATTCGACTAATGTGCACTACCAGTCATGCAAAATCTGGACGGAGACCTATGTATGCAAAACCTGGACACTTAAAACGGATATTATAAGGAAACTGCAAGTCGCACAAGGCTCAATGAAAAGAAATATGCTGGGAATAACCAGGAAAAACCGTAAAAGAATAAAGTGGCTACAACAAAAGATCCAGGTAATAGATGTCATCTACAGAATCAAATCCCTCCAGTGCCAATGGGCAGGACACCTGGCAAGAAGGACGGACAATAGATGGCCCACAAAAATGACAGCATGGTACTCACGAGGAATTAAGAGACTTAAAAAAAGAACAAACCTGAAATGGGATCATGGTATTAGGAAATTAGCAGGGATATAATAGTCAACTATAGGCTTAACTACAAAGAGAGTATCTAAATATGTGACAAGATACACCATAATTTGAAATGGTTCAATAAGCTGAAGAATGATATTGATGATGATCATATAAGTATCGATATTTAAAAAAAATTGTGCATCCCATATTAGCTGCAATAATGAAGTTAATATATTGAATGACTTACCTATATAAAACGTCTTTTTTAATTGCAAATGTCAATTAGTCGCTAAATAATATGACGGGACAGCGAAGCAAATAATTGGAGATCGGTAATAAAATGCGTAGCAACGCCCACGATACATTAATCCAATAAAAAGCCGTAAATAATAACTTGATACGCTGACTTTCTGCAAAACAGCACATAAAAAATACACCATTTTATATCCAAGATCGTAATTAGTATTTTATTAGTCAAATATACGTTCTAGCGTCATAAAATATCTAATTTTATCTAAATTAGTGCAGCGTTATTGATGTTTTAAGTTATTAAATAACATAAACATAACTGCATGATGTTGATGCATCTGGAAATATTCACACTGAAGCAAACAATTATTACATAGTATCTATAAAGTAATTATGGAATACTAGACGCAAAACTATTGAGTTTTTAAAATGTTTTTAATAGTTTATATTATAGATTTTTATTATTTACTTCCTTATACAGTATTATTGCTAATATACTCTAAATATTTATACAAATCTATAACGTTTCGGGTGTATTATCATCTATATTCTATACCAACTAAACTTTTAGTTACGTAATCGAGCGCGCGATTTTTAAATTCATTGTTGCCAGCTATGGATATATTCGGCGCTAGAGATTCAGCTTTTCTCTAAAAAATGTCAAATTGCCACATTTATTTATTTATTTCTTGACATTGTCATTCGTTTTGACACTTTAGTTTTGTATTACGAGTTTTTGGTTCAAATGAATTGTGTTGTGAATGAATTAAGCTTAAAAATTTTTACTAGCAGACCTCGCAGTCGAACTTTGTTCTTTTTAGAACCTCTTTTAGTGCGAACTGGGTACGAAATAGTTTAATAGCCATAAAAAAAAACTCATCGCAACTTTATTAGAATTTTTGAACGGGAAAGCGGGAGTAATGGCGTTTTATATCCCTTAAGTGCTGTTAAGAAGGTGAGTTTTGTTTAGGTTTATACCATTTTTATTTTTCTATATAAATTCAATAACACTGGTTTTTTTAATCTCGAATTTTGGAAATAAATAGTTAGTAGTATTGTTTAAAGAGTCTCCTGTAAAAATTAGATATCTGGAAATATTATGAAGTTACAAAGAATATAGAGAAATGTGAACTTTTGCGTAGTCAAATAAAGTGGCGGGTAATATGGAAGGCTGTACTTAAACTGCCGTTAAACGGTAGCTTACTAAAATGCCGTTAATAGGTATGACGTCGTTGATCTGACGCACTTGACGGCTTTATGAAATATAGGAATTTTATAAGGACTAACCAACGCTATCCACCCCACCAAATAACCAACTTAACCAACGCAACTAACCTCGACATTGATAAAAAATATAAAAAACAAATATAAATTAGTAAAAATCAACCAACTAACCAATGAATTAACACTCTCCAAATAATCACGCTAACCAACCCGCCAAATAACTAAACCAATCCAACCAAAAAGTGTGAAACCAATGCAATAAGATCACGCTATAAGCAAAAAATATATAAAAAAGTCTTGGTCGGCGTGAGATTTGAACCACAGACCATCCGCTTACGAAGCGATAGCCTCAGCCACAAAACACATACACAAGAAGAAGTGCGAGCGCCTTGCTAAATATTGGAAAGTGAAATTGACATTTAAATCTGACACTGTTGACAAGTCTACTGCTACTAGCGCCCCCAATTTCGCTTGTAGGAACTACGGACTAAATTGTCACGCATGGCGGGAAGTTTAAAAAAATAAAAAAAATTATTTCTTCATTTATTTTTAATTATGACATACACAAAAACACAAAAAATACACCATTTTTTAAAAATATGTTTAATATCAATATCAAATATACAACAGAAATTAATTTCACCACAATAAATTAATAAAATTAAAAGAATAATGTTACAAGTAGATCAAGAGACAAAATTAATTATAACAAAACTGAAAAAAATGTCGTCATAGATGGCTTAGAAATAAAAGATATATCATAATTTTGAAAGTAAAATTATATGGGAAATGTCTTCGATCATCATTTTTAAGCCAACTGGACGATTATTTCAAACATACAAGCTGAGTTCGTTCATAGTGCTCTGAGAAATCTAGATAAACAAAGAATAATAAATTAAAAGTATTCCAGGGGAAAAGAGAGGAAAAACCTGTATCGTCTCTGATCACAAAAGATCCCCCTTTAGAACTTCGTCTATCATGTTAAGAAATTAAAGTAAATAATAAACCGCCTCTCGTGTTTGTTCGCACTCAAAAAATTTCAATTAATGCCTGTATATATTTTTAATATATTTTTTAAATTTACATTTTCGTAATTGAAAAGTAATATATTACATTTAAATGGAATATATTACATTTAAATGGAATATATTACATAACAATTATGTCAATTACAGGATTACAAGCTTGTTTTCTAACATTTTTTTAAATAAAACGAATTATAAAATTTCAATATTTGTATATTTGTCGTAGGTATGAAAAAAGTAAAATATGAAATGGACAAACGCTTACTTACATTGCAATAAGACTTCCACTTTTAGTTTTGCAATCCAAACGCAATATTTCTATTTCACAAATAAAAATATCCGACAACAATAAAATCACTGAAACTTCCGACAACGAAAACTGAAAAATATAACGGCACTTTTTGTTTTGGACCTGCATATCAACATTACGCTGTATATTATATGTTTGTTGTTGAAATAATATAAAATATATCTAATTATATAACTTGTAAATTTTAATATTTTAACATGATTTTAACTACTTTTGACAATAACTAACTTTTTATCAAGATGACATTTTAGACGGCAACTGACATATATGTCATAATATTTGAATCTTAAATATGTATGTAATATAATTTAAATTACTATAATGCAACTTTATAGTAAGAAAACATTTATACATTCACAAAATACAACAAAGTCTAATAATATAGTTTGAAAACAATGAATATTGAATTAAAATTGAAAAAGTTAAGCGCGACCCCCTGTGTCAAAATTAGATGATTAAATTTTCGCAATTTTTACACCATTTGATGACCGGTGGCGCCTCTAGTGTTTGTTCGGGCGGTTGGTCTTTTACTCCCGTTTATGGCCATTAAAGAAAAAGTTCTAAAGGGGGATGTTTTGTGTCTCTGATATCTGTCAGGGTATTGTTGAAAGTGTCATCTTTTTGCTCGAAGTTTTCAGGTCGATCAAAAAGATGACATTTACAACAATACTTTGCTGTAACTTTCACAAATATCAGAGAGGGTACATACAGGTATTGCCTCTCTTTTCCTCTGGGATGCTTTATATCTGTTGTTCTTTGTTTATTTATATTTCTCAGAGCATAATGCCGAACACAACTACAGTATATAATAATTTCAATATCCGAAGTGGAAAGAAAAAAGATCACCTTTCTGTTTTGTACTATGGTCCCTTTCTTCCGAGGGCTCATCTCGTTGATATTGAGGAAAGATAAATAGGAAAGAAAATATAAAATTCAATTTGATTTGATGATCCAT
Organism: Sitophilus oryzae; assembly: GCF_002938485.1. Taxonomy (NCBI): domain Eukaryota; kingdom Metazoa; phylum Arthropoda; class Insecta; order Coleoptera; family Curculionidae; genus Sitophilus; species Sitophilus oryzae. The sequence continues at coordinate 6,398,096 of NW_022146501.1, forward strand.
TTCTGTCACCTAAAATCAGGAGAACGACAATGAGCATGTTAAGATGAAAAAAAAATTATCAACACTTACCTACACGTTAGTCCGAGGAGTTTTATTAAAAACCTATATATTTGCCCAAATAATTTATGTATTAAATTTGCAAAGCAAAATGCAGCGTGTAAACAAAAGAAATAAAATGGCGACAAGTCAACGTCAACGACCCGACAAGGAGAAAAGTGGTGTTCGAATAACAAATTATGGGTCACCAAAAATTGTTTTTGTCTCCTTTCAATGCACACTTTAGAAAGAAAAAGAGATGAACTGGAATACTGAAAGAACGTCAAGGCTTTATCTGTAACTCTTGTCAATAATTTATCGGTAAGGAAGATTCCTAGAAAATCGCTTGTAGTCAAGTTTTCAATCATTGCCAGTTCTCCTATAAGAAGTGTCATCCACCTGAGCCTCAGCCACTGACCCACAGGTGCTCTTACAAAAAGCTTAAGGCTAGGCATTACTTTCCGCCGACATGAACGACGTCACAATATCTATTAACGGCATTTTAGTAGGCTACCGTTTAACGGCTGTTTAAGTACATCGAATATGGAATAGGTATGGCGGGTAATATGGGATAGAATAAATAATTATACAAAATGAACGGTAAACAAAATTTACTACTACTAGTTGTTTTATGTACAAAAATCGCACCAAAATATTTCCATCCCGGCATTTGTGCAAGCTTAGACAGAGAACAATTTACACAATAGAGGGTAATTAATTTTTACACTAGATAGATTTTGACTCGCTTGCCTTATTTTGTCATACTTGGTCAGTACCAACAGAGTGCCTATATAAATGCTCAATTGTAGATAACAGTTTAGTTTTAGTCATCTGCTGATGATGCTGAAACGGTGTGCGGAACGTGCGTCCATTGTTAAAAGTAATGTGTTTTGGTGTATTCTTGTTAATTAGTGTTTTATTTTGCTGTTGTAAAACCAACGCACGGTTCCAACTCCCAACTATAAGCTTTAAAAATAGTTCTATTAAAATATCCTATAAACTATCCACCCTTTAATGATTATCAAAATATAAGGTATTCCATATTACCCGGTCTATGCCATATTACCCGAAATTACTTTAGCTGTTTATATATTTATAAAATAATTTATTTTTCTTTCCTAAAATATTTTGCACAGAAACTTTGCCCACGGTATCACCATGATACTTAAACAACTATAACTGATTTGAAAAACAATAACCATTTTAGATTTTTTATAAACAAACAAGTTTATTTAAAGATGGAAGCAAAAATATATTTTTTAAATCGAAAAAAACAAAACAACGCAGTATTTCATTGTTTTCCACTAGTTCAAACAAAGCGAAAAATAGCAGAAATACAGTTTTTCTTCAAACTTCGCGCAAAGTTGTTTTACTGCTTCCGCCTTTTTCGTCCATAAGGAAAATAGATTTATTTTGCGTTCGTGATTTCGCATTTGCCCGAAGCGTTTATTCTTAGGAAAATATTTCAGATCTAATACCTTGGTTTACTCTAGCTGATAAACTATGCTGAAACCCTGAATCCATTTATCTTATTTGAAACAGTGCTAAAAGTCCTTTTGTTTCCACTTTTTTTAAATGGCTTAAATTTTATTTACAAAATTACTATTGTTTTTAAGGGTCTATTACGCTCTACTTTCGGGTCGCTCTCAGGGGTCGGGTAAAACGGGTGTGTGGCCGAAGGAAATATATATTATATTTCAGAAATCTGCATAAGGCTTAGCCCGATCCAAACACACATGCTTTGATTAGGCTTTGCAAAGCTTCAGCATTTGCCATAAAACAGCCAGCAATTTGTTACAAAACCATATAAATTATATATCGTTGTAATCACAAAACTTCAATCTATTTGAATTGAAACATTGACTATTCAGCTATCTTGCACACTTCGCACTAAGAGAGGTTCTAAAAAGAACAATGTTCGACTGCAAGGTTTGCTAGTAAAATTTTTTAAGCTTAACATATATCACAACACAATTCATTTAAATCAAAAACTCAAATGTCAAAAATGTGTGCAACTTGACATTTTTTACAGCAGAGCTACCACCTGAATCCCCAGCGGGAAATTTAAATTCCAGTTGGTCAGCGTGGCTACGAATATGTTGCCATGGTTGGTAACAATGAATTTAAAAATTGCGCCCTCGATTACGTAACCAAAAGTTCAAATGGTATGAAATATATAGAATATGACGTCTAAAAAATATTTCGATTACATTGTACTAGGATACAGTTTCTTTAATAATACTCGTATATGTTTTAGGTTTGAATTTTGGTCCTAAATTAATTAATAAATTTAAAAGGCAATTTATAATCCTCTATTGAAATGAGAGACTTATGTTCCCTCAATATTGAGATTAAATAGTTTGAGAAATTGTAATCTCTGGCCCGAACTAATTTGGAACTTGTAACAAACTTAATACGTCATACCCACAAGCATACAAGACGTTATTTTTAAATTAATTTTAATCCATATATTATAAAGGTAATAAAGTTTTCAGTGATTTATTCCTTATCATTTTAATATCATATTAAAGTATCTTTTTATATATTAAATTTATGTTTTATTATTTTTGCGTTAAAGTACCTTCAAATAATTATATATTCTTTTTCATAAGAATTGTTTCTTAAATGTCTCATTGATTTTCCATTTAATTTTTTTGTATTTTTTTATAGTATATTAGTAAGATGTATGTGTATACTACTTGAATAAAATAGATTTCAAATTGATTATTTTTTCAATCTGCTTTTATTATCTCTCACACTGATTTAATGCCTACACAAATCCACAGATATTATTGTTTCATGCTATTAATAGAAACTAATTTCAAACTTGTAATCTTGACAGTACAGCAGTTTTTTTGGTGTTGGTATACTTAAAAATATTTCTTGAAATAATGAACAAAAACATTCTTATTGAAAAAAAAATTGTGTGTGCACTATGTGCGCATATTTGAACTTCAATAATTGCTAATAAAAATTACAGAAATTTCAAAAGAGAAAAGAAGCAAAAACAATGAAAAATAGCATCACTACTTTCTCACATAGTAAAAGAATGATTTTTTAGTTAATGTTGCCGAGTCCAGAAGGTACCGAAAGAACAGGGAATTAATAATTTCGAGTCCCGGTTCTTTGATATCTCAAAAGAACCGGGAATTTCCGGTTCTGAACCCTAATTACCATATTATCATAAATTATGTTTTTTAACTAAAAACTAAAAAAATTCCAAATTTAAAAAAAAATTGCGCAGAAAAATCTTCATGTTTCTGTTTCGCAACCAAAATATAGTACCCCTAAAAGAATTTGCACTTATTTAAGACTCACCCTGTATAGGGCGATTCACGGTAACCGATAATTTCGGTACCATACCTCTAAGGAAACGGGATTTCCAGTTTTTTTCGGTACCTACAAGCAAATTTTTGTTCAATGATGGTGCAGTTTGTTAAACAGCAAGCAAGGGATGGTTGTCAAAAGTAAAATCGATAAAAGGTTGAGGTTTAAATCAAAATAATATTAAATTATTAAGTAGTAATCAATCATGAGAAAATTAACCTGAACACAAACATGATCACAAATGACTCTCAAAAAAACTCAAAGCACAATTTTTTGAATTATTACTACAACCAATAGCATCACGCAGTAAGGCACTCATTTTTTGTCAATCCGTCTCTGTGCTGGGACGCAACGCTTGAACCTCGCAGGTCGACGGACGGGACCTCGGACGGGACTCAACTGAAACGCTCTGCAATCTGCCGATATTCAACAGATTGTAAAAACTGGCAGAAAATATTTGGGAGAGTGCAACTACTCTTTTCCTTCTACTATGTCAAAACTAACTGTCACAGTATACTATCAAGTTGGCCTTGGTCCTTGGTCCAATTTATCGACATACCAAATTTAATTTAAATCGAATAATTAAAATAATATAATAAAATATATTTTTTTTTTATAAATTTATAATTGAATAATTTTTCCTGATCGTATTATTTTTTAACACTCACACCTCTAACTGACACACTCTAACATATCAATTAAAATATTTTCGGAACTGCAATATATTTTTCATTATAGTTTACCGAAAATAAAATTATATGTTTCCAACGCCAATAATATAAATTGATGTACGAATTCGATATCTAATTTTAGGTGACACGAGGCTACTTTAATCCGGAAATGCATTTACGTGTACTAAAAATAACTGAAAAAGTATATTTCATTAACTTCAATAATCTCTTACATTTATCCTGCGGCTTGATTCATTGATGCAATGAATTTCCATTACTAGTAATCGAAATTTATGAAAAAATATCTAAGAGAAAATAAAAAAATTGAGAAATATAGTTCTTAGTCCAATTTTTGAAGTGAATAAAATAATGATAATAATAATAATTTTTTCAATAGTGAAAAAAAAATATGCATTGAATATTCGTCATGAATTTTGTAGTACTTATTCAAAAGCATGTTTTTTTCAAGTTTAAAAATAAATCAAAATAAGGAAACTCTTTTATATAGGTATGTTAGAACAATATGAAAAATGCTCTTGTCATTTTTATATTTCATAGAGATCTGTGTGTAAAATTAGGTTGACATTTTTGAACAACATCGAAACAAGGGTGTTATATTTTACATTTAGTTTTCCAGTTGGGAAAATCCACTCCAAGACAGCCCAGTTGATGAGGGTTAGGTCCGAGATCACAATAGTGGGCGTAAGAATAGTTGATTAAGATTAAAGTGACAAATACAATATTGTTTTTTTTCTTTTTAGAAAATAACAGCATATTGCAAAAATATATTTCTGTAAATTATCGTTGTTGATAAAAGAAACACTAAAATTGCTATTATTAAATTTATTATTCATTTTGTTTCAGATAATCGAACCTCCAAGAACAAATTACAAAGGTAAATAATATTAAAAATAAATAAAATTATTTAGATTTTCATGTAAAAGAGTGTATATTTATTTATATCTTTTATAATTAATAGTGATTTGGTAATATCATCCTGTAAATTATGTATGTTTATAAAAAATATAAATATATATCATAAATAAATGAAAAAGCAGTATTAAAAAGTGTATCTTCTAGACATATTTTTGGCTGATTTTCCCTATAACACAGTATAGTATAATATCCTTGTAGGATAATATCTTTATAGTCCAAGAAAATAGGCCTTCAATACGAAGTTTTGGTAAAAACTTGAATTTTTGATAAGTTACTTTGAACGATCTACAAACGAATTGTGAAAGATTTTTTAAATTCACCCCCGAAAAGGGGTGAGATAAACAAATAAAATTATTTATTCGAAACTTCAGAGAAACAGTAAAGAAAAAAGTTCAAATAAAAGTTGTAGAGCGTTCAATTTTACATAAAAATGGTCTCTATACTTTTTTGCTCAAATCAAAATTAACCGAGATAGGGTGGCTAGAAGCTGGGGGACAGCTTTTTTTGAAACATTTTTTCCATGTCCTTGCCGTTCCCCTGAAATTTAGAATTATCTCTAGTAATACCACTAGAGGTCAAATTATTTCCGGAAATTTTTTCGAGCTCATGAATATTTTGAAAATTATCCCGAGTCGAAGACGAGGTATTCGGTAAGAAAATTCAACACCAAATTGTGTTTGAAAATCAAATATAGGCCAGTCGGCAAGTGCATCGATGGCGGGAGCAAATCCGGACAAGCTGGAATAAGTTTTATTTTGTTTAGTTTGGTGTCGAGAAGCACGTATTAAATTTGCACTCCCCGTAAAGCTCGGATTTGGCCGCCATCTTGGAAAAATTGGCTAAATTTCGGTTTATTTTTCATTATTTGTCAATAACTCGATTTCTATCAACTTTAGTGCAAAATATGTGGAGACCAAAATTAAAGAAGAAGAAAAACTCTATAAAAATGTTCTATGTACTTTTTCCGTGCGACGACCCGTTTCCAAGTTATCTCGTATGTAGTAGTATAAAAGTAATATGTAGAGACCAAAATTAAAGAAGAGGAAAAACTCTATAAAAAACGTTGTATGGGTTTTTTTCGTGCGACTACCCAAAGTATCGAATTTTACGAAAACAAAATTAAAGTTTGATATAATGTACGTGTTCAATATATCCGGGGTTAACTGTACTTGTTTCCACACCACCTTGAGCGGCACCCCCGAGACATAAAGCCTAAAAACTTGTTTGCTACTGGTTGGCAGTAGCCTGATGTGGCGGTCATAATGGAAGAACGCAATTTGCATTATGACCGCAATAACGGACTAAATTTTTATTGTTGCGCGACTGGTGGAAAATTAAGTTTAACCGCCTTATCTCTCAGGGAGCTGCCTTGTGGTAAAGTACCCATTTCCAATATAATCCACATGTCGTCAACTTAGGTTTCTTTTGAGGTGGAAGGTTCATCAGAGTTCCTTCGTTTTTTTGATGTTACTGGCTGTTCAATATAATCTTCCTGAATGTCTTCCACATCTGTATCATATTCCGGATCTGGTTCATAAGGTGCAGAATATTCTTTTCGTTGATCTTTACCGAGAGAAAAATTGTCCTCGTACTCATCTTTGTCTAATTTTGCCACCTCTAAACTATTCGAACATGATTTGTCCTGACAAAGTGCACACATTACCGAGCAAAGCAAACCTGCTTTGCGGCAATTACAAGATGTATTACAACCTTTGGCACATTTACATGAAATCAGATTTAATAATTCTTGGGGAGCTGCATCTTGGGAAGTAGCAATGGGCATCAACCCATTTTTTGAATTTTTCCATCCCCAATCCAGAGGTGATTTTTCATTCCTATACCATAGCTGTACCTGACTGTACGTACGGAAGGAGTGCAAGCGAGCTGCGTCTTTGGTCGCTGGTAATAATGCTAGGTTTGGTAAGCTTTTGGTAATAGATTTTACGAAACACTGATATCTGTACTTATCTAATGAGTCGCATTTTTTGGATCCATATAGTGAAGAAGAAATCGTTCTCCAGCTTTTTCTATATCTTCTGGGGATGCGTTTGGGCCTTTGAAAGTTTGCGAAACTGTCTGTAATAATTCTTTTTCTTGCTGTAAAAAAACATTAACGAATTTCATTTTTCCTTGTCTGTATAATACGGATGTGGTGTCGCAGCCACTAAATGCGTGGAGAAATAAAAAGTGTTCTCGGAAAGACAAAAACTGCCTAGAATAGAGGAAATAATAACTGCTTATACTCGTAATATATTCAGCGTGTTTAAACCGAGATAATTTTTTGCACTAAAGTTGATAGAAATCGAGTTATTGACAAATAATGAAAAATAAACTGAATTTTAGCCACTTTTTCTAAGATGGCGGCCAAATCCGGGCTTTGGGGGTGGTGCAAATTTAACACGTTGTTCCTTGCACTAAACTAAATAAAATAAAATTTATCCTAGCTTGTCCGGATTTGCTCCCGTCATAAGCTATTTTTTAATACTTGGCGACTGGCCTATTACCGTTTCTCTGAAATTTAGAATTATCATCATAATCATGTTCAGCTTATTCAACCATTTACAATGAGGAAAATGCATGTTTTTAAATAATGGTTTTAAAAAATAGTTCATATAATTACAAATTGAACAAAAAAAAATCGTTGATATCGGTTAAGAAATGCCTCTAATATAAAATAATTAAATATTGTTAATTTAAATGGCCGGGCAAACGCTCTCTACCGCGCCTTGCCGCTGTGACGTCACCCGCCGTTCTTCTGGTTGAGTGGAGCCAGACGCGTGTTTATTTTACACAGTGTTGCCGCAGTGGTACATTTGTACCAAATTTGATACTTTTAATTCTATTTGGTACAGTGGTACTACATTTTCAAATCCAGGATGTTTTGGTACAATAATTATTTCCCACGCGCACCGAAAATGAATAAATATTTAATAATTATTGTCGTTGAAATTGCATTAAACGCGCTTACCGATACCATTCGGAGACATCCGCATAATTAACGACATATAAACGTTGTAATGTCTATAGGGTTACCTATATTAAATAAGCCGAAAAAAACTTGGAAATTTGCTGTTTCTAACATGCTTCTATATTTACGTTTTTTTTTAATAAAAGTTTTCCAAGTATCGTGTGTAGTATTAGAATTACTAGATTTCTTCAACCTATACTTAAAATTGGGTTTTCTGAGTTTCTATTTCATGTTTTTCGTCTCGATTTGTGTCTTTCTCCATGAAGTTTTTTTATGTAGAAATTTATGAAGAAATTCACAACGGCCAAACCGCTTAAAGTCATTTGCAGATGCATTTTGTTTTGCTTTAAAAAATTGTACCAAAGTGGTACATTTTTAGTTTAGAATGTGGTACGCGATAAAAGTAGGGTGCGGCAACACTGATTTTACACAGTTTGCTTTTAAACGCTGTTGAATCCGTGTCAAAATTTTAGTTATTTGTGTTAATTAATACATAATTAGTAATTAGTGATATTTGTAAATAGTAATGGATGAGCAAAAACAGAAAAAAATGCTCCCAGGCCATGAGAAGAGATGAAAAGAAAAACGTTAAATTATCCTCTATTTTTACGATTTATTGTTGTGAAGATCATTTTGATGTAAGTTCATATATTTATGTATATTGTCTTACATAGGTATATGAAATTTGAATGTACAGGATTATTCATTATATTTTGACACCCATATACAGCCTTAACTGCAAGTTTTAGAAGAAAACATTAAATAAAAAAGTTGCATGGTTTTTCATATACTCTCTTTTAAAATTAATTCTAGTTATACAGGGTGTCTCAAAAAAGGCGGTCCAGAAAATTGTAGGTATTTTTCGCTTTTCAACTGTCAATATTTCGTAAACATTTGAAGATAGGTATAGGATATTATACATGAAATATATCTAGAATATCTAGAAATTTCCGAAGAATCCAAAAATATATAGGGTGTTTCACTTAAAAAAGTAATTTAATTTTGGCGTTTGCTTATGGGACACCTTGTATAATATTTTCATTACTGATGCACAATTTATTTCCTATAATTTCGTAAAAAAAACAATCTTTAAAAATAACAAGGGTAAGGGAATATATAAAAAAAAAACTTTCTTTTTCACGCTATGCTCTGGAGTTATTTTTCCACGTACTAAAGAAATATTTTTGTCTCTTTTCACTTCTACATAACCTATAGCATTATCTCCATACGTCTCCCTACCTGATAAATAAGTTTATAACATTAATTTATAACTATATAAAAGTTCGTAACAGTAGGTACCTACTTATACTTAAATATGCCTCAGTACTACAAAGAATAAATGTTACATACCTCTCTGTTTTTTCCTCGTAATTCAGCACCAATAAATTGGGAATTTGTATTTATAAAAGCAGCCAACATAAAAGCATCGACTTTTGGCAAGTTATCTGATTGTGCTTTTACAAACCCGGAATCTGCCATTACTTAAAAAATTCTCAGAACACACAACACATACAAATACTAACTGCACAAAAAAGCATAAAAAACTCCTTCAGTCAACGCTAAAAGCAACAAAAATGTCTTAGTACGCCACCTAAATAACGGAACACGTCTGGCTGTTGCTGGCCATCGCGCGTCGACAAGAACGGCGGGTGACGTCAGACCAATAGAATATCGTTTCAATTCGCGAGGCGTCGTTTGCGTTATCCATAGTATTTTAATGGCCCATTTTATAAAATTGTATTACTGCTTTCAAGAAAAAAGTTTTTTTTGCATTTATACAAATTTATTCTAATAAATTGAACAGTTTCTGGCGAAAAATAAAATATATGCATCTTCCTCATTATGGTGTGGCCTCCATCACATATTAAGATACTGTCTTTGTAGTTGGGCCCATTGTTGTCTATTGTTTTCTACGCTGGCCCAAATTATTCCTGCTAATTTTCTAATATTATAGTCCCATCACAGGTTTGGTCAAAGAAGTTGACATTAAAGTCACCAGCAAAAATAATATTAAAGTTTGAATATTGAGGATTCATATACACCATCAAGCAATCCAGTCTTTCAAAAAAAGTCTTATTGTCCCCTAGCTTACGTATACATTGTATATCAATCACAATTTCGCTCATTCATCTTTACCTATTTTTTTTTCTTATAAAAATGCTAAGGCTTATAGAAACGACAGACATGTCTCCTATTTCTTCTTGTACGTGTAGACTTCGCAAAAACTAAGAAAATTAAATCGTATAAGAAAAATTCGAGCTGAAGTGTGCTTGAACGTGGTGAATTAATTTATGTCCATCACATCTGTCGAAGAAATAATGACAAATTTCTTTATTTCTGTCACACAGCCAAAATAAAATAGAAACCATAATATGTAATATTGTTATAGGTATATTTTTTATTAAATAAACTTTCAGTCACATTGACAGCGTTGACCACTTTTACATATTTTCTTTTAATGGAAATGTTTTAGGAAACAAAAATAAATTAATTGTAAATATATAACCAGTTATTATTTACATCAAGAAAACTCACCTTTTTCACAGCACTTAAGGAACATAAAGGGTCATTACTGCCGCTTTCCCATTCGAAATAATCTAATAAAGTTGCGATGAGTTTTTACGGCTATTAAGCTATCTTGTACCACTTCACACTAAAAGAGGTTTTAAAAAGAACAATGTTCGGCTTCAAGGTCTGCTAGTAAACATTTTTAAGCTTATAGTATCACAACGCTATTTATTTAAACCAAAAACTCGTAATACAAAACTAAAGTGTCAAAACGAATGACAAGAATGTCAGGAAAAAAATAAATAAATATGGCAACTTGACATTTTTTATAGCGGAACTACCACCTGAATCTCCAGCGGGAAATTTAAATTCCAGTTAGTCAGCCCGGCGCCGAATATGTCCATGGTTGACAACAATGAATTTAAAAATCGTGCCCTCGATTACGTAACTAAAAGTTTAATTGGTATCAAATATACGTTTTTAGTTTATTTGTTGATTCTGAAGGACGACACAATATCTATAGAGACAATTTATTTTGCTGTCTCTCAAGGGAAGTTAATTCAAGTTCATTAAACTTGCCACAGTCGACGAATGGACCTTTGTATTGGGACCTAATTACAGAAAAACTTCTTTTTTTGTCGCCGAGTTTACCTACACGACAAAGTAATTAGGATTAATGAAAGGACTCCGAAAAACGCTTAATGTGGTGGAAGTTCTTTTGCCTAAAGTTTGTCGTAAGTTAAAGTGTGTTTAAATTTAGTGTCTTATAACTGCCTTAAATAATAAGAAAAACAACACAAAATATACTAACAAACGTCTATTGACCCAATGTGACTTTATTTTAAGGAATATCGCATTGGGAACAATGCATTCTATACAGGGTGAGTCTTAAATAAGTGCAAATATTTTCAGGGTTGGCAGATCTCGATAAAAGAAACATACACACATGGCCAAAATTATTGCATAATATATCGTTTAAAAATATACGGAAAGGAATTTAAAGAATCTTTTTTATACATAGCTTTAATAATCTGCAATAAACATTTTTTTGTTAAAATGGATATGGTAAACAATGTTTATCGTTCAGACCCAATATTATTACAAATTATTGCACATTTCGATTTGTGGTCTCTTGGGTTTCAGAAGAAATTTGACCATTGTTTTGGCCTTAAAATGCCTAGAAACATTATTTTACAGTTTAATAGAGTCAGAATAGTAACACTGTCTCAACAGGGCTACCGGCAAGTTGCAATAGCTGAACTTGTAGGAGTTAACTAAAGCGATGTTTCGCGAATATTAAAAAAAATCAGGGAGACAAACGAGGTTACAGACCGGCCTGGAAGAGGTAGAAAGAGAGTTACTGCTGCTGTGCAAGACCGTCAAATATCCCTAATTGCACGACGGAATCCCCTACTTTCTAGTAGTGCTATTAAAAATGAGTTAGCTCGCCTTGAAGGAGTAAATGTTTCAAGAAAGACCATAGTAAGAAGACTCCATGACAAAGGATTAGATTTAAGCAGGCCTCTACGTGTTCCGAAGCTTAATTTACAGCACAAAATTACGCGACTACAATGGGCTGAGGAGATGAGAGCAAATGGACCTAATTGGAATTTCGTCATGTTTAGTGATGAAACAAGAATAGGCTTAGTGTCAGACTCGCGACGAACTTTGGTCTGGAAAGCATCTGGAAGACGAGCACGCTTGAATGCAGCTCAACCCAGTGTCCCGTTACAAGGGGGAAGCATTATGGTATGGGCAGGTATAATGTACCGACACAGATTATACAGATTATAATCTTTGTTTTTTCTTTATTGTTTTTCGTGGTTCCAATTTTCGGAATCGGGCACTAGTTAGGTTACTAGTTTACGCACATAGCACGCCCACTTATGGCCTCTAAAATTGTGCACAGCGCCTGACCGGCACAGTTATTAGAGAGATATCGGAAAACCGAATAGCGTCATCCAGTATTTACGCGTACCTTATCATGGTTACGATATGCGCGAGTCAATTTTTAACGCAACACCCGCTAATAACGTAACCGCCTGACGTAATTTGCGGATCAATTACACCAAGCGCTCTTTCTAAATAACCTCTGATAACGTTTAAAAATTGCTTAAATGGGCATGTGCGGGTTTTTGACAACCGGAGCCGGCCGGCGAGATCTTTTATTTTAGGTTATGTTTGAATTGTTTTGAATTATTGCTTTAGTTTTATTAGGTAATTTGATATTTAAGTAGCTGGGATTAGTTTTAATTAAATAAATATTTCCCAAAATATGGATTCCACCTCTTCCAATACTAAAGAACCTATAAAGAGTCTTAGGTTTACAGCAGATGACGACTTAGCCCTTCTAAGAGAATTTGTTGCTTGTTGCCCTAAACCCACTGGCAGACGTTGAACAATAAAGCACTGGAAAGCCCCTTTAGCCCTTTAGTTTTAAAATACCTAGTAAACAAAACAATTTCAAAGTTTTAAATTCAAAGTTAGGTTAAGTTTAAATAGCGGACGCGACGCGAACAGAATTCTTTCCGATCCGATAACTATAAATGAAGAGAGTTAATACCACCTCACCTAAAGGAAATAACACCTGGCCTTATTAACGTCCATGCACGCTATTCGGTTTAGCGATATCTCTCTATTACGCTGTTTATTGTTATTTTACGCGAGTTTATTTTTGCGCACAGGAAATTTGACTCGTTTGCACATCGTCATAAAAAACAATTTTCGTACCACGAATTAGGGACAAGATTTTTATCTGTATACTTATAGGATACCTAATCTGTGGTACCGAGCTCGAACTCCTCTTGTTTTTATTGATGGCACAATGACAAGTGCCTCATATCTTAGAGACGTTTTAGAGCCTATTGTGCGTCCATTTCGAGGGGCAATGGGGGATGAATTTGTTTACATGGACGATAATGCTCCTCCCCATCACACTTTAGCGTTTCGCGAATTTTGTGAGGAAGAGAGTATAAGGGGGAAAACTGTGGTGGCCACCGATGTCTTCAGATATGAATGTGATCGAGCATGCTTGGGACATGTTAAAACGCCATATTGTCAAAAGGAATGATCCCCCCCATACCTTAAATGGATCGAAAATTTGCTGCGCGAAACATGGAAAGCCATTCCTCAACATCTTCTGGATAACTTAATTGAGAGCATGCCACGTCATCTCACAGCTGGCATTGAGGATCGAGGAGGCAATACAGACTATTAGTTGTGAGAAATAATTTATTTATTTATTTATTTATTTCATAAACGCCAGAGGCATTCAACAAAAAATACAATTTGAATAGATAATAGATAATACAAAAATTATACAAAATATAGAAATAATAGATTCCATAAACTAACAAAATAATAATGAGAAAAAAATAACAAAGGCCAAGCCTAGTCTACAATTCATTCTTGAAAACAATTACATTTCTAGCACGGTTTTTAAATATACTTAAGGAATTACTAAAATAATCCAAGTCGTACCCATTCACACTTCTGGAAATTCTATTTGCAGGGAATTTTGTGCATAAAAAGTTGAATATGTTCTTAAGTGCAGCAACGATTGTGACCTCAGATGTCTTGGAGCAATGTGAAAGTCGAAATTTGCCAAACAATCTGGTGAATCGATACGATTCGATATTAGTTTGTAGAAAAAACATACAGCCAGATAATCCCATCTAAGCTCCAACTTTTGGAAGTTTAGATACTCTGAAGTCTCAATCATATTCAACAGAATGTTATTCTTACTAAGGAAGAAATTCATATATTTTAAAAACTTTTTCTCAATTTGGAAAAATCTACTTTTATGTGTTTCATAATGTGGCATCCAGATTATGGAAGAGTACTCTAGTGATGATCTTACTAGGCTGTTATATAATGTTATTACTGAGGACGGGTCTAAAAAATCTTTGGTATTTCTAAAAATAAACCCCAAATTCCTGTTTGCCTTCGATATTAAATTGTCATAATGGTTGTTAAAATTTAATTTGTAGTCAAGCGATATTCCAAGATCCTTAACAGTGTACACTCTGATTAAGTTGGTGTTATTAATAGTATACGTTACATCAAACTTACTTTCGCCCCTAATAAAAATAATAAAAGAGCACTTATTAATGTTTAGTTTGAGTTTATTGTCCACACACCAGTCATTGAGTAGATCAATATCACTCTGCAGTTCCATAGAGTCTGAAATAGTTTTTATGTCCCGGTAAATCTTTAAGTCGTCTGCAAATAATAAGTATCGACTAGTAAAATTATTTCCTATATCGTTTATAAAGATACTAAATAAAATTGGTGCAAGATGGGAACCTTGCGGCACTCCAGAGAAAACTGCATAATGATTGGACAAACTCCCCTTTACTTTCACTTGCTGGGTTCTGCCTGTAATGTACGATTTAAAAAAATCACATAAGGGACTACGAATACCATAGGCATGTAATTTTACTATTAGAATTTCGTGATCCACTAAATCAAAGGCTTTACAAAAATCAGTGTATATTGAATGGACTTCGGTTTTATCGTTCATAGATTGCAGAACAAAATTTACGTATGGAAACATGTTCGAAGCCGTAGATCTGCCTCCAAAGAAACCATGCTGATTAGTTACAATAATATTTTTAAAACAATTAGTTAATGTTGGAATTAACATTTTTTCAAGTAATTTTGGAATGGCAGACTGAATGCATATTGGACGATAGTTACTGATGGATGATTCGTTGCCGGATTTGAAAACTGGAGTGACAAAGGAATGTTTCCAGTCAATTGGAAATGCCCCAGTAGACACACAGCGATTAAAAATAAAACATAGAGGTTCACAAAGGCTTACTGCACATTCTCTTAAAAACAGATTGGGAAGACCATCAGGTCCAGGTCCTTTGTTGATTTTTAAACTTAACATAGTACTGAGCAGATCTTCATATTTAATTTCAATATTAGATAGGTTAACATCGATTTCAGAGGTAAATGTATTTTGCATATTTTACAGTTAGTATATTTACTCATAATATGACTGACGTCTGACATATGATTTGTGTAACTTTCTAAAGGAGAGTTTGGTGGTATATAAGTACAACCAACTATGTATTGATAACGGTTATATGTAAAATGAATAAAAACTTGTTCAACATTATTGTTTGTGGAAGATGTTTCCACAGCATTATTAAATTTGTTTTCAATATTTTCTGTTTAAAATGAAATTTGTTTTTGTTGATTTTCACTCATTATGAAATAAAATTATAATAACAGCTTAGTTGCACTTAGATTTTTAATTTTATATTAGTTAGTCGTGTAGTAAGCCAATATGTCCAAAAATATAAAAAGAATCATATTAGGTCCAAAATAAAATAAAAATATCGATATATGCAATAATTTTTGCCATGTGTGTATTTTCCCTATACGGTTTTTCAAGTCCAAAATAACCGAGTAATTTTACTTAGAAAAATTCCTTTGGGTTTTCTTTCGTGTAAATTTAATCTACTATCTATGTTGTCATATTATCAAGAAATTATGTTTTTTTACTAAAAACCAAACAAAAATTCCTAATTTCTTTTTCAAAAAATTCCAAATTTTCAACTTTTTTTTCGAGAAAAAACCTCATAATCGTGTTCGAAAATATATGGTATGATCAAATAAAAACGGCGTCAGCGATGGCTATGAGATGACGATCGATTGGTTGTTTTAAAAAATTATACAAACCAAACCTAAAAATATTTGCACTTATTTAAGACTCACCCTGTATATTAGAATATCCAATAATTTATTTGTCTGTTAGTACAGTCTCAATCCCTTATACCATATGATCGAAAAAAAAACTGTGCGAAGTACACAAGAAGGCTTAATAGTCGTAAAAAACTCATCGCAACTTAATACTTACTCTAATAGAGTATTTTGAACAGGAAAAAGCGATAGTATTAAACATATTTGCACTTATTTAAGACTCACCCTGTATATTAGAATATCCAATAATTAATTTGTCAATTAATACAGTCTCTGTCCTTTATTAATACCATTGAAGTATAAGCTACTATCTAAATTTTAATTACCCATTACAAGTTTCAATGAATAGATGAGTTTCTATAGCTGCATAAATATGTATGTGTATTACTAGTAACATGGAAGCAATTTGCCAACTTGTATTACATAAAAGGAAATTGAATATGAACTTTTGAAACACATTTAAATTTAAATTCGCCATATAATTATGTTATAGAGGGTGTCCCAGGCTGAGCGTGCATTAAAAGTTCCGAGAGAACTACAATATCTAGATCGCTGATTTTTTGCACGTCTTTGTTTCACAATGAGATATATCGATTAAAACATTTTTCAATATGGTGGCACTTTCAATATGGTGGTTATTCAAATAAAACCAAAATAACCGAGTTTTTTACCTTGCAAATATAAAAAAAAATAATTTTTTGCTTAAATTTTGAGAACCACTGGATCTTTTCTGTTTGTTTTTCTTGTAAATTTAATCTACTACCTATATTGCCATATTATCAAGAAATTATGTTTTTAACTAAAAACTAAAAAAAATTCCAAATTTTTTTCCAAAAAAAAACCATCATAATCGTGTTTCTGTGGTAGAAATATACTACCCCTAAAAATATTTGCACTTATTTAAGACACACCTTGTATATTATGTTGAAATAGTTTTCTTGCTGTTTTACGTATACAGAAAGGTCCACAGACTTTGAGACAGGAAAAATCAAGTCTATTTAGCGTGTGTCGCAATTTTCACACCTTAAAAAATTAGTATTTTATAGCTATAGCAACTGCAGCGACTATGAAAAAAGCTGTGTGGTTTTCATAGAAAATAAGGGCACCTGTAATTCATTTGAGAATGTTATAAATCGCTAAAAGAGGTTTCAAATCTCCTGGATTTCTATTAATATTAAATAAATTTTATTAAAAATTGAACTAAAATTGTTAGAATAATTAAAAACAATTGAAATTAAAAAATTGTATCAGTCAAATTCCCTTATTTAAGGTGTATATTAAAGTAAATATAAATACAGCTCATTCTAAGCTCTACTTATCTTTAAGAAAAATTAAATTATTGGTGCAATTGGGCCTTAATGCCATTTCGAATGAATAATAGTATTAATAATGTACATTAAAATTATAATAAATTTTATATCATAGTGTGTATTAAAACTAAAACTAAAACACTTTTAAATTGGTATTATATTAACAACTTTTGTTTTTTTA
This sequence comes from Sitophilus oryzae, assembly GCF_002938485.1. Lineage (NCBI taxonomy): Eukaryota > Metazoa > Arthropoda > Insecta > Coleoptera > Curculionidae > Sitophilus > Sitophilus oryzae. The sequence goes on from NW_022146501.1 coordinate 6,415,745, forward strand.
ATCCAAAAAAAATGTAAAAGTAACAAATCTCTCAATCAAAATATTTGTGGTCCTGAAAAGGACCTTTGTTTTCCCATGTTCGTCAAGGTAGGTAATGGGTAAACGGTAAAAAAACAGGATAATGAAATTTAAAAAATTACAATTTTTTTTCAAAAATGTCTCCCTCTTGCATTAAACAATAACCTAAACGATCATAAAATCCCCTCTCTCCTCACATTGGATAACATATCAGGGGTGATAGTGTCAAAGGCATTAAATATTTTCTGCCTTAACTGCTTCAAGTTTTGAATTTCTTCATGGCCGTAAATTTTAGGTTTTATGTACACCTATAAAAAGAAATCATTCACCGAGAGGTCAGGTGAAATTAAACGTCAGTCTAAACAAAACTGTCATTTTTAAAAACTTGTCAAAATTTGGACACACGCTAAATGGACTTGATTTTCCTATATCTCGAAGTCTGTGGACTTTTCTATATATATAAATTATATAATTCTTGCCGTGAACTGCTATGAAAAATTCTTAGTCCACGTTATCCTCCTGTACATTATGTGACATTTTGGATAATATATTACCTACATAATACACGAAGCTTGAGAAAGACAAAAACCCGGAAATTGAATGACATGAAAATTATTTGAAAGTTTCTGTTTTTCATTTCCTGTTTACAATAACACAATACCGAGTTTTTGTTTTCTTTTTAACTAAAATATTTTTTCAATCTAGCACGAGTTGGAAACAATTAAAGTTTAAAATGAGAAAAAAAATCTTATTATTATAAACAGCTCTGTCTTGTATTAATATACAGGGTGCCCCAGGCTGAGCGTGCATTAGAAGTTTCTAGAGAACCACAATATCTAGATCGAAGATTGTTTGTACATTATTGTTTCACAATGAGATCTATCGATTAAAAATGTTTTCAATATGGCGGCACTTCCGGAAATACCGGAAGTTGACAGCAGCTTCCTTATTTTAAATGAGTACCTCCATTTTTTATTACATACTTAAATTCTCTGTAAAATTTTATGAATTTTGATATCAAACAGACTATACCTAACATTAACGGTTTTTGACAACAAAAAATATTTAAAGTTTTTAGAGCAAAAAACTGCCTGTCAAAAAAAATTGTATAGCCTTATAAACGTCAAATTTAGTGATTAGCACAGCCACTGTATATTTCAAAAAATAAATTGTTTGAGTGTCATATAATATTGGCCGTAGCTGTCATAGAATCGAGAGATTAATAAATTATAACACAGATTAGGTATACTATATGTATACAGATAAAAATCTTATCCCTAATTCGTGGTACGAAAATTGTTTTTTATGACGATGTGCAAACGAGTAAAATTTCCTATGCGCAAAAATAAACTCGCCTGAAATAACAATAAACAGCGTAATAGAGAGATATCGTTATGTCGATGGTTTGACACCCCGTGTAGAGACCAACCTGAGCGTGATATTAGTAGTTAATATGATAAATCAAACTAAATTATTGAAACGACTCTAAACCTATTTCCAACCAATTACCACCATTCAAAGTACTTTATTATCCAATTTCAAGTAGAGGAAGCCAACGTAAATTCGAAAGGTGAAGGGAACCAAGGGCTAATTGGAAATCTTGCCCTTATCTGTTAAGATACAGCATGAGATAAGGTAATTAAATAAATGTTAACGCTGTTATAGGTCTTAGAGGGTGTGGAAGCACTTCACAAGGGAGTTGTTAATAAAGTAATAATTTGCCGCGTTTATTTGTCGGCTTGTTCAGAATTAGAAGCTTTAGATTAACGTTAAAAAAACAAAAAATTAACTTTAGAAGCTTTATATATAATAGTTGTTATAACAGCGTTACTTAAAATAAATGAAGAGTAGAATAAAGGCCCAACAAATAAATATTCTTACTGATTCCTTATATTTAAATTTACTGTAATTTCATGCCTCCGTTCATCGGATATACGATCGGCTTGTGTGTGATTGGTGTTATATTTTAATTTCGACGGTAGCTGCCGGTAGACGTTGCGTTCACTACTGCGCATCATATATGTATTCAACATCTATTCACTACTGCGCATCACAAATTTGCCCTGTATTTCAGGAACCAAGGAGGCTAGGACAAACATATGTGTAGCATATTTAATTTCATAAAAAAGTAAAATAAAAACACTAAATCACCACAATACACCAAAACACTTTTATTTTTACACTGGACGCGCGTTTCGCTAACCATGTTAGCATCATCAGCAGATGATTATAAACTAAAGTACAATCTACAAGTTGAGCGTTTATATACTCGCTCAGTGGGCACCGAGTGGGCGTGGCAAAATCTAGCCAACCGAGTCAAGAGCCAACTGAGCGTAACAGTTAGATTTCCGCCACTAGAGTAGTAGGAACAAAGGAATTGACTGCTGACAATATGTTCATAAACGATTGACTTTGCCAGGGATACCATAGCTTGATCTTCAGCTGAATGTTCATTTTAATCTATTAACATTGATCTACTACGACAATATTTATAACGCAAGATGATATTCGGTTCACCATAGTTTGCCCGAGCTAGTCAGCCAGTTAGTTATTGATCTTCTAGTTTGCCCAACATATTCTTGATTACCTAAGAATCCAGAATACTGACAGTGAGTTTTTATCTTCCACACTGTTAATAATTCCTTTAAGACCGTACTGCACATCGTTTACTGACATTCTTTAAAATATTTAGACCACTCTTTCATCAGATGAAAAGTCACCTGTCAGAAATCATAATCTATACCTACGTTTTCATTTATCAATTCAGTGAAGGAGAATATCCATTACCTACGTTACATTCTAATGTAATCTTTTCCAGGTCATTCGTTGAAAGTGGAAACTGTGGTCTGATGATCCGGCTATTTAACCTGAATGATTATGTTCCATGATCATGATGTGATTAGAATGTATCTGCGTGGTCGTATTTTTCCATAGATATCAAATTCTGCGGCAATTATTAGTATTTCTAATAACTAATACATCTAGAAATGGTAATCTGTCGTTGTTCTCAATTTCATGCGTAAATTTAATGGAAGGAAAACGATTATTTAACTTAGAAATAAAATTATCTATGGTGTCTCAATGTGTGTCAAAAACAACAAAAATATCATCCACATACCTAACCCATACTCTTGGAAAATACTTAAACTGATTCTTAGCTTCCACTTCAAACCTGCTCATGAATAAATTAGCCAAAAATGGAGACAATGGATTACCCATTGCTGTACCTTCCCGCTGTTCAAAAAAGTTGTTATTAAATTGAAAACAGTTTTGTTTCATACATAACGATGTAAGCTCAATATATTCAATCACAGTTTTGTTGTCGAGACCATTTGCGTTCAGTAATTCCTTCAAATAGCCTAAAGTATGTGGAATTGGAGCACTTGGGAACAACGAAGATACATCAAAGGAGACCAAAATTTCACCTTCATGCAATGTTATATCTTTAATTTTGTTAATGAATTCAATATTATTTCTAACTGAGAAAGAAGGTTCATGATCAGGTAAATTTTCAAACTCACTTGATAACCATTTTGCCAAATTATAAGTCGGAGAACCTACAGCCGAAACAATTGGGCGCTTAGACTTGTCCGGTTTATGAATTTTTGGCAAAGCATACAATTTTGGTAATGAGGGATTGGATACTTGCAATTTCCTCTTTAAAGAAAGATCAACAAGGGTGTTACATTCTTTTAGAGTTTAAAAAAAAAAAAAAAAAAAAAAAGCAATAAAGAAAAAGCAATGGGTGATCCATTGTCTCCATTTTTGGCTAATTTATTCATGAGCAGGTTTGAAGTGGAGGCTAAGAATCAGTTTGAGTATTTTCCAAGAGTATGGTTTAGGTATGTGGATGATATTTTTGCTGTTTTTGACACACATTCAGACACCATAGATAATTTTATTTCTAAGTTAAATAATCGTTTTCCTTCCATTAAATTTACGCATGAAATTTAGAACAACGACAGATTACCATTTCTAGATGTATTAGTTATTAGAAATACTAATAATTGCCTGGAATTTGATATCTATAGGAAAAATACGACCACACGCAGATATATTCCTAATGAATCACATCATAGTGTTGAACATAAAATGGCTAGTTTAAATTTCTTAGTTCATAGATTATTTAGTTTCCCACTTTCCAACGAAAGATATGAAATAGAAAGAGATTACATTAGGAATGTAGCTGAGTATAATGGATATTCTCCTTCACGAGTTGATCAATTAATTAGAAAACGTAGGTATAGGTTAATGATTTCTGAAAATTCGACTTTTCAAGTGGAGAAAGATACGTCTGAATATTTTTCGATACCGTTTGATAGAGAGTTATCCCGTGGTCTAAAAGGAATTTTTAAGAATGTCAATTATAAACTTGTGTATAGTGCTAATAATAAATTACAACAATTATTAGGTAATCCAAAGAATAAAACACCTCCACTGGAAAGGTCGGGTATTTATGAAATTTCTTGTAAAGATTGTAATCAGAAATATGTTGAGGAAACTAGAAGATCAATATTAACTAGATTTAAAGAACATTTAGCTCAGATAAGATATGGTAGACCGGATAAATCTTCCGTTGTCGAACATATTGTTGATAAAGAACATTGTATAGGTCTTAATAATTTAAAATTAATTAAACAACTCTCAAATTACAGGCAATTAGATGCATATGAAAGCATCAGAATTAATAAATGTAAAGATAGTATGAACAGAGACAACGGTCCAATTCCTTCAAGTTCTTTGTTCCTACTACTCTAGTGGCGGAAATCTAACTGTTTTGCTCAGTGGGTTCTGACTCGGTTGGCTATATTTTGCCACGCCACTCGGTGCCCACTGAGCGAGTATATAAACGCTCAACTTGTAGATTGTACTTTAGTTTATAATCATCTGCTGATGATGCTAACATGGTTAGCGAAACGCGCGTCCAGTGTAAAAGTAAAAGTGTTTTGGTGTATTGTGGTGATTTAGTGTTTTTATTTTGCTGTGTAACACCAAAGCTTCCAACCCTCAACTGTAATAAAAAAGTAGCAAAGTAATGTGAAAATCGCATCATTGTATCTCTACTCATAAACGAGAAATCCCATAAAACACGAAAATTGGATAACCTGTACAGATATGATGCGCAGTAGTCTACCGGTACCCAGACGGTCCGCACTTTGGTCAGGGGAGCATAGCAAAAGTTATATTACAGAACCAGTTTTCTTAAAATTCTCGTTTTCACGACGTTGCTAGCTCTTGTACTATTATTTTTATTAAGGTTAGATTAAATTTTTCAAAAAAGTCTCAAAACGTCCGTTTCTCCGTTGAAGGGCTGGAGTAAAAAATTTACGGATGAAAAGTGGAGCGAAAACGCTACGACCAATCAGAGCGCCGTCGGACCATCGAATCAACGGATAACGGACGCATGAAAATCAAGCTTAAAGACTGTATATTGCACCTTAAAAAGGATTTATCATATTGCCCGATATGTATCCGGATTATCCAAGTTCTAGAAATAAAATTAATTATCTGATAATGATGCGTATTGCACTTAAATGTATAACATCAATAACTGAACACCCACATATAGCTACATAATGGATCTATAGCGTGTAATGGAATCCTCCTTCTAATTGCTTTCAGTAAATTCCAGCGTCGACACTATTTTCCATTTCTAAATGCAACATTGCCTTTAGTAGTTTTCTGTTAATTACATGAACTAAATTCTAGTCAATTCAGTTAAAAAATGGACCATATTTAGAGTAAATCTCACAAAGAAATAAATTAGGAAACAAGTATGATTAATTTATATAAATAAAAAAAAAACGGCGTCAAAAAAGGCTGGGGAATGACAATCGATAATAATTTTGGCGAGGTTAAGCCATCTACGTCGTTACTTGGTCCGTACTCCTATTTTTTAATTGCGCTTACTGCCAGTTAGCCTTACGAAGGTTGTAATTTTATTTTTATATTGAGCAAAGTCTTTGACGCCGTTTTTTTTTCGATTATACTGTATTACAGCTCTATTTTGAAAAATTGCAAATTATATCAGAATATAAGTACCTATAAATATATGATCATCAAACGTTTAGCTGCTTTATTTACACTTCAAACCAATAACATACTTTATATTTAGAGTAGTTATAAAAATACACCGTAGCCTAGACTGTGAAGAAAATAAATTAAACGTTTTTTTTAAGTAAATTAAAGTAAAATTAATGGACCTATTACAAACGGCTGAACATTTTCTTAGAGTTGCATGTTTACCTACATTAGAGCAAACGTTTGGCAAATAACGTAGTTACATTCAGCGGAAAAATAAATATCGTTTATAGATTTACTGTAAGAGGAAAACGTTAATTTTTGTTTTATTTTATTCAGTTATTTTAATGGAAAAAAAATTAAAAATTATATAAATGATTTTATAGCTCTTGGCAAGCGGTTGTTAAAAAACTCAAATAATATTGATAGAATTTAGACGCCAATTTTAAAATGCGTCAGTAGTCACTTTAGAGCTTTTTAAGTCAAGATATAAATAGAAGGTGTGAACAGAGCCTCAATGTTTGGCTTTTTGACGGCTCTCAGTAGTAAAGTAGATAATGAAAAAGCAAAGAGCGCTCCATTAACTGGATCAGAACCGCTCTGCTTTCCAAACGGAAACCAACTTAAAGCGGAACCCAAGAACCTGATAGACTTCATCCGTAAGATGAAATGGGAATCCCCCAACCCCCCCGGTCTAAGACACTCGATGAAATTTCTTAGGATTTACGACCGAGAAAAATCACAGATTTTTCTTGATTTAAGGAAGAACAATCTTCGGATTGTCACGGGTTTTTTAACAGGACACTGACTCCCTAATGAACACCTCAGTAGACTGAAGCTAAGAAACAAAAGCGGATGCAGATTCTGTGGAAAAAATGGGAAAACACCAAAACACCTCATCACTGAGTGCGCTGAGACGACAATCATTTGTGCCATAAACTTTGGTACGACTGATATCGGAGATGGAGAACTAATCTCTGTAATATCGTCTCAGATACTGGCTTTTGTCAAAGCCCTGATACTGTATGATGAGTTATAATCCGTAATAACACAAGAAAGAGGAACATACAATAGATATGCAAGGTCGCGGTGATTAAGCCCCCTCCAAAATTATTTTTATTACAAAAGTTAATAACTTTAAAACTGAATTTGGTCTGGGGTACTTTCCAGAAAGAGTTTATTTAGCCTATCTCCGAATTACGAATTTGGGTTCAAGGAAGGTCGTATTGGCTCACATTTTGGCGAGGAATTTAGCAAAATTATTGCCTTTAGTCCTAAACGGAAAGGAAGGTAGAACTGTCAGAGATAGATGTACTAAGTTTTTCAACATTTTGTGAAGTGCCTAAGTCATGTCAATAAAGTTTTGAACGTCAAGTTTGGCGATGTTATTTCAAACTATGGCGGTTTGTAACAAATCTAAATATGATTACATAAAATCTGAAGATTTTAATGAAGTTTCTGTAGTAAATATGCAAATTATAGAAATTAATAAAAATAATATAGAAAAGTTGAATAAAAAAAATTGTGTATGCACTATGTGCGCATATTTGAAGTAAAACTTCTTACTAACAGCTATTAAATTGGAGGATTTGAAGGACAGGTTTGAAAAAGTGTAGTTTGAAATGCTGAAAAAGTAATAAATTAAATTACTATTTTTTTACGTACAAAAAATAGTTTTTTACGTGTAACGAATAGTTTTTTACGTTAAAAATAGTTTTTCCGGGTAACATATAGTTTTACACGGGTAAAAATTACGTTTTTTACGCGTGAAAATTGTTTTTGACGTGTAACGAATAATTTTATACGCGTAAAATAATAATAAAAAAAATTGATTCACTTTCACAAATGTTTTATTTAAATATCAATATTTTTGATAAACACGTGGACTGCTCACAAATGCACGTTGCGGCACTACGTATTTCTAAAGGTGCGTATTCATTATCCGAACGAACGAACGAACGAATGAAAGTGCGGTATATTTAGACGGGGACCGAACGCATGCGGCCGTTCGTTCGGTCGTGCGCTCGACCATCCGCTTCGAGTCGGTACATCAAAGGCGTTCGCCTGCGTGCGCTTTCAGATTTAAGGTGCGTATTCATTATCCGAACGAACGAACGAAAGTGCGGTATATTTAGACGGGGACCGAACGCATGCGGCCGTTCGTTCGTTCGTGCGCTCGACCATCCGCTTCGAGTCGGTACATCAAAGGCGTTTAGACGTCATGGTACAAAGAATACAAGGTATGATCGATAGCGGCTCCAATTTCGTTCAGTTCGCGCATACCACCTGTGACGTCACTAGGAAAATGAGGAATAAATAAAAAATAAAGAAAGTTGACAGGAGATCTGCATTTTTGAGGTTATGGTTAAGAATTTTTTATTTTTAAGACTTTTTAGTTCGTTTAATTTAATAATTACTAAAACCAGCAGTTCCAAAAATATATTTAAGAATAATAATTATCTATTAACATGGATTTGGACGATAGGTAAGAATACTGAATTTATTTCTATATTCGGTATAAAATTGTTTATTAGGTTTTTAGTTTGCGATGTTTATGGTAAATAATTTTCATTTTCATTGCCTCTGAATTCACATGAGGACAGAGTTGAGGATATCTATGGAAAAGTAACCACAAGAGGAATTGTTACATCATTTAAAAAATATTGGGAAGTTTATTGTTTCCCATCGAAAAGTAGAAAATGCCAATGCAGATGAACGTATTGTAATTGTGATAGAAGTAATTCTAAGGGTGAAGTTTATTATAATTAGTGGAAGTAATACCAAGGGTGAAGTTTATTATAATTAGTGACCTCTGCTTCTTTTTATATGTAGAAGTTTCTGGTTTTGAGAATAAATCGGTTGAACGACACCCAAAATTTAAAGGAAGTATTTGCATACCCAGAATATGCCCATCAAGGATTATATAGCTCAAATTTCCTTTAATGGTAGGCAATTATTCAATGCAAATTAACTTTTTAAGTGACTAAAATATTAAATAGTTTACAATATGGTATATCACTAAAAATATATTACTTTTAGGTACAATTAGGGCCCGATACATTTCAAAAAGTAGAATATTATTTTATATTAAATGAGGTATTGTACTAACAATCAATTTATATTAATAACGGAGATTAAAAATAACAGAATAAATAGTTCTTTTCTTATACTACAAAAATAAACTATAGAATACAACAGTATTTAAAAAAAATAAAAAGTGATGTTCCGGCCGAGATTCGAACTCCGGTCTCACGCTTCCTAGCCCGACTCTTATGCACTGCTCCATAGTAACTTGCTTAGCGATAATTCAATGACGGTATATAAACAAAAAAAACAGGTTTATAACAATATCTTGACGATTTGAACTGGCGCGCGAATGAAGAAATGCGTGCGGTCTTCTCGTGCGGTTCTATCGTGCGGTCCCCGTCCATACCACTAGCGAACATTCGTTCGTTCATTCGTTCGTTCGTGCGGATAATGAATACGCACCTTAAATATACCCTTACCCCTTACCCTTACCCCACTTTCATTCGTTCGTTCGTTCGTTTGTTCGTTCGTTCGTTCGTTCGGATAATGAATACGCACCATAAGGCTGAAAACATAGTGGCGCGACGAGGAGAGCGGCGAGCAAGCAGCGCGATATCGAGTCTCGAGGTGCTAATACATAGTAGAGCTGTGGTAGAGTGGCGAGCAGATCGCTTTACAGTACGTTTTGTCCGTTCTGTAGCTACGGGGTATCCGTGAGAGGGGAAACGATATTCTCTCGATGCTTTTCGTAAAAAAAAATAGACGACGCGTCCCATCAATAAAAATTCGACAAATTTGCAAGTAGCCAATAAAATGAGTGAACGGAGCGATTTGCGGTGACGTACCCGTCAAGTCGACGTATAAAATATATTGTTGTTTATTTAAATGTTTTTTGTCCGCATTCCTTTCATAGACACAGATCCAGCAGACGTACTGTACTATGTTCACGCGTACTTGTCTTCACAGGTTTGTTTTGGACGCGACGTCGCGCTGCTTGCTCGCCGCTCTCCTCGTCGCTCCACTATGTTTTGCGCCTAAGCCGTAAGCTGTTCTTACCACTTTTCGTCTCGCGCTTGTGTGTCACGAACTTGAATTTTTACTCCCAGTGTGCGTAAAGAAGTTTCACTTCAAAAAGAATTCAGAAGTCTACATGGTTGTTCACCACATACGACACGGAGTATTGTATCTAAACGATTAGATTTTTCCAAATTTTAAGTTTTGGGTTCGTTGAAGGACTATTAGAGCTAAAATTTAAAAATATTTTTAGAATATACAGAGTGTCCCAAATATATAAAAAATATCAAAGTTGTATTTTTTTAAACCGAACACCCTGTATATTATTACATTTCTAATCTTATCGTTTTTGAAATATTTAGGGTTTTGTCAAAATACAGTTATAATTATTTTAATGCTTCATTTCTCTGGGAGTATTTAAGTTTTTAAAACCAAATAATTGTACTGAAGTGTTTTTCTTTATTAAATTTTATGTGGCAATAATAAAAATTATACTACCTGATACAGAGTGTCTAAAAATTTTATTTTAAATAATTACTAGCTTTAAACTACAATAACTTGTTTAATTTAAATGGAACACCCTGTATATTTTATGAGAATCAGATGCACAATTTAATTGTTTATCAAATTGTTTTATACCATTTATTAATTAGCTCTTGAAGTTTTCGTAGAAATTTTTAGCTTTAAAAGCATTCTAAAATAATAATATTCCATGGGTATTACAAGAAATTATAAGAAAATGCATTTTCTATGAAAAATTGGAGGGATAAGGAAAATGGTATAATACAATTTGATAGACAATTAAATTGTGCATATGATTCTCGTAAAATATGCAGTGTTCCATTTAAATTGAACAAGTTATTGCCGTTTAAAGCTAGAAATTATTTAAAATAAGTTTTTAGACACTCTGTATGAGGTAGTATTATTTTTATTATTGCAACACAATAACTGATCAATAAGTAAACTTCAGTAAATATTTAGTATTAAAAAATTTGATATTTGGAGAGATGAAAAGCCTTAAAATTTTTACTGCAATTTCACAAAATTGAAAATATTTCAAAAAACGGTAAGGTTTAGGTGTGATAAACCTTAATCAAATTTACCTTTATTTTAATGGTAGAAACTAAAAATGTAATAATATACAGAGTGTGCCATTTATTAAAAATACAACTTTGATATATTTTATTTATTTGGGACACTCTGTATATTGTAAAATTATTTTTAAATTGTAGCTCTAATATTCCTTCAGCGAACCCAAAACTTACAATTTGTAAAAATCTAATCGTTTAGCTACAATACTCCGTGTCGTATGTGATGGACAACCCTGTATACAAATAGACAAACTCTCTCATCTTCTAAATGCCAGAATACAAGAAATCTTCAAAACATTTATTTTACTAATTCATTCACTAACCCTTTCTAATTAGAAAATGAAAGCGTTAAACTAAAACCTAATCTTTATTCTCTGCTTTCCCCTTTAGCTTCAGCTTCCTACTAAATGATTTTTAGCTTAACCACTAACACCCAGCTAGGGAAGTAGTTATTAAGACAAATACAGCGGGGCACGTGGAATGAGAAAATGTTATTCCTACAGTTATTTGCCACAATTAAACGGAAATCGGAACGTATTTTCGAGATTATCAAGTTTCGTATATTATATCAGAAGTTAAGCTATATGAGAACAAATTTTCTTATTTTGTAATGAGCAGATTTTATTACATATTAAGATGGAATATTTCGTTTTCCCAGTATGTAATTTCTGCTATGATTACGATGTGGGTCTGACACATCGACATTTAGGTATACAGTGTTTGTAGATTCTAGATTATATGGGGGGGAAGAAAGTTAATCAGCGCGATCTTATAGATATAGATAGACTATTGTGTCCCCCTTTCTTGAGTTATAACTCATCATAAAGTGTCAAGACTTTGATAAAAGCCAGTATCAGAGATGATTTTACACCGGTTTTTACATACGTAGTTACAAATTCAGTTTATAAAATGGTCTAAATATAAACCCTCATTCATATTCCTCGATGTAATCACATAACATTTGTTGTTTCAATTGCCTTTAAATTTCAAATATGGTAGATACGATAGAAGGTAGGTATTTCAAATTTCAAGAGCAGAAAGACTCAATATTAGCGTTAAATACCGTATGAGCGAAAATAAACGGCGTCAGCAATAGCTCTGAAATGAAGATCGCTGTCATATTATATGTAAATTTATATGGGAAATGTCATCGATCGTCATTTCCCAGCCAACTGGACGCCGTTTTTTATCATACGGTATGATATAATATAGTAAAATTAATAACGATAACTAACTAATAATTAATAATATAAGAATTACATTTTAAACAATTTATGAAAAAAAGACAGTAAGGAATTGTAGATAGGAACTATCAGAAACAAGAAATAGTCATCATATCCGATAGTCAAGCAGCATTAAAAGCGATCATCTAAGTAACCATCAATTCGAAGTTATAGACCATAGGCCACAAATATAAAACCCTCCCCTCCCCGTGGGAATTTGTGTGTGGGATTTTTTTTTGTTTGTTTTGCCATATAATTTAAGATTTTAGTTGTTTGCCTCATATGAATTACAGCATAGTCCGGAAAAACACGGACAACCGCAGAAAAACGGTAAAAGGTTTCCTTTAGTTTTTGATGGTGTGTTTATTAGGGAAATAGCTAAAAATGTAAATCGTCAGGTTCCAAATTCTTAATTTTATTTGTTTATAACATGAAAAAAACACAGAATTTTAAATTGTGGATGCATGCATATGAAAATTATCGAATCAGAAAATTCCAAAGTTCCATCTGTAATCAATATCTTTCTTTTTCATCTTCATCATCCTCATGTAGTATATCAGTAAAGTTAAAGAGGTCTGGTTCATCTCCACTCTCAAACTCATCTGGATGATCGCTTTCCAAAACATCAGTTAGTTCGGGCAGCAACGGATCCCCTTTGATCCAATCAATCTTCAGTTCTCCATTTTCCAATTTCCAGCCATGTCCCACTGGACTTAGTGTTATGGGCTTAGCGACGTGGGTATTATTCCATATCTAGCACTGGTAGTTTACACGACGGATGTGGTTTTCAAGAGAAGCTTTGCAAAGCGGTAGCCCAAGTAGCATTTGGACGTTATCTAACGTCGGATATACGTCGCGTTCAATAAACCCGACGTCGGTTACCAACGTCGGTTCGACCGCCTGACGACCCTTATTTGCACCTAAATGGGGAATACAGATTCGGGTCGCCTCGACGTCGGTATCTGACCTAATAGGGAATGTATAATTCTACCAATTACCAACGTCATATTACGTTGGATTTTAGTTACTTATAATTCGTCGCTAAGCACTTACGTTACGTGTGGTTTCATATTCGCTACCAAGAATACATAAAAACCTAACCAAACTACCTAATTACAAATGGATTTATAATCACTCCTCGAATATAACTATAAGTGCCTATCTAATTTCATATTATAATCATTCTGAATCATTAATTCAGACATCAGTTTTGTCAACGGAAGTCACTTTTTTGATATATCTGATTAAAATACTCCGGAAAACAACGAGCGCCTTCAAAATTAGGTAGATTTATGAAATAAAAATATCTATAAAAAAGTAACTCGCAAAATATTTTTTTAATTTTCTAGCTGGTTTAATCATAAAACTGTACTGTGGTTCCCCCAAACTCAACCTTATCAATATTATTCTATTAGAAATCGATGTGATGTGAATATAAATTTTAAAAACAAAAAACAATTTTAAAATGGCTAACAATCGGATACTTGTTAAGAATGGCCGATTTCTGTGTCCGACTTAATATGAACTACCGATATACCAATTCCGACCGGATCTCCAACATTAGTCGTCTCACACGACCGAAGTCATCAAACCGGACGACCGGCAATCGTATTATGACGTATATAATTCCAACGTACGCCACGTAACCTCACTTTGCGTATCAGTGATTTGTGGATTTGTGCAACTATATTTTAGTTTTTGTTTTCTCCTTAAAAAAATGGGCAGCCACTTTTTTAAGCCTAACCTCACATGTGGGAGGAGGACTGGTTTCCTAAGCTTAAAAAGAAATTAAGATGCACCAGTGTAATGCAGCATCTCTTCCGGATAAAAAGTATATATGGGTGGAGGCAAGACATCACTACTACTATTATTATTTTGCAAAAGCCTCGACCTCTTTCTGTAAAATGTAGATGAATGTCTAAATGCCCTTTTAGTGTTTTTTTAGGCATAATAAAAAAATTAAGTTTGTTTACAAAAACTTTATATTAGATAATGTTCATGATGTTCATTACGTCGCAAAATAGTCGCAAATGCTACTTAACGGGTTGTATTTACGGACGTAAATAGAGATACGTAAATTAGGTTATAAATATGAACATAAAATACAACAAAATATAATTGGACGTTACTTTAGGGATTATCAGTGAGACGTATCCTATTCGGACAACGGGTAGACGTCGGGCTAGTTCAAGTATATATACGTCGCCGTCGTGCAAGCCAACGTGGGAACGACGTTGGGAAATTAATAAAAATGGTACGTTGTTATTTTGTACGTCGACAGATCGTTGGATTTACCGACTCGGATCCAACGACGTCGCTTTTAATAGGAAAGCGACGTCACCGGTCGTATCACCAGCACCCGACCTAAATTTGTACAAAGTCTGACGTCGCTTCAGGTCAGATTTAGTTCGAAGTCAGATAGATGCTACTTGGGAGTAAACTTAATCCAACACCTTGTGGATCTGGGGAAGCAGATGTCACTGTGGGAGAGTATTCATTGTGTGATAAGTGAACGTTTTTACCATGAAAATAGTGGGCATATTTCTCTTTTTTAAAAAATTAGTTTATTAAAAAAGGTTTAAAGATTATTTTTTTTTTATTTTTCTTCAGTTTTCTACGTTTTTCCGGGCTATGCTGTAATTGACATTAGGCAAACAGCTAAAACCTTAAACTACATGACAATACCAAGCAAAAAATATTTAGCTCACAAATTCCCACGGTGGGGGGACGGGGGGTATATACGAGCCTTCGTTCTATTAGTCAAATAATGCCTAGAAAAGCTAAACAAATCAGGCAAAGAAAATAAAAACCTCCTACTCTGGGTGACAGCCCACCAAAGGATAGAAGGTAATGAAAAAGGAGCAAACACTCCACTAACTAAACCAAAACTATTCTGCTTCCTAACTGAAAACCAACTTAAAACGGAACTGAAGAACATGGAAGACTTCATCCGTACCCGGGAATGGGAATCCTCCAATGGTCTAAGACACTCGAAGAAATTTCTTAGGACATACTACTGAGAAAAATCTAAGAATTTCCTTGATTTAAGTAAGAACAATCTTCGTATGATGAGTTATAACTCAATAAAGGGGGACACAATAGAACTATACGGTCTCAGTGATTAACACAACAGTTATAAAACAAATAATAAAGTATTCTCTATAACAACTTTTGGTTTGTAAAAGTTATTAAGGCCTAATATAATCCGTGTAATAGATAGTTTGTTCCTACTTATTTTTGAAACATGTCTACCCTTAAATTTCTGTTTTATATAAAGATCAATTTACACTAAAAACAAACACGCTTACAAAGTACCTTATAATGCGGTTCTCCCACCCGTTATACATACAGGGTGTTTCAAAACAAATGCGAAAAACTTTAGGGGGTGATTCCTTGTTCAAAATAAAGGGTAGTTTGCTTTATAAACATTGGGTCAAAAGTCAACCATTAGGGAGATATCGCGGTACAAAGATGGCGGAAAAATAATGTTTTTATTTTTTATCTTGAAAACGAAAAGATATAGACTAATGAAATTTTATGGAAGCATTACTGTTATGAAAACACACTTTCAGGTAATTTTTTTACTTTTTTAAAATTAGTGGAAGGGGTTGAAATAAACTACCCCTATAATTCTTGTTAACAAAATTTAAAGAAAAATCTTATCAAACACATGCAAAAAAATTAATTTGGATAGTTTAGTTTGTTTAGAAACTTTTTTATCTCTTGTGTTTTTTGATAAAACTCACCGATTTGAAATTAAAAAATAAAATGTAAAGCATTACATGTCAGGACAAAAAACATTTTTAGATTAAGAATCTAGTGATAATAACGATAATAATAATCATCTAGATAATAACGCATTGCAGTAGAGTAAGGTCAAATAAAATAATATTAGGAACATCCTAAAAAGTAACAGCGGCCGACTAGATATTTTCCTAAAAAAATTAAAGCAGCCCACTAGATTCTTTATCAGAAAATGTTTTTTGTCCTGGCATGTAATCAGTTTTATCAAAAAAATGAGTTTTATCAAAAAAATACAAGAGATAAAAAAGTTTCTAAACAAACTAAACTATCCAAATTAATTTTTTTGCATGTGTTTGATAAGATTTTTCTTTAAATTTCGTTAACAAGAATGATAGGGGTAGTTTATTTCAACCCCTTCCACTCATTCCATCAAAACGAAAAGAGATTGTTAATCTCTTTTCGTTTTCAAGATAAAAAATAAAAACATTATATTTCTGCCATCTTTGTACTGCGATATCTCCCTAATGGTTGACTTTTGACCCAACGTTTATAAAGCAAACTACCCTTTATTTTGAACAAGGAATCACCCCCTGAAGTTTTTCGCATTTGTTTTGAAACACCCTGTATAAAGATCAATTTACACTAAAAACAAACACGCTTACACAAAGTACCTTATAATGCGGTTCTCCCACCCGTTATACATATATTATATTTACAGCATCGTACTTAAGACCTGATTTAGAACATTGCAAGCTTTTAGTAAAAGGCTACACGCTAGATGGCGCGGCGCGACGTTTTAATATATTTTAACTACCAACCGTGGTGCAATAGATTTTTATCTAAAAATTCGTAAATAAACTATAAAAGATCTTGTGCATTTAAACCTATAATAAGATATTAATTAGAAAACTTATATCATACGATGGAAAAAAAACGGCGTCAAAGACGGCTGGGCAATGACAAGCGATGATAATTTTGGTGAGGTCAGGCACAAAACGTTGTTTACTTGACCCGTACTCTTCTTTATTTTTTAATGGAGCTTACTGCCAGTTGGCCTTATATTTTATTATTTTTCAAGAGTATTTTTCTTCCAATTTCTTGAAATTTTGTTAATGTAAAAATCAACAAAGCCAATACAGGGTGGCGTACCTCATTCGCCTCGGTTGATTTTACGAAAACGGAAAGATGTAGAAACAAAATATTTTATGTGGGGAGGCAATGTGCACAATTTAAAATTATTTTGAAATATACAGGATGTTTCAGAACTAAGATCCATACCAAACTTATATTTTTTCTTATGGAACACCCGGTATTTTATTTAATTTTTGGATTCTTGGGCCCAAAAAAGGCAATTATTATAAGGGTTTAATATGTTTAAAATCTTTGGTTTTTGAGATATTTAAAGATTTTAAATTTTAAAGTGAATAATTTCAATATTATATAATATGTATATGGTTGTAAATAAAAAAAATATTATTTAATTTAGAAAAAAAGAAAAATTTCCTAGCACAAATCTATTTTCAAAAAATTATTTTTACTGAATAAAGTTACCACACGTGTAATTTTGTAAAATCAGGTGTGATACTTAATTTTCTTCGCTGTTTATTAGCATATCATAAATTATAAAAGATACAAGGCAAATACTCTTAAATCAAAAAGCGCATTATATCTATGACGTATAATATCTGAAAATTTCCATCTTCCTGCTTTTATCCTATTCGGATCCTGCCATAGAGAAAACGATTTAGCATTTTTTCTGGCTTTACAGCTTTTCGTTGATGCGTTTCAAGTTTATTTAGGTTGGTGGGTGGTAGTTTAACTGTACAAACAAACTACATTTTTTATCTGGATAATTGATTATATAGATAAATTATTTTTATAACGTATATATTTAAGTGTGGCTCCAGTTTTAGTGTGGACGAAATATAAACATTTTTGATTGATTTATGATTAAAAAATGAGTTTAGATAAATGCACTAATAATAAAAGGAAATATATTTCATATCAATTAAACTTTTAGTTACGTAATCGAGGGGGCGATTTTTAAATTCATTGTTGCCAATCATGGACGTATTCGGTACTCTGCTGACTAACTGGAATTTAAATTTCGGCTTGGGCATTCAGGTGGTATAGTCTGTAAAACGAATGACTTTGAATTTGACAGTTCCCGCGGGCTTTTCTAGTGTTAATTTTATTAGGTTAGCAACTCGCGGCCATGCTGACGCAATGCCGTCTCTAATAGAACAGCCTTGGAGCGAGATTTATGACGTCACGCTAGTTAGATACTACGGATTAATAAATATGTTGTAGAATACATGGAAAACATAATTATTCCTCGTATTTTTGGTTTGTATTTATAAAAATTATATAATTTACATGAAATATACATAATATACAGTTAATAAATACAATATATATATACCTATTTATAGTAATAAATGCAGCAAATGTTTTACAATATGGCTGAAATCGTACTCCATAGTCAATGTACATAGTTTTTGTGTTAAGAATAATAATTTAATAAAATATGTGGTCATCTTTTGACAGGTTTATATTAGTTTATGAATTGCAGTAAACATTATAATATATAAATAAATTTTGTGAATGCAAATAATAATACATCATTATTAGTAGATATTGAATGATTTTTGTTAAATTAGGTCGATTTTCAAACCCCAAAATTTAAAATATATTTTACATTTTACCCATTATCTTATGTACCACCTATTCATTATTTGTATATTGTAAAACATTTGATGCATTTGTATGGTTCATAGTTTATTTGCCAAAGTATTTATTACTATAAATAGGTATACATTATATTGTATTTATTAACTGTATATTATGTATATTTCATGTAAACTATATCATTTTTAATATACAAACCAAAAATACGAGGAATAATTATGTTTTTCATGTATTCTACAACATATTTATTAATCCGTAGTATCTAACTAGCGTGATGTCATAAATCTCGCTCCGTGGCTGTTCTATTAGAGACGGCATTGGTCTAATATATAGAAATGTCAAAAGCTGATGACATTTTACTTTTGTCAATTATAACATTTCGTGTTGATTTTTGCAAGAAGAGGAAGAACTGTCACTTGTTTTATTATTTTCCTTTTCTATTTCACGAAAGTAAAAAGAGTTACCTATCTGATTCGTTCAGGCACTCAATTCAAAGAATATCAGTAACTTTTTTGACAGAGGGATTTTATATTTGCCATGTTGGTAAAAAATAACGGTCAAAATTCAAAGTTATTCATTTTATAGACTATCAAAGAGACTATAGCTCTGCTGTAAAAAAGGTCAAGTTGCCCCATTTATTTATTTATTTCCTGACATTGTTATTCGTTTTGACGCAAATTAAACATACTCCACGCCTAGCACAGTCTTTTCGTGGATATAGTTGCGTTCAGACACAGTTTTCGTTGGTGGTGGGTTCCCCTTCTACTTTTGCGACTTTTGCGACAAACTGATAGTTTTTCTTCACTTATCCAATAGGTTTTTGGGCGTCGCACTCCTTACCCGTAATGTCTGTTTTTATTAGTTCAAACTGGAAGTCTGGAACTTCGCTAGACAATCTAAACTCTCCATGGCTTGCTCTTGTTCGCAAATATGCGTTTCTTTTACTTTTTTTCTCTTTTTATTAAGCAAACAAGATTATTAAGCAAAAAACAAGTCCTTCGTTCTCGGTTTCTAATTCTCAATCAAGAAATTGCTCGTATTCAGTCATTATCGAAACTAAAAACTTGGGTCTGGGCTGTGTTCAATATGCGGTGCTAAGGAAAACGTGTGCGTGGAATCAAGAATGGGTTGGGCGTGTGCTGTGCGTGGGCACGGTTCAATTTGCGGCGGGCCTATTGTCATAAAAAACTCATTGCAACTTTATTAGAATATTTTGAATGGCAAAGCGTTAGTAATGGCCCTTTATGTCCCTTAAGTTCTGTTAAGAAGGTGAGTTTTGTTGATGTAAATAATAACTGTTTATATATTTATAATTAATTTATTTTTGTTTTCTAAAATATTTTGATTAAAAGAAAATATATGAAAGTGGGCAACGCTGTGCTAGTCAAGCTTAATCACGTTACTAAAAGTTTATTTGGTATGAACTGTATATTCATGTAACTGATTATATACAGGGTGTCCCAATATTCCGTGGGCATTAAACGACAGCGTATTTTTGGAATCAAAATAAGTTCATTGGACACAATCATGGCTGGGAAACTTAAATGGAAATGACAGTTCATTAAAAATAATTTTTCCTCCAAGATGGAGAGGCGCAAAATATTAAAACTGTCAATATTAACAATGCAAATGTCAATATCTCACAATAATAAAATTTGATTTTTAATTGTCACTCAGAGACGCTTTTGTTGTGATTTTACGGTTTGATTTCGTTTTGATTTGTCGAATTATTGTAAAATTAAATTCCTTCAGATTTTTTGCCAGTATTCTGTTTTAGACAATGTTTTTTAAAAATGGTGGGACAATTTGTGTTTTGTAATAACTCTTAATTATTTTTTATCATGGAGTTTAATTGTTGTACTCCTGGTTTCCGAAGGATACAATGGTAAGTAAATTAAACATATCTACTTACAGTTATAGATTTTTTAAATTAGTACTGCTAATAAATGCTACTTGCAGAGCAGTTATTTAAATTTTTTTACGGTGCATGTAAGGAATTAAGGACGCGCGTTTTATATTAGCATGATCAGCAGATGATTACATCTGATTTAATTTGTTTTTATTATTTCAGGTCCCAAACAGAAACAAACTGGGAATCTTGCCTACACCAAAATTATATACCTAGCCGTTTCCAATTCACTTCAAAGGGAGGAAAATTATGTAAAACTGCCTGCTATTTGCTGAAAACCGCCAAAGATTAAATTATAACTGTAACAACTTAATATATACTATTTCTAGTATTTTTAATATATTTTTTAATTAATATCCGACATATAAGAACACTTTGTATGCTTTTAATTCAGTGATTTATCGTTTATAATATGTTCGACCTAATTAAAAGCACACAAAGTGTTCTTACATGTATGTCTAAATATATTTTAAATTAACTAAAACAACCCCCCTTCCCCGCACCCCTCTCTTCCATTAGTATTTCTTCCTCCGTCTACCAGAGGCGCCCTTGTATAATAAAATTGAAATGTATTATAAGTTGCCTATCTATTTAATAGTATAAGTCTTTTATCTATGGACACAATTTACCTTTATACAAAAGTGCTTGGTTTTTCCGTTAGAGGGCATCAAATTTTAAAAATAGTAACATATTTTAAGAACCGTTATTCTTATTTGAATGATATTTTCGGTTGTCTAAGTGTGGTAATATTTGACTTTCACTAAAATTAAGGTGGCCGAAATAGTCCCAATTATGACTCCACGAGCAAAACCGGGGCTTAAAACTATGCTCGCTACCGTAGTTGTACTCATATAAAAAGTTTTTTTAGCTGTAACAATAAACTATAATACAAGTTAGACCTTCTGAAGATATCAAAATATTTACTTCTTATTTTTATTTTTAGAATTTTCACAAATTATACTTTCTATCACTTTTAGAATTATTAAATAATACATTTTTTTCATATACCTACTCGCTATTTAAACCCACATTATATATCAGTTGTTTACGATATTCTCCGATGGTGGCAGCACCGGCGGAGAATGCACCAAGCTTATAAAAACTACGTTTTAACTAAATCTTCTATTTATCATCAGAATAATGAAATCTGTTCTTGTAACTATAGCCATCTAAATGAACAATTTACACGTAGTTAATATTTTAGTTCTGTCATTAATACCCCCAACGTTTTGTATAATTCTCACGTACGAAGATTTGTTGCCTCTAAAATGGTGCATAATAACTGTTTACTCAATTTTGAAAAGTTGAAAAGTTTTCAAACTAGTTTGTAGTAAACAGAATACTTAACTTTTGCGATATAAGATTCACTAACTGTCTGAAATAGTTTTAATATCTCTTATGGAAATAACATTTTTTTGTGTTATTATATTGTGAGTGACAAGAAAGAGAGCACCTATAGTTCATATCAAATAAACTTTTAGTCACGTGATTAAGCTTGACTGGCACAGGGTTGCCGGCTTTTACATATTTTATTCTAATCAAAATATTTTAGGAAACAAAAATAAATTAATTCTAAATATATAAACAATTATTATTTACAACAACAAAACTCACCTTCTTAACAGCACTTAAGGGACATAAAGGGCTACTACTACCGCTTTCCTGTTCAAAATATTCTAATAAAGTTGCGATGCCTTACGGTTATTAAGCTATCTTGTACATTTCGCACTAAAAGAGGTTCTAAAAAGAAAAATGTCCAATTGCAAGGTCTGCTAGTAAAAATTTTTAATCTTAAAATATCACAACACAATTCGTTTAAACAGAAAACTTCATTATACAGAACTAAAGTGTCAAAACCAATGACAATGTCAGGAAATAAATAAATAAATGTGGCAATGTGTTAAATGTTTTTTACTGTATATGTGCTCTCCTTTTTGTAAAATCGCTTATTTCTGGGGCTTACTCAACCGGGTCTCACAATGCAAATTCACCTCAAATATCCATTTAGTTGGTCATTGGCAAGCACTCTCTCATTGTACATGAAAATAACAAAACAAACATTTACTGATCTGGATAAAATTAATAGTTAAATAGTAAGATTCACCCGGGGGTACTCCGCCCCCTAGCTACTGATATATTCTATTCAATATATCCCATTCCATATTTTCCATCTAATTCAAATATCATTCGGTTATATATTGGTTAATCATCTTCAACAACTAGCTAGTGTCACCTGAAATAGTATAGGGGCTTCCCCCGGACGCAATTCTGCCGCTAAACAGATTCGCATCCCAATCGAATAAGCAAATTGGGGTACCTCACTAGTCTCTCTACCCCAACGCCGCATCGTGTCAATCGAGAAGACAAGGGAGACCTCAAACTCTCAAGACCAACCTCGAAGGAAAGACGTCACAAGAGGTTTTCTTCTGGTCAAACGACCCGTTGCCTTACAGTACTTGCAACGTTTATAGTCAAAAGACTCTCAACCCCCAAATATCAGCTCTATGACAAAACACAACACAACAGCCTGCCGGCCTAACAACTACTGATTCGCCTCAGGCAAGCTAAGCCTCCTCTTACATCACAATTTTACCTGATCGTAAATATTTACGTTACTTGCCAATGAATCATACTATTTTCTCTAATCGACTTTCAAATAGAGTGTTTTAGCATTACTAGATAAATAAATAGACAGTTTACGAATTATAAATCCATTATTATAACCAACTTATTTTCCAAGTTTTACATTTTTTTTTGTTACTCAGTGTAACTTTTTTTTGGGTGCTGTTCTAAAGGCGGATTCTGACGACTCGTATACTTGTACAAACATTTGTTATTGGCTTATACTTGCCATGTCGTGTTTTAGAGGTTTACTTGTGCAATTATTTGTCATTAGTAGCACCACGTGAACGCCAAACTTGTTGCAAAAAATGTTGTTTACAAAGATAGTATACTTGCCAAGTACGCAAATATTGGCGTACTTGCCAAGTACACGAGTTGTGAGAATCCGCCTTTACAGTTTAGTCACAAAAAAACAATCTGTCCAATAAATAATTAAGATTTTGTACAGGTAACATATTCTACAATAATATACTACAATAATTATAGATATTATTACCATTATATATAAAGAATATATTACATAAACAACATAAGTGTATTACTTAAATACAGAGCAATTTGCTGTGTAAATTCAAAAAATATTTTATGGAAATAGGTTAATTAATTAAAATCTGAAAACCGAAACCATAGTAAATAATGACAATAATAAATCAAACTCAGAGCCACATCAAACAACTCTATAAAAACCTCAAACAATATTAATTTCAGTTTGGGCCTTGGATTCGTTATTCGGACTATTTATTACTTTTTTACGACAAAAAGTTGAAGGTTAAATTTTATAAAAATAACATTTATTTAATTATTCCTATTTTCTTTATGTTTTTGAAAATGCTACCATAATTATTTCCATTATTAAACGTACCTACGTATTTTGTTACAGGTGTAAAATTTTGTGTATGTGTCAAAAAAAGTTGAACCAATAATCCTACACGCTTTTCTTCATTTGAAAAATTCATATTTACAATTTTTGTTTATTTTAATTTACAAAGTTTGGATGTGACAGCTTCACATTTATGAGAGCAAAGACGATTAAACTTGTTTCCATGGCTAACTAAGTGAAATTGAACATATTATAGCTTATATCGCTGAAAACCTTTAAAGATGGCGCTTTTTATGAAATCATGGCCAACTAGGGTTTCTATTTAAAAAAAACATATGTTTGTGTCATATGTCAAAAATGACAGGCTTTAGAAAAAAATGGAGGACACAGTCTCATTAAGGATGTGATTATATACAACTTTTATCTGAATTTTTTTTGTCTAAAATAGCTTATAATGGAATTGGGGACAATTTTTAAAATAGTCGAAATTTGTTTTTTTCGAAATATCTAGTAAGCCATGAACTTTTTTAAAAATCTGAAAGGCGCATATTTATGACCCCACAAAACTGCAATTCTTTCCCCATTTAACCGACTCTCCATCTCCAATAGTTTCCGCGATACCCATAGAGAACATCGTAGGAAACTCACCCTGTATATATCCTTCAAATCCTTCAATGTAATAGAGGTTAGTAAGGAGTTTCACTTCAAATATGCGCACATAGTGCGCACACAACTTTTTTATACTGTTACTAATTTGATTATTTCGATATTATTTTACTGTCTATTTTCTTAAATCAAAAAAATATGACAGAAAGTTTGATAATCTAAAAAATGTTATTTCATTGTTGTGTCTATATTGTTTGTAAACTTTATTAACTTTACAATATAGACTGTCTATTTATATCGTTTGTCTGAGACCAGAACCTTTTTTTTTTTTTTGCGTATTAAAATGTATAACAACAGAGTGATAGCTGCCGCAAAGTTTTCTTAATAGGGGTGTTTATTTAATGTTCAAGTCAGGATTTCCAAGAGTCTTACTTTTAATGCTATAAAGCAATACAATTGTGGTTTTCATTTGGAGAAGATTTAAATTTGATTCAGAGGGATGAACTGTTTTAGGATATCTTAAACTTTTTGTTCGAAGTTTTTGTTCAGTTCTAAATATAGAACTTGATTAAATATCTATTGACTATCAGTTAATAATATCTATTGACATATCAAGCATTATTAATATTATTAATAATATTAATAATATAATAATAATATTATTATATTATTAATAATATTAAATATACCTTTAATAAAATATAACTCTATATTTATATTGCCAACTTACCTTAATTTGATCTTTGAGAACTTTATTTATATTTTGGCATACGCCTGGTATTATTTTTGAAATGCTTTGCTTGGAAACTTTGAATAAATAACCCAAACTGGTATGTGAGTCTCCAGTTGCAAAGAATCTTAATGTTATGGCCAATCTTTATTTAACTCTTTCTTTAATTGGAATACACTCTAAAATTGTATTTTTCCTTTCTATACGGGGGCCACACAAGTCTTTCAAAATCAGTAAAACATTCTGTCTGTTTGTAAATCACGTAGATGTTTTCTTTCACTGTGCTGGGATCTACTTTTGAAATTATTAGACATCCAACACCGCTTTTTTTTCTCTTTTTCTCCTTCGTTTTGCAATAATTATCGCACTAGCAGCCGCTATTAAAAATAATTCGGTATCATCCATGTCCGAACAGCACGAACGCAAGCAGTACAATATAATGTAGATGCCGTTGCTTGCGAGCCGAATGATCTTGAGAAACACGACAAACAGGAAGCGCAAGCAACGCAAGCACAATCAGAAGCAAGAGCGCTAGCAGGATCACGAGCAATGTGGACGCACCTTTACAATTTTGTTAGGAATACCAGCTCAGCTGAGAGCTGGCCAAGGAGATTGGTCATATCTTTTAATACAGTTAAGATATTATTAACCTGTTCATTACCGTCTACTGGTATAATTAATACTTAGAATTTTTCTTGAGCCAGCACCAAAAATTTCGTCTGATAGCATAACTCAATTTTAAGACAAATCGAGTCGATTTTTAATAATGCCAGCAATTTGATTTTACGGCGAATTTCGGCCGGAGATCTAATTTCATAAATTTAAGGGTTTTAGTGTAAAATCGAATGTAAATTAGAGCTTGTTCCTCTTTGCGGGCCTCGTAAAGAAGAGACGAAGTGATGAGAAATGCGAAATTGCGAAGGGAATACAAAGGGAATCGTGAGAAGTATGGCGTGTCGTGGAGGCATAAATTAAGTTAGTAAAATTGGAGAAGGGAAATGAAATACTACACCTGGACTAGAGAGCAATGACATTTTTATTTCTATATTATTAGTTAAAAGAATGCTCTAAATTTATATTTCAGTTTTATGAAAATTATTAATTAATTATGAGAACTATAATTCCTTGTCTTGTGCTTCATGTACAAGCGTGTGCAGTGGCTTGTGGGTGAACTTTGATAGCTGGTCTCTCAATCGGGAGGACGAGCAGCTTTTGGTCTCTTTCCTGGAACCTTGCCCTGTATAGTGAGTCTTTCCATACAGTCAGTATCCCTCCTCATAACGTGACCGAAATATTTTAGGAGCCATACATTAATATAGGAAATATTAGGCAGTGAACAAGCCTTTTTTTTTAAGTGTTTTGAGATGTTTTTGTCTCGCCAAATCTTTGAGAGTTTTCTAACTGCCACTCTTGCCATTTTATATCTCAAAACGACCAATGCTCACTACATCAGGTTTGTTGTTTTGTCTGTCGATAATCATAATTTTTATTTTGGAGGGATTAATTTCAAGTCCAAGTTTCTCGCTTTTGTTTTCAACCAATTTTAGAAGCTGAAGTAATTCTTCTTCGTTTCTCGCTAAAAGTACCATATTGTCTGCAAATCTGAGGTTGGTGATTTTGTGTCCCCCCTTGCCAATGTCCCAGTGCCTTTCTCGTGATATATTCAGTATATACATACAGACCGGACCACCGTAGTAGTAACATAGGCAGAACCGGACGACTTAATTACAAGTATACACGTCCGCCGGATAAAAATAAAGCGATAAAATGCGATAAAATAAAAATAGGTAGATATGTGATAAGAATGTTTCAGAATTTGTATTTATTCGTGTTTTAATAGCCAAAACGAATACATAGATTCTCGCGGCAGGTCTCGTGTAAAATTTATTTTTTAAGTAAAATAATGGATGTTTACAAAGTTCGTGAGAAAATTCAAATTGTAAAATGGTATTTCCAAAATAGGTCTTATCGGGATATACAAACAATTTTTCCACAAACTTTTGTAAACAGGCCAATTCCATCTTTACCTACTGTATCAAGAGTTATTAATAATTTTGAAACACATGGGTGCGTGTTCCCACAAAAACACAAAAAGCCTGATGTGTTGATTAATGAAGAGCAGGAGTTAAAGCAAGTGTTCATTTGTGCTACCGCGGATCAAAATCCCACTTTTTCAAGTAATCAAATTGCTGAGGTAACAGATTCTTCATCTAGCACGGTTAAAAGAGTCCTTAAAAAGAATGGATACCGATCGTATAAAGCGCGCAAAACTCAAGAAATTTTCCATGAAGACCAATTTCGGCGTATGGCGTTTTGTGAATCTGTAATGGAAAAGGCCAATTTAGATGAAAACTTTATTCGGCGTATAGTTTTCACCGACGAATTAAGTTTTCATTTATTGAGTCGTCATAACCCTACACAAGTACGATATTGGTCTGTGGAAAATCTGCACAAATATTTTGAGGTACGCACGCAATATCCTCAAAAGCTAAATGTTTGGGGTGGTTTTGTAGGGGAGCATATGATTGGTCCATTTTTTATAGAGGGTAATTTAACTGTTGCAAAGTATTTGGACTTGTTACAACAGCAGATTGTGCTTAGAATTCGTGAGTTATTGGGAGAAAGATTCCACAATGTCTGGTTTCAACAAGACGGTTGCCCTGCCGTTCAAGCCCGTATTGTTCAAGAATATTTGAACAATACTTTTCCCAACCGTTCAATTAGTGGATATGGAACTATTTTGTGGCCCGCTAGATCACCAGATCTTTCTCCCAATGATTTCTTTTTGTGGGGTTATGTAAAATCCAAAGTGTATGGTCATAATAGAGCTAATAATCTGGATGAGCAAAAATAATAAAAAAAAAATTCAAAAATTTTCAAGTAAAAATAAGAGAGGCTTTCCAAACTATTAGCCCTAATATGTTAGCCAATGTCAGACGGGGATTTTACGACCGTCTAGGCTTCTGTCTAGCACAAGAAGCTGGTCTTTTTGAACACTTGTTATAACTTTTTTTTATTTAGAGTAATATTTTAGTTTTTTTTATTTCATGATAATATGGCAACATAGGTAGTAGCTTAAATTTACATAAAAGAAAATCCAGAAAAGACCCAGTGGTTCTCAAAATTTTAGAAAAAAAATATTTTTTGGAAATTTTCAAAGTAAAATAACTCGGTTATTTTGGACTTATTTGAAAAACGGTAAAGAGAAAAAATGTTTCTTTTGACCAGATCTATCACCCCTTAAAATATTTGCACTTATTTCTGGGACACCCTGTATATTGAATAATTGAGGAGACAGTATGCACCCCTGCCTAACACTACAGATGGGCTGGAATTCTACTTTTGGTATATATAGAACGATTCTGGATCAATGAAATCAAATGAAGAGGTACGTTCATTTCTTTAAGAACCATCCATAGTGTTGACCATTTGACTTTGTCAAAAGCTTTTCGATAGTCTATGATAGAAATATAGAGCGGATTGTTAAATTCTCGGGCCTTTTCGATAATTTGACGGACATTCAAAATTTGTTCACGTGGTCCTCGACCTTTTGACTCTGGAGGGATTTGTGGTTGAATATACGGTTTTAGCCTTTGGTTAATGATATGAAGAAGAATCTTACTGGCATGTGAAATTAGTGCGATGGTACGAAAGTGGTCGCATTTGGCTGCAGATCCTTTTTTGTGGATGGTTATTATGGAACAATCGGTCCAATCTGATGGCCATTGTTGAGTATGCCATAACTTGTTACATAACTTGCGCAAGATGTCCACACCAAAATCTTCCAACGCTTGGAGCATTTCTGCCCTTGTTGTGTTCTATGTTGAATGTCCCTGTTAGATGTTCCTTCTAGAAATATGTATTATTATTAATTTCCAAAATATCCATGAGGTTGAAAACATTTATAGTATTACAACTTATTATGGCATTACTAGTGAAAATTCTATTGAATTATATTCATTTCGTCAATATATTTTTTTCTTTATAAAATATTGGATATTATACATATATTCTAGTTGTGCTCTATATTTAACGCCAGATTTATTACTGCATGCAGAAAGAATTTTCCGTAAAAAAACCTGGAGTTTATTATTAGAACATACATTAAGACGGGTTTTATAAATATCTACTTTTTTTCTTAATTTATTATTTCTTCTAAAAACAATAACGTTGTTAATAGAAGACTCAACGCTGTCTGACTGCTTCATTAATTTATTTTGTTTAGAACGTGGTTACTCGATATGTTTTCTTTCTTTTATTTTTAGATCAGATGTAGGATTATAAGAAAAATTGTATAAGTATACCAAAGGTATTATTGGTGTTGATGTGCTAATCATTGTTTACAAATAAAAAAATGCCTTAAATTTATCAAATGCCTTAAATTTATCAAACAATTGACACCTCGGGCAAATCATATATAAAAGATACCAATTAAACTTTTAGTTACGTAATCGAGGACGCGATTTTTAAATTCATTGTTGCCAACCATGGACATATTCGGCGCCGGACTGACTAACTGTAATATTTGAGGGGTAGTTTCATCTCGTCGAAATTTGACTTTCGAAAAATCCGTTTGCCAAAAATAAGCTTTTTACGTCAAGTAGTTTAAGCAGAATCGTGGTTAAGAAATTACCCAACTTTTTGGAACACCCTGTATGATTTTTTAAAAAATTTCAAAATATGTAAAAAAAAACAAATAAATTATGCTTGTCCAAGCGTTTTCCCGAAATATTAACCGTTTTTTAAATAACAAATATAGTAATATTTGAGGGGCGTTTTCACCCTCTTGGAATTTGAGATTCGAGAAACCTCTCCTTATCGAACCTCTACACCCCACAGTCAATCCGTTTGCTAAAAATCAGCTTTAAACGTCAAGTAGTTTAAGCAGAATCGTGATTACTCAATGGTCATATTTTATGAAACACCTTGTATAAATTTATAAAAAATTTTAAAATATGTAAAACAACAAAATAAAATATACGTGTTTAAGAGTTTTTCCGAAAAACTCACCGGTTTTTAAATAAAAAAATATTTTAATATTTGAGGGATAGTTTCACCCCCTTAGAATTCGAGTTTCGAAAAATCCCTTCTTATCGAACCTCTACACCCTAAAGTCAATCTGTTTTCCAAAAATATGCTTTTTACGTCAGGCGCTTTAAGCAGGATTGTGATTAATCATTGACCAGATTTTTCGAAACACCCTGTATACATTTTTAAAAAATCTTAAAATATGTAAAAAACAAAATAAAATATACGTGTTTAAGCGTTTTTTCGGAAACTTGACCGTTTTTTAAATAAAAAATATTGTAATATTTGAGGGGTGGTTTCAACCTCTTGGAACTGGAATTTCGAAAAATCCCTTCTTATCGAACCTCTACACCCTAGAATCAACCTGTATGCCAAAATTAAGCTTCTTACGTTGAGTGGTTTGAGCAGGATCGTGATTAATCAGTATGTCAGTCATTTAAGGATTTTATATATTAGTATAGATTTATTTTTGTTTCGTGAAATATTTTGATTAAGAGAAAATATGTAAAAGTGGGCAACGCTGTGCCTGTGAAGCTTAATGACGTGCCTAAAAGTTTATTTGGTATGAACTATAGATTAACATTACTGTACCAAACGAAGGTATCCAAGATATACAAACCAAATGTAAACAGAAAAATTTTAAGTTCAGTTATTAACGAAAATCATATAGTCTCGGATAGTCTATCGAATTAGAAAATCATATAGTCTCGATATAGACCCGGATAGTCTTTTTTATTATTAATTTTTTGAGAAAAATGCATTCTTCATGAGAAGTTTTTGCTTGTTCTAAAATGGTTAATCCCGTTTAGACTTTTCCAAATTTCCATACCAGATTTTTTCGATAACCAAATTAAACTGAATTCTCACTTTTTTTCTTTCATTTTCATTTGTCAATTTCCAAACCAATTTTGCGGAAATCGGAATCATTTACTATGTTCTTTTTGAAATTGTGAGAACGAATGCATTTCCATTCGCACTTTCCGTCCAAACGGATGCACTTTTAGGGACTGCAGTTTCAAAAAATACGGGCAGTGCGGAGAAATTATGAGACAACTTTATATGGAACACGGAAGTGAACTAAAAGAGCTATTCAGAACGAAAAAATTCAGTTAATGAGAAATAATGTCAATGGTTTTGTAGCTGGTCCTTTTTTTGCTCTTGTTCACTAATTTATAATAAAGTGAAACAAATAATTTCTTATGATGATTATATTTCGTCCTATTGCTGCCAAAAGTCACTAACTAACATTTTTCCGAACAACCAAATTCAATCACTAAATATGTTTTGAAGCGGAGAATCGATTGCAAAAGTCATTAACTACGATTTCTGGCTATTTATGTTTTATTTTAATACCGAATAGTTACTAATTATAACATCTTTATGCAATGCAATTCATTTTTAGACGCATTTTTCTCGGAAGTAATAAAAAGTAAGTTAGTGATTTTTGGCAGCAATGGGACGATTTCAAAAATCATGGAGTATAAAGAGACATAGGTATTAAGATTAATATTAATATTTTCTTGCAAGTAAGCTCAATTCGTGTAATGAGTGTGGTTTGAGTTCGAAGGGTGGATCCTAACTTTTACGCACCCGGTATGTGCGTCGCAAAAGTGGCTCATACCTATAACTTTTTTATTTTTTCAGATAAAAAAAGGAGAGTTGGTATGTTAGTATATGACATAAATTAGGATTGATTGGCATATTCAATTGTTTTTGGTCACTTCCTGTTTCACCGGAAATGACTACAACTTTTGATTTTTAAATGGCACCCTCGGAATTTTCTCACTTTTTTCGATAGAAAATGAAATTCTGAATAGAATGACATATCATATGTCAACTTTTGACATTCTCGCTTAATAAAAAATTGTATTTTAAAATACAATCTAGAGTGCCATGGCTATGTTAAAAACACCAATTCTTAATCAAGGAGCCTTGGAAAAATAGATTTGATCGTCTAATGTTTTTTTCGAGGCACAGAAAATGCTCAAATCGTATTTTTAATCATATCTCAATTTTTTCAAATGGAACGAGGGTGGCTCATTAGCATATTTGGAAAAAGCATTTTTGACGAATAATTTGATACCACACACTTGGTATTTCGAGTCAAATTTTCGTGACGAACCGCAAGTTATAATTTCAAATAAACCATATGCGAAAATGTCAAAAGTTGACATATAGTATGTCATTCAATTCAGAGTGTTATTTTCTATCGAATAAAGTGAAAAAATACCAAGGGTGCCATTTAAAAATTAAAAGTTGTAGTCATTTCCGGTGAAACAGAAAGTGACGGAAAACAATTGAATACGTCAATCAGTCCTAATTTATGTCACATACTAACATACCAAATCTCGTTTTTTTAACTGAAAAAATAAAAAAGTTATAGGGGTGAGCGACTTTTGAGACGCACCCGGTATATATTTCAATATTTTTATTTTATATTTTTTTACTGGTTTTAACAAAGATCAACAGAAACTGTAAAGATCAACAGAAACTGTAACATATAAATTTATGATTAATTTAAAAAAAATAAAACATTCCCAAATTTATTATTTCGATGTAACGCGCTTTCGGGTAGTAAAAAATAATTAAAAAAAATCGAACTAGGCGTTATGTTGTGTTGTGACAATTTCAAATGTTAATAAAATTGCCGAAAAAATATTAACGCGTAAATGAGAGCTTAATTAGGGCTTTGATGAGTGCAATAACATTCAATAACTCAACTTTCTCGGATATTCAACTCTCCCGAAACAACATTTTATAGCTTCATAGTTTCTCACACCGATTTGATCAAAAGCAAAAATGGATTCAAACAGTTCGACGAAACAAGTGAGTAAATAAAGTGCTCGTTACATTATTAAAAATATTAAAAAGACATACTATAGTTATAGCTGTTCTTGAGATATAAATGATTTAGCTATCTCTTTGTTTTATTTATTTAGATTTTACTATTGCTCACATTTCAGATAAATTTTTAACCAAAACGATTATAATTAATTTTTTTTTCTGGTTGTTTCATTTGACTGGACTTTCCAGTTAATGGGAATATTAAAAAAATAAACACGACTTGATTTGACTTGATAGTGAAATAGAAAAAAATCTAAAAATAAACTTATTGAAAGATTTTAACAGTTTACTTCTAGAGTCAAAAAAAACACCAAAATGAAAACGTTTTATTTTTCTATATAATATTTTCCTTTCAGAGAAAATGGCATGAAAAACCTCCCTTTTTGTATTTCGCTTATTTCATATTGTTATCAAAAATAAAAACATAGAAATTCAATTGGCGCGCCAGCTGAATAAAAATGGGCCTTATCAAAGCAAAAAAACATGTATGCTTTATGCATTTTGGCTTTTATTTAAATTAAAATACCGAAAAAAAGAGTCTGTTATGTTTCTAATCTTGAAAAGGAACAAAATATGAAAAATAAGGCCAAGGAATAACAAACAAGGCTTAGTACGGTTTCCCCAATTTCTCAACTGCTTTTGGAGTTATTTTAGGCAATACCTAACTTACATCAGTAAATAAGGTATAGGATGATATAGATCATACCAAATAAACGTTTAGTCACGTGATTATACAGGGTGAGTTTCCTACGATGTTCTCTATGGGTATCTCGGAAACTACTGGAGATAGAGAGGCGGTTAAATAATGAAAGGATTGTAGTTTTGTGGGGTCATAAATATTCGCCTTTCAGATTTTTGAAAAAGTTCATGGCTTACTAGATATTTCGAAAAAAACAAATTTTGGCAATTTTAAAATTTTTCTCTAATTTCATTATAATCTATTTTAGACAAAAAGTTTTCAGATAAAAGTTGCAGATAATCATACCCCTAATGAGTTTGTGTTCTCCGATTTTTTCTAAAGCCTGTCATTTTTGACATATTATGACATAAACATATGTTTTTTTTTTAATGGAAACTATAGTTGGCCATGACTTCATAAAAAGCGCCATTTTTTAAGCTTTTCAGCGATACAAGTTATAATATGTTTTTTTTTTCGAAAAATTACTGAGTTATAGCCAATTCTTATCTTTCTTGACTAATTTCACTTAGTTGGCATGGTATTCTAATTTTGTTATGATTACTTATAAAAAGACAAAAAATATTATGAAATGGTTCTTTACAATTTACCTTACACAAATTAAAACTTAAAAAATAATATCACTACATAGGTACACTTTAAGTTATTTTAGAAAATGTTCAAAAATCCGCCATTGTTTTGAGTACATAAATGCAACTTTTTAAAACTGAATTATCAGCTATTCTCACAGCACGACCAGTCGACTTAATTAAACTTCTGCCGTAACGCCTCTTCGTGTGCCTCTCTTAATTCATAAGTTCTTTTGTAAACTTTGTTAACCAAGATTACAGTTGAGGGTTGGAACTTTTGGTGTTACACAGCAAAATAAAAACACTAAATCACCACAATACACCAAAACACTTATTACTTTTACACTGGACGCCCCTTTCGCTTACCATGTTAGCATCATCAGCAGATTATTATAAACTTCTACCAAGCTGTATGATGCATTTGACTTGGAGGCGGGTGTGCGCCTGGGATGCATTTTATCTCCCTTACTCTTCAATATATGTGGCGAATCTATAATGAGGGAAGTTATGGAAGACTACAACGGCGGTATCACTATAGGCGGTAAACAAATAACAAATTTAAGGTACGCAGATGATACACTTATACTCGCATCCTCCTCTAACGAATTAAAATCCATTATGCATAAATTAGAGCTGGTCAGAGGAGATATGGGCTGGAGCGAGAGATATGGGTTAAAACTAAATAAAAGAAAGACAAAATTGTAGATGAATATATATATATATATATATATATATATATATATATATATATATATATATATATATATATATATATATATATATATATATATATATATATACCGTATAATCGAGAAAAAACTGCGTCAGCGATGGCTATGGAATGAAGATCGCTGTCATTTTATATGTAAATTTATATGGGAAATGTCATTGATGTTCATTTCCCAGCCAACTGGACGCCGTTTTTTTTCGATCATACGGTATTTATATATATATATATATATATATATATATATATATATATATATATATATATATATATATATATATATATATATATATATATCTCGGCTCCTTGATATCAAATAACACAAACAAGATAATGAACAAAGAACAACAAATAAAGGAGGATGTGACGCAGAAATCAAGAGAAAACTGTGTATAGCACGTAATTCCATAACCAAACTCAATAAAATATGGAAAAATTCAGCCATTTCAATTAGCAACAAACACAGACTACTAAGAGCCCTAATTTTCCCCATTGCCACTTATGCCTCAGAGACCTGGACATTGAAGTTGGTAATGAAACGTAAAATCGATGCTTTTAAAATGTGGTGTTAAAGACGGATGCTGCGAATACCGTACACAGCTCACCGTACAAACATTTCAATATTCGAACAACCTAATATCGAATCCAGACTGTCGATATCAATAAATAAATCATACTTAAGATACTTTGGCTACATATCCAGGAACACCAATGGCCTAGAAAAACTAATTGTGGGGGGGAAAGTGAACGGGAAACGTCCTACAGGGAGATCTCCAAACCGTTGGGTGGACCAAATGAAGACGATAATATGTCATAATCTGCACGAGGCCAGTACTGCTGCGCAAGACAGAACAACATGGAGAGACAAAATAAATGCGATATCATAATGTCACCATACTCTTATAGAGTAATAAGAAGGAGGAGCAGGAGGAGACCAAGCTGTAATTGTTGTGGTCCATCTGTTGTCCGTTCTCCTTGCCATTGTCCTGTCCATTGTCATTTAAAGGATTTGACTCTGTGGATGACATCTATTATCTGGGTCTTTTGTCGTATCAACTCTATTCTTTTACGGTCTCTCTTGGTAATTCCCAGCATATTTCGTTCCATTGAGTGTTGTAGGACTAGCAGTTTCCTTATGATGTCCGTTTTAAGGTTGATTCTCACTATACCTTCCGTTTCCATTCCATATCCGTTCCGTTTTTTTTATTGTATTGTCGCTATACCTAAGCTTCCGTTTCTTATCAGTTCCATACTTTTTATTGTACAATTTATATCATTACGAAAGTTCTATTTTAAAAATTTGTATCTTTTGAAAACGGTAATAGATGTTCACTGAGCTGGTACAAATGTAAGAACTTGACAACGCTGTTTCCGATACGCTTCAGTCCTTCCGTTAAAAAAATGTAGGGAAGGAAAGGATATGGAACGGAAGGGAAACGGAACGGATAGTGTGCATTGTCCTATTCATTTACATGATATAATATTTTATGTAAATGGAAGGGAAACGGAAGGCAGCTGATACGGAAGGTATAGTGAGAAAAATTCCAAATTTCCCATGCATAGGTCATGATTGGTCGTAAAAGTAAAAATAAATGAAGAAAATGGAAGAATGGGAATTCTTTGAGTTTTAGTAGTGAATCATTATCTACTACAATCAAAGAATCGTTACAATACGATTTTCAACAACTTAGAATCGGAATTTTATATGTTCTTATGTCGGCTCTCCTAATTCCAAAAACAATAAAACAAACTTTGGCCCTTTCACGTGTTTCGCTTTTTTCGGAAATCTGTAAAACTTTTATAGTCCACGTGGAATATTAAGATAAAAACCTGAAACACATAAGGTTTTATATCGGATTATTCTTACTGCTTCGATCATTTCCAGTTTTAACAACTACTGTAAAACGGTTTGTTTTAATTTTATTGTGTAATTCGGTTATCGTAATAGGGAATTTGACATCAAGTTACATTTTATGAACTAAGTTTAATGGTGGAATCTGATTTCGAAATTGTTAAGAGTTCCATCCCTTCAAATTAGAGGTTATTTTTTATGGCAATTCCAGAAAAATAGTATCATTCTTTATAATTATGTTTTCTGTTTTCAAATCAAGCTATTTTGAAAATTAATTTGTTGTTAATTATTGTATTAACATAAATTCGGCTTGGTTTTGTCTAGCACACTCAGACAAAGGCAAAGAACGCAGCGGAGAGTGCAAGAGCTCTAACAAGACTCATGCCTCGCGATGGTGGCGCCGGCGATTGGGCACGCAGGATGCTGGCAACTGCACACGCGTCTACCGTGCTGTATGCTGCACCCGCATGGGCCGAAACCGCTCTAAATCTGGCAAAGAATGTTGACGCTCTAAACCGGGCACAGAGGACAGTGCTTCTGTATGGTGGCAGGGCAAACAGGACAGTGTCCACAGAAGCACTACAAGTGCTCGCTGGGATAATGCCTCTGGACCTGCAAGCTAGATACAGGAGCGAATCTTATGGGCTAGAGAAAGGTGCTATCAAGGTAAAAAAAGAAAAATTCCTGGAGCTGTGGAACAGAAGATGGCAAAACAGCGATCGGGGCGGCTGGACTCGGCGCTGGATACCAGACCTGAGACCATGGCTACGAAGAGACCATGGGAGACTGACCTACTGCTTGGTGCAGTTTCTGAGTGGACATGGTACGTTGGCTGCCTGCAGGCATCGCATCGGAAAAGCTGCCTCTCCCCACTGCGGAGCTTGTTGCGATGTAGAGGATGCCGGGCACGTACTTCTGGAATGCGACCGACATGCGGCACCAGGTGGATGACACTTCTTATGGGACATGGCTGGGAAACTTAAATGGAAATGACAGTTCATTAAAAATAGTGTTTCCTCCAAGATGCAGAGGCGCAAAATATTAAAACTGTCAATATTAACAATGCAACTGTCAATATCTGACAATTATAAAATTTGATTTTTAACTGTCACTCCAGAGACGCTTTTGTTGTGATTTTACGGTTTGATTTCGTTTTGATTTGTCGAATTATTGTAAAATTAAATTCCTTCAGATTTTTTGCCAGTATTCTGTTTTTGACAATGTTTTTTAAAAATGGTGGGACAATTTGTGTTGTGTAATAACTCTTAATTATTTTTTATCATGGAGTTTAATTGTTGTACACCTGGTTTCCGAAGGATACAATGGTAAGTAAATTAAACATATCTACTTACAGTTATAGATTTTTTAAATTAGTACTGCTAATAAATGCTACTTGCAGAGCAGTTATTTAATTTTTTTTACGGTGCATGTAAGGAATTAAGGACGCGCGTTTTATATTAGCATGATCAGCAGATGATTACATCTGATTTAATTTGTTTTTATTATTTCAGGTCCCAAACGGAAACAAACTGGGAATCTTGCCTACACCAAAATTATATACCTAGCCGTTTCCAATTCACTTCAAAGGGAGGAAAATTATGTAAAACTGCCTGCTATTTGCTGAAAACCGCCAAAGATTAAATTATAACTGTAACAACTTAATATATGCTATTTCTAGTATTTTTAATATATTTTTTAATTAATATCCGACATATAAGAACACTTTGTATGCTTTTAATTCAGTTGATTTATCGTTTATAATATGTTCGACCTAATTAAAAGCACACAAAGTGTTCTTACATGTATGTCTAAATTTATTTTAAATTAACTAAAACAACCCCCCTTCCCCGCACCCCCCTCTTCAATTAGTATTTCTTCCTCCGTCTACAAGAGGCGCCCTTGTATAATAAAATTGAAATGTATTATAAGTTGCCTATCTATTTAATAGTATAAGTCTTTTATCTATGTTATGGGAGAACTGGCAATGGTTGAAAACTTGACTACAAGCGATTTTCTAGGAATCTTCCTTACCGATAAATTATTGACAAGAGTGACAGATAAAACCTTGACGTTCTTTCAGTATTCCAGTTCATCTCTTTTTCTTTCTAAAGTGTGCGTTGAAAGGAGACAAAAACAATTTTTGGTGACCCATAATTTGTTATTCGAACACCACTTTTCTCCTTGTCGGGTCGTTGACGTTGACTTGTCGCCATTTTATTTCTTTTGTTTACACGCTGCATTTTGCTTTGCAAATTTAATACATAAATTATTTAGGCAAATATATAGGTTTTTAATAAAACTCCTCGGACTAACGTGTAGGTAAGTGTTGATAATTTTTTTTTCATCTTAACATGCTCATTGTCGTTCTCCTGATTTTAGGTGACAGAAAAGGATCATCAAATCAAATTGAATTTTATATTTTCCTTCCTATTTATCCTTCCTAAATATCAACGAGATGAGCCATCGGAAGAAAGGGACCATAGTACAAAACAGAAAGGTGATCTTTTTTCTTTCCACTTCGGATATTGAAATTATTATATACTGTAGTCGTGTTCGGCATTATGCTCTGAGAAATATAGATAAACAAAGAACAACAGATATAAAGCATCCCAGAGGAAAAGAGAGGCAATACCTGTATGTACTCTCTCTGATATTTGTGAAAGTTACAGCAAAGTATTGTTGTAAATGTCATCTTTTTGATCGACCTGAAAACTTCGAGCAAAAAGATGACACTTTCAACAATACCCTGACAGATATCAGAGACGATACAGGTTTTTCCTCTCTTTTCCCCTGGAATACTTTTAATTTATTATTCTTTGTTTATCTAGATTTCTCAGAGCACTATGAACGAACTCAGCTTGTATGTTTGAAATAATCGTCCAGTTGGCTTAAAAATGATGATCGAAGACATTTCCCATATAATTTTACTTTCAAAATTATGATATATCTTTTATTTCTAAGCCATCTATGACGCCATTTTTTTCAGTTTTGTTATAATTAATTTTGTCTCTTGATCTACTTGTAACATTATTCTTTTAATTTTATTAATTTATTGTGGTGAAATTAATTTCTGTTGTATATTTGATATTGATATTAAACATATTTTTAAAAAATGGTGTATTTTTTGTGTTTTTGTGTATGTCATAATTAAAAATAAATGAAGAAAAATTTTTTTATTTTTTAAACTTCCCGCCATGCGTGACAATTTAGTCCGTAGTTCCTACAAGCGAAATTGGGCGCTAGTAGCAGTAGACTTTGTCAACAGTGTCAAATTTAAACGTCAATTTCACTTTCCAATATTTAGCAAGGCGCTCGCACTTCTTCTTGTGTATGTGTTTTGTGTGCGGCACTGAGAACTGAGACGGAAGCCATCACAGGACCTCTGACTGAGGGAAGACTCATCACGTTATGCTGCGTGACGAGCATTGCTGGAAGGCTGTTGACCAGCTGTGTCTCGATATTCTTATTGAAGTGGACGAAGTAGTGGCCGCAAGACGTGTTAGATCTGTGTAAATTGTCCTGCACGGGTTCCTGTTAGTGATAATCAATTCTGTGATAATCAAGATTAAAATTAAGAACTAGAGCGATTCAGTATCGACGGAGAGGATGAGTAAAGCAGTAGGAGTGGAGGCTTCCATGCCTCACGGCGTTCTGACATCCACGCCTAACATAGGAGAGGGGTTTAGTGGGTATTATGTTTTAATATCGCATTTTTCGCATCGAACCCCACATTTCGGCGGTAAATCGCTTCCCTCTTCTCTAACAAAAAAATGGTTTATCTGCAAAAATCTGCACTGGTAAGCAGATTTTTTTGTTTATTACATAAAATAAATTCAGAAAAGCCCAACAAATTCCCAAGATTTCAAATCAAATTCAAATGTGTCAATTGAAACGTCAAACAGCACTGTCAAAAATGGAGGTTCATAAATGTCAATTCGGTCTCCATAGACTAATGTCACGTACTAGAGATAGATTGACACTGATATAAAACAAATGGGTCCGTCATTTAGAGCCACCTGGTGATCCGGAAGAAACTAATGGAGAGTTTTGGCATAACATAATTTTAGCCTTCCGTTACTTATTAACGCTAACTAAAAACGGTAACGTTATTCAAGCGCAAAATTATTCCTTGTAAAATATAAAATAATAAATATAGACTTTTTACTACATTTTATGTTTTATTAGATCATTAAGTGTAACATAATTAAAACAAAATTAAAATTATGAATACATACATTTTAAACACCAACAATAGATCACATAGCGCCTATTTTTTTTATTTAACAACCAAATTATAATAGAGTAAAATATTATAGACTACTAATTAAGTGTTACTAAAAATACTATATATTACCAACTATGTACTTACTTATTTATGATTAAATTATTTTTTATTTGGTTCATAAATTTATCATTTCTAAAATGTCAAAATGACTTTAATAAAAAAGTTTAGTATCTAACACGAAAAATGATGATCGACTCTAAATATCAGAAGGTACAAACTAATAAAAAACACAAACTATGAACACAAATCACTGAAATCACTGAACTTTCCGACAAATCAGGAATATCTGAATTAATAATTATTTAAATAATGATTTAAAAATAACTTGACGGATCACCAACATTTTGTCAACTAGACAAAAACTAGACCATAGACAGTAATTAACATAGAGACTGTCATGTCATCTTCATATATAAATTAGAAACCTGTACTTTAATATCTTTTGCGCCGTCTGGCGATGCGGAAGAAACTAAATTTGTAGTTCTATAAAATTACCATTGAGTGTCTAAGCCATGTCGGTCTCTAATGCATGAATACATGGAGACTTGCAATGTACCGAACAATAATAATCCCCACCATGCTATATGGAAGCAAAACCTGGATGCCGTACTGCCGACACATCAACGCATTAAACAAAGTTGCAACAGAGACACGTTAGACAACTCTTAAGAATCAAATGGTTCTACCATGTCTCAAACGTGTCCTTGAAAAAGCTAACGTGCTCGTCCTTGAAAAAGCTAACTGCGAGAGCGTTGCATTTATGATTACGAAATCCCGCTTAAGATGGGCTGGTCACGTATGCAGGATGCAAGAATAGCGTCTACCATAATCTCTTCTTTACTTGACTGGTGCTCATAAGTAAATACAGGGCCATAAGAAAGGAGAAATATTTAAAAAGAAATCGGCGATAACTCGTAAACGAGCTAATCAAAAATATCTAAAGTTATTCTTTTGAATGTGGGTTTTAGTGCTCTTCAATAAACCTAAATAGAATTATTCTCTAAAATAATTAGGGAAGCCAATAATTGACCCCATTAAAATTTACATGGGATTTCCTATGTCCCGTCCGACGATGCAATACCCGGTATGATCTAAGATGAAACTGACAAATACAAGTAGAAAGTTATATGTCGTCATTGCTGCATATTTCATTCGAGAAAATTACACATTCAGTATGAGGCATGTATGTGTATGTTGACACGTAAAATTGAAAATACCAGACTGCTGCAGGGAGGAACTAAAATGATTTTACGACAAGAGATATGAATTCCGACTAGTAAGATGCTAACAATCGGGAGAAATATGTGTGAGCGTTTTGTTTGCTGAACGTGCATATTGCATGGGTTTGTCTATTTTTAATATTTGCGAGACATAATAGCTTTTGAATTTTTACAGAATTAAGCTGGATGGTTGTATAGGAAATTTAAATATTATCTTATACTTTTATTATACAGAGTGAGTTTCCTACGATGTTCTCTATGTGTATCTCGGAAACTACTAGAGATAGAGAGTCGGTTAAATGGGGAAAGAATTGCAGTTTTGTGGGGTCATAAATATGCGCCTTTCGGATTTTTGAAAAAGTTCATGGCTTGATATTTCGAAAAAAAAATCAAATTGTGGCTATTTGAAAAATTGTCCCTAATTCCATTGTAATCTATTTTAGACAAAAAATTTTCAGATAAAAGTTGTAGATAATCACATTCCTTAAAGAGTTCCTGTTCTCCGATTTTTTCTAAAGCCTGTCATTTTTGACATATGAAACAAACATGTTTTTTTTTAAACGGAAACCTTAGTTGGCCACGACTTCATAAAAGCGCCATTTTTTTTTTGCCAGTGAGCTTTTCAGCGGTATACCAACTATAATATTAGATAAAATTATATAAGGATTCTTGCCACTTAACTGCTAATATAGAAATTTAATTCTACGCTGTGTTTGTCATAATGCGGATCAACCTGCTCTCACTACCGGTTTCGGAGCCTTATCTTCCGTTCGGGACTTAATATCTAACCGATACTTTCCGACAAGTCGGAATTAACTATCTCTGCGCTGTGGTTGTCATTTTGTGGATCTCCCAAGCTCACCTGATGATGGAGTAGGGCTCCGAAACCGGTAGTGAGAGCAGGTTGATCCGCATTATGACAAACACAGCGTAGAATTAAATTTCTATATTAGCAGTTAAGTGGCAAGAATCCTTATATAATTTTATTATATACCTCTAGTGCAAGAAATTTGTTTTCTATTTTATAATTTGGCTTGCCTGAAAAAAAGCCTTTTACCATCCTTTTACTATCGATAGTTGCTCCTCGGTGGTACGAAAGTACTACCATTGCACGCAGGCCGCTATCTCCCGTTCGGGACTTAATATCTAACCGATACTTTCCGACAAGTCGGAATTAACTATCTCTGCGCTGTGGTTGTCATTTTGTGGATCTCCCAAGCTCACCTGATGATGGAGTAGGGCTCCGAAACCGGTAGTGAGAGCAGGTTGATCCGCATTATGACAAACACAGCGTAGAATTAAATTTCTATATTAGCAGTTAAGTGGCAAGAATCCTTATATAATTTTATTATATACCTCTACTGCAAGAAATTTGTTTTCTATAATATTAGAGTTATAGTCAATAAATTAAAATAAATAAAAACTGTAAATATTAATTGTTGAAATGAGGAAAAGCGTGTAGGATTTTTGGTTCAGCTTTTCTTGGCCATACAGTTTCGAAGATACGTTGACCGGTGAACGTTACATTTTTTAGAGAACTTGCATCAATAGAGTGGTTCCAAAATGACTTACATTATTACACTCCCCTTCATAATGAAAGGAATGTTAAAAATTATTTATATCATAATTTATTGAAATAGAAAGAGGTGGACCAATTGCATGGGCCTCCTTGATCACCTGAC
Organism: Sitophilus oryzae; assembly: GCF_002938485.1. Classification (NCBI taxonomy): domain Eukaryota; kingdom Metazoa; phylum Arthropoda; class Insecta; order Coleoptera; family Curculionidae; genus Sitophilus; species Sitophilus oryzae. Next base: position 6,460,162 of record NW_022146501.1, read on the forward strand.
CTATCCATTTTAGATTTTCTTATGCGGTATAGTTAACAACAAGGTTTACTAAAGAACTTATGAATTAAGAGAGGCACTCGAAGAGGCGGTTCAGGGGAAGTTTAATTGAGTCGACCGGTTGTTCTGTGAAAATATGTAGCTAGAAATTTAGTTTAAAAAAGGTGCATTTATGTACTCTAAACAATGGCGGATTTTTTGAACATTTTCTAAAATAACTTAAAGTGTATGTAGTGATATTATTTTTTTTTAAGTTTTAGTTTGTGTAATGTAAATTGTAAAGAGCTGTTTGATAATATATTTTGTCTTTATCAGAACAAAATAAGAACACCATGCCAACTAAGTGAAGTTAGTCAAGAAAAATAAGAATTAGGCTATAACTAATTTTTTGAAAAAAAAACATATTATAGCTATATCGCTGAAAAGCTTAAAAATGGCGCTTTTTATGAAGTCCTGACCAACTATGGTTTCCATTTAAAAAAATATATGTTTGTGTCATGTCAAAAATGACAGGCTTTAGAATAAATCGGAGAACACAAACTCATTTTTCATAAAATTTTTATTACAGTTAAAAAAGTTATCAATAGGGTTACGAAAATATTAGAAGTATTGATACCCATACCGATATTAGATTATAATCATAATACCAGTACACCAATATATTCAGAATCGAATATCGATATTATTAAATCAATCTTTTGGGGGCCAATCTTTTGATGCCGATTTTTTCTGGATCTATCTTGTTATATCCGATGTTGAATCGATTCAAAATATCGATTTATTTTATTTTTGAGGCATCCCTACATCAACTACAAAAGTAGATAGCTGCGGGACTAGAGAGGCAAGCGGGGAACAACACGCCGTAACACACGTCGGTGAGATCTGGGACCGATGAATCGACCATCACACGTGTCATAGCGTGTTATAGCGTCGGATGGCGTCGCGTGTTGCCTAGTGTGCAATACATGTAATTAAATGGAAAAACATACGCACAGATCTTCATGACGTGAGGCAGCATGGCATCACGTGATGGCGTAGCGTATTGGTTAATATGGTCCGGGCTTTAATGATGCTGTTAACTCATATATATCGTAAATATCTATTTTCATTACATGGCCCACATAGAATTAATAAAAACGGGTAATTAGAAATTAACACATCCCTGTATTAAGGCATTTCCTTCCCACACATTTTCTAATAATTTATGTTAGTTGTTCTATACCCTAATTATTTTGTTATTACACACGATATTCGCGTTAAAGGTCTTCACGTTGACCTTCGCAGTAAGGACTTGAAAATCATCCGTTGTGGTCTCTATGTAATTTATTAATGGAGTGTAACAGACTGATTTTAGGATAGTTTAATGGAGCAGAGATAAGATAAAAAGTTAGTTTCAATTTTTTTTCCATAGCAACTGTTAAAATTACCTTATATCTATCAAAAATAGTAGATAAAATAGTACTTTAACCATAATAGGGGTAGATTAAATGATACTTTAACAGCGAGGATATGTTAAAAACTTTATTTCTTCTCGCACGTTTTTTAATTGCTTCCATTTTTGAAAATTTTTGTATTCCTTTTGATAAGTTACCTATTCGGGATTTATATGGAAGTAGTTTGGATATGGCGTTTATCGCCTCAGCTTGAATATCTGTTGGTAATTTACTTATTTCGTTTTGAGCCATTTCTGACTCCAATCATAGACAAACAAATAAAAAGAGACTGGCAAATTAAATGGCAAAGAGAGGGACAACGTTCCCGTAGCGCAACTCAGAACGCAAAATTTCGTTCTATTTATGTTGATCTGCGCATTGCGTCTATTGGGCCCACTATCTCATTCTAATATAACAAGAGAGAAACAAGCAATCATATAAAACGTAATTTCTAAATAGAAATTAGAACAATCGCCTTTCGTTTTCGTCATCATGACAACCAAGATGACAACATCATGACAATTCGTCATGTTTGTTAATTTTTCTTTTGGTGATTTACCTTTTTTTCTAAACTCTCCATTTTATTGACTTATGAATATGGATAGGGAACAAATTCCTTTGTTCCATATAGGTATTTATATTTTACTTATAATTTTCGGTTATACTATTTGTTATTTTATTTATTGCAAGAGCCAGTATCATCTATTTTTTATATGTATTGGTGCCCCCTTTCTCTGATAGATATGTTAAAGACACCCGGTAAAATAAAAGTAAGTAGTTATATTTATCATCTTATTAAGAAAAAAGTAGAAGTAGTAGTGTCAAAAATATTTCGAACCTCTCTTAACATAACATATTAATACAATTAATTTTTTTCATTTTTTGGGTAGTTTTATAGCTGGTTTATAGTAACCAGAAACTTTATTAATATACCTATTTTACTTTTGTTTTAGGATTAAAACTGGTCTTGAAAATGGTTCAGGTTCATGATTCTCGTAAAGTCTTCTTTGCTTGGATATTTACTTTGTTATTGCAATTAGGCAGTTTTTTCGAAAATTAGATTTTTAATGCCCTTTAAAAAAATTGGCCGATCGTTTCCTGCAACATTCAGTTCTTCTGCATTTAAAATTGGTAGGTGGGTGGAACAAACACTGCTATTTTTTGTGATTATATTATAAAAACTTTATTTATTTTTATGTATAAATAAATATGTTTATAAAACAGTACAATTTTTGCTTTTTTTTATAATTTCCCTTATAATAGTAGTACTCTTTCGTTCTGAAAGAAACTGCAAATTTTCACTTAAACTGATTTATTCCCTACACCACGTTCCCTTTACGTGGTATAGGGAATAAATCAGTTTAAGTGAAAATTTTCAGTTTCAGAATGAAAGAATACTACTAATAAAGGCTAATTTAAATTTTCCGCCAGCCAGAATGTGCGATAATGTCTTACGATACGTTTTATACCTATCTCTTTCTTTTTCATATAAAGCACACGTAATAAAGAAAGATAGCAATAAAGACGTACGTCTTGCCATGGTCCTGCTAATTGGTTTCAAAATTGTTATTCTGAGTTGCGCTACGGGAACGCGGTCCCACTCTTTACCATGGGATTTGTCAGTCTCTTTTTATTTGTTTATCTATGCTCCAATTCAATCAGCAATCGACACGAAAGAGAATTAAATAAAATTGACTCAAAACTGACAACTAAAGAGACAGCTTTATTTATTTGTCAAATTACATAGAAAAACTGAAGGTGCACTACCTATACCAGCCACAAGCTGCTTTATAATTAATCATTATTTTAAGTAAAACATTTATATGCAGCTTACATATATTTCGTTTTATTTTTGTTTTTCATCTGCTTTAGTAAAATAAAAGCCTTCAAGAAAAAAGAAAACTGTAAATAATGATGAAATAATAGGCAAGTCTGCTCTGATATTCGAATAACGGAAATCAGAACAGCCTTTTCGAAAAGGAGACTATAAAAAATAATTAAATCTTAAAAACGTTTTAGATAAGATGGGAAAAAATCCAGACATTTAAGCTTCCTTTTTTGTCAAAGAAAATCATTAGAAAAAGGAAGAAGAAGGTAAATATTCAAGGAATATTGATAATTTAGATTTTTTTTTCAATAAGCAGTTCAAAATTTCGTTAATCTGAAACCTTTTTTATAATTTGGTTTTAAATACCCTGTGTATTTCGCCACTGAAGAGAGATCTAAAAAATAAAAAGTCTATTTTATATGTTTGTATTTTCGATAAAATACCATTGGTAATATAGAGGGTTTACGAGTCTCAAATAAGGGCGCAGATATTTTAGGGGTAGTATATTTCGACCCCAGGAACACGTATACGAGGTTTTTTTACACAATTAAGTATGTAATTAATTAATATTTGGGCGGAAATAATGGTGGTATATTTAATTAATGGTATAGTAATATTGTCGTATAGCAAACAGTCGCAATTGGGCTAGTAATATTATCGTCTTTAGCACCTGTACATTTTGTACAGGTGCTAAAGCAATTAAAGTGTTTGGTTTGGTGATTGTCTGACCTGATTCTCCTAAAATATACAGGGTACATTTAAATTAATCAAGTTATTGCCATTTAAAGCCAGAAATGATTTAAAATCAATTTTTAGACACTCCGTATGAAGTAGTATTATTTTTATTATTGCAACACAATAACTAATCAATAAATAAACTTCAGTTAAATATTTAGTATTAAAAACTTTGATATCCTTGCAGAAATGCATCTTTAAAATTTTTACTACAATTTCACAAAATTGAAAATATTTCTAAAACGGTAAGGTTTAAGTGTAACAATCCCTAATCAAATTTACCTTTATTTTAATCGTAGAAACTAAAAATGTAATAATATACAGGGTGTTCTATTTAAAAAAATACAACTTTGATATTTTTTATTTATTTGGGACACTCTGTAAAAATATTTTCAAATGGTAGCCCTAATAGTCCTTCAACGAATCCAAAACTTACAATTTGTAAAAATCTAATCGTTTAGCTACAACACTCCGTTTCGTATGTGGTGAACAACCCCGTATAACTTTTTATTTATTGGTAAAAATATAATTTTATTGTCTTTCAAATATCATATTCTACACAACTACTTTTTTGTTATTTTCTTTATACAATTTGGTATTTTTCCCATAGCTGAAAAACTGTAAGCAATCTTCCCAAAAAGTTTGTTTCCAAATTGATAGATAAGAGAAAAACACAAAACGTTTAACTTTTTTCAACGGAAAATGTCGTATTATCTGCTCCTTACTTTGTTCGCCTTTAAATTAGGCTTAGTGAACAACGTCTTCGTAATTTCTGGCGATTTGTTCCACTGTCACACTCTATTAGTTTCTACTGTTAAGAGCTTTTAGTCTTTTTACTATAGAATAGAAACAATTTTACAAGACCTGGTGCAAAGGTTCGTATACTATAAAGAAAATAGAGATAAAACTCAATAAAATTCACATTTCTATCCGATTTCATCGATCATCTTTTATTTAGGTAGATTTCCACGATTTACAGATTAACAAGATTGACGTTTGTTTGACGCACGAGCAGTTTTCCCACAGAAAATGTCAATTTCTTCAACAGAGTCTTAAAAACCCTTCGTATTCCTTTAACTTCACAAAACATTGTCGTAAAAGTGCTTTACTTTTATGCCTAGGCATTAAAATTGCGCTTTTATATTGTCAATCACGTCGCAAAAATTAATACTTTTGTGACGTTTACTTAATATTTTCGACGTATTTAACACTTGATTAAAATAAATCTTTATTTTTTCAGAAAAATGGCCCCAACAAGATCTCTGCTAATTTGGAATACTCATCTACCGATGAAGCTATCAACTTTTTTACAAATACAACCTCAAGACTGCTTATCCAATCCTAACGAAACTTTCATCTACCTAAATAAGAATTAACAACATAAAGAACATGGGTTCCAACGCGAATAGCCTGGATTACAGTGCAGACCATCAAAAACACATTTATATAATGCCAGTAACGACAACTCAAAGTTCCAGCAACAACTACCTCATCAACGACAGCCTGGACCGTGTCAATTTAACGAATTTAACCAACGAGGAACTCAGTGACTCTATGTACCCTTTAGAATTGGCACTGCCCTTCACCATAGTGTACGCGGTGATTTTTGTGACTGGTGTGGTCGGTAACATTAGCACGTGCTTCGTGATAGCAAAGAATAAGAGTATGCACACTGCTACGAACTATTATCTGTTTAGTTTGGCGGTTTCGGACATGTTGTTGTTGATTTCCGGTCTGCCACCGGAAATGTACAGGATTTGGAGCCCGAACACTTATATTTTCGGACAGATTTTGTGTTCGTTGCAAGGGTTCAGTGCAGAAACGTCAGCGAATGCTACGGTAAGTTTAGACTTAAATCTATTAAATAGTAATAGGAGAAGGAGAAACTGTATTGTTGACCTCGACCTGTCGACAATACATCGACAATGAAATAAATGTCAACAATGTCGAGAATCGTTCATTAGATTCATTAGAACAGGAGTGAATAATTCCCTGATTGATTAACGACTGTAGTTCATATCAAATAAACTTTTAGTCACTTGATTAAGCACACAGTGTTTAGGCCCATGGACAAAAATACGAAAATCCAAATTTTAATTTAAAAAATGGGTTATTTTAGCAGTAAAATATCCGTAGTTATTAAAAAAAGCAAAAAATTACCAGGAATGCTTTCAGGTCACAAAAATATGTGTATATTTATACAAGGTGTCCCAGGGTGTTTCTCATCAGAGATTAACAAATTATACCGTGGGAAAATTTGCGGTGAACATGCAGCTCTAAAAAGGTTTATAAAATATACAGAAAAATTAAAAAAAAAAATGATTTTCAACATCTTTTTTTTGCGAAAAAAAACCCAAAAATCAGATCGAAATATACAATCACTAAAAATATTTGCACTTGTTTAAGACTCACCCTGTATATGTTCCGCATAAACAAAGTAGGCCACGTCCAAATTAGTCTAAGCAACGAAAACGAGACGTTAAACAGCACTCTGAACTGTTGAAGAGAAGAAGTGTATCAGATACTATGGAATTATGCTTAAAATATTCAGGGTGAGTCTTAAATATGTGCAAATATTTTCAGGGCTGGTAGATCTCGATAAAAGAAACATATTTTCTCTTTATCGTTTTTCAAATAAGTCCAAAATAACGGAGTTATTTTACTTTGAAAATTCCACACCTGTAATTTTTAACCAATCAAGACGTGTTTTTTTACAAATCACCATGGCAACGGATAAATTTTAGTGAAATTTTTTTCCTTGTGGGCACCCAACAGTGAATTATACTGGAAATTTTTTGACGTTTACAATCACAGAATATCTTTTTGAAAGTCTGGTTTTTATTTATTTACATGATAATTTTGATACCTTTCAATTACAAAGCTGAGATGTTTTCTATATTCTTTGGACACCTCCTTTCTTCTTAATGGCGAAAATGTAGGACCTGGAAGCGATTTTACTAAATATATACTATTACAGCACAAGACACGCCCCCAAATACGTCATTGGAAAATATAATCTAGCTCAGCACATTCCTCCAAAATCTACACGTTTGCAGCACAACAACGTGGCTGAGTCATACAAATCGGTTGAAATGGAATAAATTGAATTTTAATAGATACTCTTAATTGGAGCTATATCTAATATCTGCAAAATAAAACAGCACAAAGCAACACATAGCAACATCTAATGAATTTTGGAATTAGGAAGATTAGACATGATATTAAGGGACAGGTTGTGTTTTTTTTTCTGGAAGGGCGCCCACTTTGAATTCTCTGTCCCCCCATTTTCGCATTTTGTATCTTTCTTCTACTGCGTGCTGTAGGCTGGACTTTTATTAATTTTCTTTTTCGTTTGATACACTGCTTGCTAGCTAGGAATGAATCCAACTGACTACCTGTGTTAATTCCTCTTAGGCTTCCAACAAACTTTTTTATTAACTCTGTATTACAACTCTCATGTTTTGCTAAATCTGCAATACGGCTAAACTCCCTTTTCAGACTTTCCACTAAATTTTTATGTTCTTCGCTACCTAAAACAAAAAATATTAAGCAAGTAACAATATTATAACTTTTAGATTATCTTACAAGGTTTACTTTCAATATTTTCAACATCAGTTATAGAATCCGATTGGGTTTGATTACTTGCGTTTAAAGTGGTATTGCATTCCCCAAATGCAACCGAATCGTCGTTTTTGATCATGTTTTAAAAAATGAACAGTTTTTTTTACCAGTGGCTAGATAAACAATTATTTGTCGGTCATTTTCCGTTAACTGGGGACTCGATAAAATATTGATGCTAAACGAATTTTCTACAGCACATAAATGTTTGCAAAAGGCCCCTCCTGTTCCACTAGCGCAATTGCATAAGGCGGAATTTGTTAGAACAGTATAATGCATATTTTTGTCTTCAGCTGAAGAAACTAAAAAAGTTTCATTATCTATTTTCTTAACTGTTAGATTTCTAATTTTATCTTTAAATTTTAAGTAGTTTAAATTAATTTTCATTTTTCTGTTGCTAGCAAATGATATCAGACGTCTTTTATGGTAACATTCCAGAATATTGGTTATAAAATCTAATACCACAGCATTAAAGGATTTACATCTTTCCAGTATAATATATTTCAGTACGCTGGTAGATGCTTCAACAAAGTTGTTTGTGTTGTGTCCTTTAGTACACAATGATTTTCTATAAAAGTGACACCACTCGTTCCATCTTTCCCACAAATTTTTAAGATAGTTGATAAAATTTGGGTATTTGCATTTTTCACATAAGGTACCAAATAATTCCTCTGCTTCTTCTTCACTTTGTGCATAAAGTATATAACGGAATTCCATCATAAGTTTTTTTCTTTCTTTAATATCTATGTGATTTTTTGCATCCCACAACCATCTCCACACAGCCTGACACACGTGAAATGAACATAAAATTAAATTTTCCAACGACGTATTGTTGTGCTGCAAACGTTTAGATTTTGGAGGAATGTGCTGAGATAGATTATATTTTCCAATGACGTATTTGGGGGCGTGTCTCGTGCATTTTTTTTTTTTTTTTTGTGCATTTTTGTAATAGTATATATTTAGAAAAATCGCGACCTGGAATGGAGTGAATTAAATGTCTATGTCTAATGAAATATAATATTTAGACACTATTTTATTCACCTTTTTTCCATTTAGTACTTTGAATTTTGAGTAGTTTAGATGAAAATATTCGTGAACAATTCGAAACAAATTTTCTTTCTTCAAGTAGGAGTCATTCCACTATTAATGCGGGTAAATAAGTCATTGCATGATGATTGATCATCACATCAGACAATTTCAGCATAAATTTTTCAAAACTGATATAGTTTTTAGGTTTAGGTGTCACTTAGTTGTCATAGTAACTAAATAATCAAGTCGATAATAAAAAAGTCGAATAATCGTCAAACAAAAATCGAAAAATACAGTTTAATTATTTGATTTTCAAACACAATTTGGTGTGGAATTTTCTTACCGAATACCACACGAGGTCAAATTAAATCCGGAAACTTTTTCGAGCTCATGAATATTTTGAAAATTATCCCGAAGATGAGGGATAATTTGACCCCTAGTGGTATTACTAGTAAAAATTTCCAAAAAAATGATTGTTTACTAAAATTTTGAGAACTACTGGATCTTTTCTGGATTTTTTTCTTGTAAATTTAATCTAATACCTATGTTGCCATATTATCAAGAAATTATGTTTTTTAACTAAAACGAAAAAAAATTTCGAATTTTCAAAATTTTTCTTCCGCGAAAAAAAACTCATAGGCGTGTTTCTTGGGTTGAACTATACTACCCTTTGAATAAGAATACTAAGGAAGGAGCATAATGCTATCCATGTATTCATGCATGGTGGGCGGAAAGAGCTCTCTAGGGTGGGGATCCTTGACAGTTCTGTTTGACGATTCATTTGACACATTTGAATTTGATCTGAAATTTTTTGGATTTGTCAGTCTTTACGAAGCTTATTTTATGTTATTTATTATTTATTCTACTACTGATAGTTGTATAAAGGTAGTAAATCTAGATGGAAATTGTGGCAGAACTTAAATTAACAGTGACACTATCGCAATTTATCGAAAAAGACTCTAAAATAGTTGGTTGTGTAGCGTGCGGTAGACCTCGGCAAAAATTGAGTGAAATAATGGAACAACTTTTCGCTAGTAAGTGACTATATAATATACATACGTGTAGTAAACCGATCATTTATGAAATTGACTTAAATTAACTAAATTATATATTTTTCTTGCATTTTAGCTTTTATTTATTACTTGTCAAAGATTAGATGTCAAAGAATTTAGATACGTTAATTTGACTTACCTGCTTCAGTAGCGTATCGGATGTTTGTGTTAATAAATACTTATTATAACTTATCTATTTTTATTAGAATTATATATTTTTATAAGAATTTTAATAACTACTAACATTTATTCACAACGTAAAATAAAACAACAAATTATTGAGTCTACCCCACGTCTACCCTACATCATAGTTTTACATTTTTTAAATAAAATTAGAACGACACTGATAAACCGGAATTTAAGTCGGCCATATTTGAGGCCCATCGCGGTGTACCTAAGATTTTTGATATGCTCCTTCCTTAGTCTTCTTATTCAAAGATCATCATCATCATCATGTAGCCATCGTTGTCCACTGCTGAACGTAGGCCTCCTCCATATTTCTCCATGTCTCTCGATTTTGGGCCGTCATCATCCAATTTCCAGCAATCCTCTTTACATCATCGGTCCAGCGTGTCGGTGGTCTGCCTCTGCTAGTCCACCTGTCTTTAGATGTTCTCGCCACATGACCTGCCCATCTCCATTTCATTCGAGTTACGTGTTCCACTATGTCTTTAATTTTGGTTTTTTGTCTGATAGTGTTATTAGGAATTTTGTCTCTTTTAGTTATTCCAAGCATGGCTCTCTCCATGGCTCTCTGGGCTACTCTGTATTCAGAGATACTACCAGTTAAAATACTTGCACTTATTTCTGAGACACCCTGTATAAAAAATTTCTCGATAAAGCATTAAGTGTTGAACGTTTTTCGCAAATCGTTTCTTTATATTTTGTATCAAAATGACTTAAAATAGCTGAAAGCTCTGGGATTTTTGTCCCGAAATGACCGTTTTCTCAACACTGTGCAGCGTTGCCCACTTTTACATATTTTCTTTTAATCAAAATAATTTAGGAAACAAAAATAAATTAATCATAAATATACAGGGTGAGTTTCCTACGTTGTTCTCTATGGGTATCTCGGAAACTACTGGAGATAGAGACTCGATTAAATGTGTAAAGAATTGCAGTTTTGTGGGATCATAAATATGCGCCTTTCAAATTTTTGAAAAAGTTCGTGGCTTACTAGATATTTCAAAAAAAAATTCGGCTTTTTTAAAAATGGTCTCTAATTCCATTATAATATATTTTAGACAAAAAGTTTTCGGATAAAAGTTGTAGATAATCACATCCTTAATGAGACTATGTTTTCCGTTTCTGTCTAAAGCCTGACATTTTTGACATATGACACAAACTTATGTTTTTTTAAATGGAAACCAACCTTGATGTCATAAAAAGCGCAATTTTTTAAGTTTTCAGCGATATAAGCTATAATATGTTTTGTTTTTAATTACTGAGTTATAACCAGTTCTTATCTTTCTTGACTAAATTACACTTACTTGGTATGGTATTCTTATTATGTTATTTATTTAATTATTATAATTTATAGTTTATAAAAAGACAGAATGTTTTATTAAATAGTTCTTTACAATTTACATTAAACAAACTAAAACTTAAAAAAATAATATCCCTACATACACTTTAAGTTATTTTAGAAAATAATCAAAAAATAAGTATACCGCATAAAAAAATCTAGAATACATAAGTGAGGTGATCGAGGAGGCCCATGCAATTGGTCCACCTCTTCCTATCCATGAATTTAAATAATTATGATATAAATAATTTTTAACATTTTTTTCATTATGGGGGAGGGGGGACTCTATTGTTGTGAGGGGGGACTCTATTGTGAACCACTCTATTGTTGCGCGAGTTTCTAAATTTAACTTTTCTAACATGTCTTGAAAACCGTTCTCTAAAAAGCGTATGTAACGTATCCTCGAAAATGTATGGTCAAGAAAAGTTGAACTAATAATCCTACACGCTTTTCTTCATTTGAAAAATGAAATCACATTGACAATTTTTGATTATTTTAATTTACAAAAAGTTGGATGTGACAGTTTGACATTTCTGAGAGCAACGACGATTGAACTTGTTTCCATGGCTAACTAAGTGAAATTGTTTAAAAATGATAAGAATTGGTTATAACAGTAATTTTTTCTAAAAATAAAACATATTATAGTTTATATCACTGAAAATCTTAAAAAATGGCGCTTTTTAGGAAGCCATGGTCAACTATGGTATCCATTTAAAAAACACATAAGTTTGTGTCATATGTCAAAAATGACGGACTTTAGAAAAAAGTAGAACACAATCTCATTAAGGATGCGATTATCTACAACTTTTATCTGAAAACTTTTTATCTAAAATAGATTATAATGGAATTAGGGACCATTTTTAATATAGCCAAAATTTCTTTTTTTTTTCGAAATATCTAGTAAGCCACAAACTTTTTAAAAAATCTGAAAGGTGCATATTTATGATTTATAACCCCAGGAAACTGTAATTCTTTCTCCGTTTAACCGACTCTCTATTTCCAGTAGTTTACGAGTTACCCATAGAGAACATCGTAGAAAACTCACCCTGTATAAACAGTTATTATTTACATCAACAAAACTCATTAAAGATTATATCAAATTCTAATTAAATTTTATTATTAAAAGCAGACCAAAAACCAAGAATAAGTTAACTAAAATTAAAAAAAAATTTAGTTAGTTATTGGAAACATTTAAAATCGTAAAATTTCTATTTTCATAACATATTTCCACTTTTAGTACTATAGATAAAATACTACAAATGCTAATTAATATATTATATTCCTTAAAAACGCCTTAGTAGATACCGATAGTGTAAAAATGTTAAATTTTTACTAGTTTTTCCTCTATAATAATTTATATTCATTTTACCTTTAAATTTATAGATATATTTTACTCTAAAAATACTACCGTATGATCGAGAAAAAACGGCGTCAAGGATGGGTATGAAATGAAGATCGCTGTCATTTTATATGTAAATTTATATGGGAAATGACATTGATCGTCATTTCCCAGCCAACTGGACGCCGTTTTTTCTCGATCATACGGTATTTACCCCCTTGTAACACATATCCTATAATATCTATAACAAACAAATATTTTTTCGCAATCCTGAATTAGGTCTCAATATGGTATATCCCTAATTTATGAATGACTGATTACTTTTATAACATAATATCAGGAATAATTCAGATTACTAACGCATGCAAATACAAATATTGATACTTCACGCATTGCTATGGCGAAACGAGATAAAAAAAAACTGAGATAAAAAAATGGCAAACATTTTATTATATTGTCCACTTGTGGTAAATCTGCTTTCAATGAGATCTCTGATATTATTTTAAACTACTGAATTGTTTTTTTATATATTTGGACATTTAATTGCATTTTTTGTGAATAGCTGAGTTCTTTGATTTTAATTTATTAATTATTAACTTAAAAAATACAACGACGTAAGCGATGGCTATGAAATAAAGATCACTGTCATTTTATATGTAAAATTGTATGGAGAATGTCATCGATCGTCATTTCCAAGCCATCTGGACTATGTTTAGAGGTAAGGAGCTATCAAAAATCTAAATTCAGCATATTCTCTAAACCAATGGCATTTTACAAAAAAATAACATTTTTAATTTCTGTTTTAATGGCGAAATGACCTACAACCTTTTTTACCTTGTATATTTTTTAATATTTTGTTTTGTAAAATTTTAATTAATTTTTAGTATGTAAATCACGTGTAATCCGCTTTACTATACAATTTTACATAAATTTTCAATTATATTTAAATTAACTTATTACTGAATTGAATTAAAACAAAAAACAAGATATGGTACCTAAACGTTACAAAATGTTTAATCACGGGATTTTATTGAAATAATTTATGATTTTCCGTAAAGCTTTTAATGTTATTATGAAATGTATATTATAGTTTTAATCAAAATATATAGAGAGAGAGTTTTAAAGCAAAGTTTCAAGTTTTATTTGAAAATGTCCCCATTGCCATGAATAACTTATACAAATAATTTTAATTATATATTTAGTTAGTTCTGCTGTAAATGATGGAATATACCGTATTATCGAAAAAAACAAGGCGTCAAAGACGACTGAGAAGACACACATCTAATTCCGAAAATAGTTATTTTTTATACAAGACGATAAAATGGTATTTTATCGTCGATAAAATGGTATTTAAGCTGTCTCTTTAGTTGTCAGTTTTGAGTCAATATTTTTTAATTTTCTCTCGTGTCGATTGCTGATTGAATTGAAGCTAGAAATGGCACAAAACGAAATATTTAAATTACCAACATATATTCAGTCTGAGGCGACAAACGCCATATCCAAACCTACTTCCATTTAAATCCCGAATCCCAAATAACTTATGAAAAGGAATACAATTTTCAAAAATGGCAGCAATTAAAAAACGTGCGATAAGAAATAAAGTTTTTAACCTATCCTCGCTGTTAAAGTATCATTTAATCTACCCCTATTATGGTTAAAGTACTATTTTATCTACTATTTTTGATAGACATAAGGCAATTTTAACAGTAGCTATGGAAAAAAAAATTCTCGAATTTTAAACTACAACATTTAAAATCGTTTTTACTCAATATAAAAATAAATTACAACCTTCTTAAGGTCAACTGACAGTTACCTCCATTAAAAAACAATAAAGAGTGCGGGCCAAGTAATGATGTTTAGGGCTTGACCTTGCCAAAATTATCTTCGATTGTCATTCTTCAGAAGTCTTTGAAGCCGTTTTTTTTTTCGATCATACGGTATATTATAGAGCAACAAGTAAAAGTTTGCAAAATATATAAAAAAATAAAATGTGAGAGGATCTATAATATAGTCTATAAAATGAATAACTTTGAATTTTGACCGTTATTTTTTACCAACATGGCAAATATAAAATCCCTCTGTCAAAAAAGTTACTGATATTCTTTAAATTGAGTGCCTGAACTAGCCTGAACGAATCAGATAGGTAACTCTTTTTACTTTCGTGAAATAGAAAAGGAAAATAATAAAACAAGTGACAATTCTTCCTCTTCTTGCAAAAATCAACACGAAATGTCATAATTGACAAAAGTAAAATGTCATCAGCTTTTGACATTTCTAAATATTAGACCAATGCCGTCTCTATTAGAACAGCCACGAGGCGAGATTTATGACGTCACGCTAGTTAGATAATACGGATTAATAAATATGTTGGAGAATACATGGGAAACATAATTATTCCTCGTATTTTTGGTTTGTATTTTAAAAATGATATAGTTTACATGAAATATACATAATATACAGTTAATAAATACAATATAATATATACCGATTTATTGTAATAAATACTTTGGCTAATAAACATGAACCATACAAATGCAGCAAATGTTTTACAATATAAAAATAATGAATAGGTGGTACATAAGATAATGGGTAAAATGTAAAATATATTTTAAATTTTGGGGGTCGAAAATCGATCTAATTTAACAAAAAACATTCAATATCTACTAATAGTGATGTATTATTATTTGCATTCACAAAATTTATTTATATATTATAATGTTTACTGCAATTAATAAACTAATATAAACTTGTCAAAAGATAACATATTTTTTTAAATTATTATTCTTAACACAAAAACTATCTACATTGACTATCGAGTACGATTTCAGTCATATTGTAAAACATTTGCTGCATTTGTATGGTTCATAGTTTATCTGCCAAAGTATTTATTAATATAAATAGGTATATATATATTGTATTTATTAACTGTATATTATGTATATTTCATGTAAACTATATAATTTTTAAAATACAAACCAACAAATCGAGGAATAATTATGTTTTCCATGTATTCTACAACATAGTTATTAATCTGTAGTATCTAACTAGTGTGACGTCATAAATCTCGTTCCTAGGCTGTCCTATTAGAGACGGCATTGCGTCAGCATGGCCGCAAGTTGCTAACCTAATAAAATTAACACTAGAAAAGCCCGCGGGAACTGTCAAATTCAAAGTTATTCGTTTTACAGACTATAGTGACAGTTTTTGTGTCTTTCATTTTAATTTGCAGACAATAATTGTATTTTCTGTCATTTTTTGTCGTCTGATATACTCTGACTCGTTGGACAGACTTTACTATATATATTTTTTTTTATTTTTAACAGTGAGTTATGGGCCACAATACAAAGTTGTAAAATCGAATTTTAGCTAATGAAACAAAAACAAGAGGCTATCGCCAAATATTAGTTTAGGCTTAAGGGTACGTTTACATTTACTGAAGGCGGTTGGGGACAAGATTCAGTTTCAGGTGAAATACTTCCAAAGGGTTTTTGTTTTTCTTTTATCGGCATTTCCGGGCTACGGAAAATATCAATTTTTTATCTTGCTATAAAAGCTTTAATAGTCCAAGAGCCAGGTGCTAAATATGCAAGAGTTTTCTGAAGGCTGATATTTTCAAAATCGATTGCATTTTAGTGTTAAAAAGGAAAGGTACAGTCAGCAGTTCCAGTTCCGGGACACCTGGCGCTGAGAAGCGTGCAAAGGTGTAATTTTAATTAACACCTCCAAACTGTTTTCTGAAGGCTGAAAATTTGTAGATAACGTTCGAATGAAATGTTAAACAAAAATATAACAGTCAGACAGAGAAGTGTGGGGACACGAAGCGCTACCTCAAACGCGCTGTCAATCTTCAATAGTTTAATAAGTAATATTTATTAAATATGGATTTATTATTCTACCAAGACAAACGAAGAAGTAGTCTTGGATTTATTTTACAATGACTTGTAGATGTATGGGTTTTCTTTAAAAGAGCCAATTACAGCAAATTAATTTTCTTCACTTCCAATGACAGGTTAATTGCAATTTTATTTAAAAAATCGCTTTGTATTCAAAATCTGAGCAAGATAGGTATAGGAAACTCTAATATAGTTTGAAAGAGCATTGGAATCTGCTTCGATTTATTTAAAAAAATATAGGGTGTTATATTTGAAATAACAAAGTTTTTATGTAAAATAAATCCTGAAAATAGATCAGCAATTTTTGATACCCCTGTATAAATTTAAGGAAGCAATAACAGTTTTCAGTAAAGTTTATTTCTCTACCTTTAAACATAGCACAAGAATTAATTCTGAAATATAATGTACAGGGTGTTAATAATCTATTCTATTGTTGTATGCATATTTAAATATCTTTAAATATCTCAAAAACCAAAGATTTTAAACATATTTAACCTTTATAATAAATGCATTTTTTTGGGTTCAAGAATCCAAAAATGAAATAAAATACTGGGTGTTCCATAAGAAAAAATATAACTTTGGTATGGGTTTTAGTTCTGAAACACCCTGTATATTTCAAAATAATTTTAAATTGTGCACATTACCTCCCCACATATACCAATAAAATATTTTCTTTCTACATCTTTCCGTTTTCGTATAATCAACCGAGGCGAATGAGGTGCGCTACCCTCTGTATATTTATTAATAAAAACAGTTAGACTTGTCGATAATAGAACCCCGTCAGTCAACAGTTGATGGAAGTGAGAATAGTGACAGCGCGTATAGGCGGGTCTTTACTTATATACAGAATGAGTCTTAAATAAGTGCAAATATTTTCAGGGGTGGTATATTTCGACCTCAGGAACACGTCTATGAGGGTTTTTTTCGCAAGAAATAGATGTTGAAAATTGTGCATTTTCTTTTAAATTTTCCTGTATATTTTTCGAAAACTTTTTAGAAGTGCCTGTTCACCGTAAATTTTCCCACGGTCTAATTTCTTAATCTCTGATATTACCAGGGTTGTTAAGTAGTTTATGAAGCAAAAAACTACGCCAAAAACTACGCTTAGCTTTTTGTATTAACTACGTTTTAAAATTATAAAAACTACCTTCAAAAACTACACAAAAACTACGTTAAAAACTACCTACAAAAATATAGTAAAACATAAACAATTTGGACTTTAAACAAAAATCAAGCCAAATTCTTATCATGGAAGTATGAAGTTATAGTTAAGCAACATCAGAAAAAAAGACAATTTTTTTCAACAAAAGTGTATTTTCTACGAAATACAAAGTAACATTGAACGCAAAATAAACTATAAATTCTCCATAGACATTCTCCAGAAGAGAATATATGATTTTTGACATCTAAAGGCACAACTTCATAATTCCCCTCTTCCCAGATGGTATGGAGCAAGGTATGGAGACATCGACGTCTTCCAAGCATTTTTAACTACTAAGTATCGAAAATATCACATAATAAGAAACAAATTCACAAAATATAGATTTTTTATTTCTTTAAATTGATTAACAAACAAAGTTTTTAGGTTATGTTTTCACTGTTATTTAAAAAAACTACATTAGTTACATAAACTACACATTTACTACTCTCGACATTTAAAAACTACTTGTGACATGTAGTAAATGTAGTTTATTAATTACTGCGTGTAATTTAACAACTCTGGATATTACCATGGTTACGGCTTTACTCTATGGTTACGGCACTAAAAGCGATACAAATACAAAATAAATCCGGTGGCTCTCAAAATTTTTTCAAAAAAAAAGCAATTTTTTTTCAAATTTCAAACTTGAATAACTCGGTTATTTTGGACTTATCTGAAAAATGGTAAAGAGAAAATATATGTTTCTTTTATCGAGATCTACCAACTGTGAAAATATTTGCACTTATTTAAGACTTACTAGGTATATTAATCTACCGATTTTTTTCGCTATTTTTTTGTCTATAAGTTTTTCTAAGCCTGATTGATTCTTTTCTATGAACTTTACCGTTTTTTTTTGCTGAGAACTCAACAACAACAAAAAATCAGATGACAGACCGGAGTACACTATCTGAACGGAGCTTTAATAAATTTTCTCTTAAATCCTGTTTTGTTGAATTCTAAATCAGTCATTTTTTGCCTGCTGAAAGGTCCGGCGGCACTACCGGAAGTTATTCCAGAAGGCACAAAATGGAAGGGATCGTTTAGGGAGGGTGCGGGTTCTTCAAAAATAACAAATCGAGGTGTTTTCTATTAAAGGGTCGACGTTCGGGTTGAGGATTTTTTATCCCTTAGAAAGGGGGTGAAAAAAATCAGCTGGTCACTGATCTTTATTTTTTGTGACAGTGTTTTTTAGTTAGTTAAATCGAATAAATCGTTTCTTTTTTTTCGTTCGAGTTATTTTTCGTAATTTTTCTTGATAAAGTAATATACAAGGTTAGAGTAACTATACAGGGTGTCCCAGAAATCAGTGCAAGTATTTAAACTGGTAATATAGTTCGACCCCAGAAACACGCCTATGGTGGCCTAGGGTTTTTTGTGAAAAATAATGTTGACATTTTTATATTTTTCTTGGCATTTTCCGGAAAATATTGAAAAACTTTTAAAAAGCACCTAACATAATCCATATTTTTAAATACATTTATTCAATAATTAATTTAGAAAATCTCACATTAAATCATTGTATTTCTAATATCGTTTTGATTAGTCTGACTATCATGAAAACTAATATTTTGTACAGGGTGTCTCACTAAGAATAGCTCTCGGCTGTATCTCGGAAAGTATTAGCCGTAGAGCCTACGGAAAAAAATATTTTTAACTAAAGGGGCTATGAGAAATTGCTGGAAATTATTTTCAAGTTTGTAAAACGGTCGCTAGAGGGCGCAACTGCTATGAAAAATGAGAAAATAGAATTTTTTCAGAATTTTTTCCAGATAATGAGTACTATAAATAATAGCTTCATAATCTTCAGTAAATTTTGGATTTTTTTGTTAGAACCATTTTTCCCTATCTGCTAAAATAAAGTGGTGGGGGAAGGTTAGATCTATTTTTATTTAAATGTTAATAACTCCAGACTGGATGATCAGAATCCAACAAATGAGGGTTCGTTTAAAAGAGCGTTTCTTACTCTGTATTGTGCCATAAAAATAATAATAATAAGGTTTTGAACGTAGACGCTAGGGGGCGCTTTCTTACAATTTAACAAACATAGCGCGTTTTTTCCAAAAAATTAAATAAAATAGTATATGTCATTTTAGCTGATAGTAAAGAGTAGTAAAAGCTTAAAAAGTCAGCGGAAACCGCATTTTGATATCTTCTTTCAAACCGAAGATATTAGCAAAATTATAATAAATACCAAAAAATAAGCCCTTAAATACCTTATTTTTACAACACGGTATCAGTAGCCCTCTTGATTATGCCCATTTTAACAAAAAAAAATAAGATAAAAACAGTTAGTTTATTTTAAAAATCGACGAAATACCAGAATACCATAATACCAGATGTATTCATATCTAATAATTAAGATATTAATAACAGTGAAAAGAAACGATGGTTCAGTGAAGTCATGGTAGGCTTTGGAAAAAAGTTGCTTTTGACGTAATAGTATAAACGTCAAATTGTTATTAGATCAACATTTTGATAGTCTTTTATCTTTTGATTGTTTTTTCAAAATGCCAACAACTTCAACTACTTCAAATAATAAAGGCATTTTGAAAAAGCATTTAAAACATAAGAAACGCTGCTAAGACCATAAAATAATTAACTAGAAAGAAGTGTCAACTCTGTGTTAAATCGTGGAAACACGATACGCCACCGAAAGCCTTCGTTGTCGTCTGGAGAACTAATTTTCCAATTGACAGGTTGACATGATGGCTTCATTTTTATTTCCGTTTCCGGTTATTCAATGGCGGGCCCTCTTTCAGTTTAAATGTATTTTGTACTCTTTCTTATCATAAATAAAACAAAACAAAATTTTATTCGAACATATTTATTTGAAATATGAGACAACGGGACTAAATAAATATAAAAAATAAAGAATTGAATGATTTCTACAGCAATTACTTAATTATATGCAATTTTAACGTAAATTAGTAAGGTATAAGCATGACTTACAGTAATTTGTAAATAAATACGCGTATTCACAGCCATCAAGGATAGAAAACGGGGGCAGACATAAAAACGGGAGCCTTATACAAAAATCTGAAAACAGAAAAACAAATTTTTTTATACTAAAATTAACAATGTAAAAATATCAAGGTATAAAATATAAATATACTGTTTAAAAAAAGCGTCCATTATTCCCAAAGAGACCTGGTTTGTAAATCAAAAAGAAGCAAAAAGAGACTTTTAGTCGGATAGCAATCAGATTGTATCAGTCAGATTTACTGCATTATTGACAACAAATCGCACATACTGGAGATAACTAATGTTGGCTATAGTTAAAAATGATCTTACATCATGATACAAAGAATACAAGGTATGATATTGCGCAGGTTGGTCACTACGTCACAGGTGATAAACGGCACCATTGGTCGGCAAGCTCTGCGCGCCAACTTCAAATTGTCAAACATTGATAATATCGAAAAGATTGTGTCATCATGGTGTCATCTGTAAGATTTGATTGTGTCAAAATGTGAAAATAATTTTTCAAATGTCAAACTCGATGTCAAAACATAACTTTTGGGGTTATGTCCTAATTCTTCCCTATTTTAGGTCTTTTTTTATTAGTGGCAATTGGACAATATGGATATTTTTTTTGTATGGCGTATGACATCACAGGTGGTATGCGCAAACTTAACGAAATTGGAGCCGCTATCGATCATACCTTGTTTTCTTTGTACCATGATCTTACCTTGCTGTAAATTGTTTCCATTTTCAAAAAAATCGCCGATCATAAACATAACAAAATTTTCTTGCATCTAAAAAATACAGAAATAGTGTTTATTTACTACCTATTTTTAATATACATGGGACATACCTAGTACTGCAGAAACGTCTTTTTCTCCAGGATTGTTCATGTAATAATATATTTTATATGCTTTATTACCTTTATATTTATAAATTTCTGCCGAAATATCAAATTGAATTTACAAAACAAAACTAACCGGAGAGAATTAAAATGGCGTCGAAATTTGTTCTAGAACAAATCTGAAGTTGTCTCTGAAATCTGTCAATTCTAAACTGTGAAGTTAGACAATAGTTAGACAGAAACATTGCTGTCCTTGTCTAGGCGGCCATACTCGTCAGGAGATGACAGGATTGACACTAATGACTGTTTCCAATTTTCCTATTTCACTGTCACCCCCCTGGCTAAGACTATCAAAATGTTGATCTAATAACAATTTGACGTTTACACTATTACGTCAAAAGCAACTTTTTTCCAAAGCCTACCATGACTTTACTGAATCATCGTTTCTTGTTCACTGTTATTAATATCTTAATTATTAGATATTGATACATCTGGTATTATGGTATTCTGGTATTTCGTTGATATTAAAATAAACTAACTGTTTCTATCTTATTTTTTTGTTAAAATGGGCATAATCTAGAGGGCTACTGATACCGTATTATAAAAATAAGATAGTTAAGGGCAAATTTTTTTGTATTTATTATATTTTTGCTAATATCTTCGGATTGAAAAAAGATATCAAGATGCGGTTTTCACTGACTTCTTAAACTTTTATTCCTCTTTACAATCAACTGAAATTACATATATCGTTGTATTTAATTTTTTTGGGAAATCCCGCATTGTTTGTTAAATTGCAAGACAGCGCCCTCTAGCGTCTACTGTTAAAGGCATATTATTATTGTTTATATGGTTTTATATAGAGTACAAATCGCTCTATTAAACGAGCCCTCACTTGTTAGATTCCGGTCATCCAGTCCGGAGTTATTAATATTTAAATAAAAACAGATCTAACCTTCCCCCACCACTTTATTTTAGCAGATAGGGAAAAATGGTTCTGACAAAAAAAGTCCGAAATTTTCTTAAGATTATGAAGCTATTATTCATAGTAGCCCTTATCTGGGCAGAATTTTGTAAAAATTGCATTTTCTTATTTGCCGTAGCAGTTGCGCCCTCTAGCGGCCACTCTACAAACTTGAAAATAATTTCCAGCAATTTCTCATGGCCTCTTTAGTTGTAAATATTTTTTTTCCTCAGGTTCTGCGGCCAATATTTTCCTAGATACAACCGAGAGGTATACTTAGTGGGACACCCGGTACATACAGGGTGTTTCAAAGAACATGTGCCATCTCTCATAGGGAGATTCCTCACGTAAAAATAAGATTTATTTTTTATATCAACATAGTTCCGATTAATCACTATTAATAAAATTAAAATAAAAATGAAATTAATAAATTATATATTTTACCTAATTTATTATTACTATTAGTCATTATTACTATTAGTCCAACATAAAACAATGTGAAATAAAAAATTATAGTATTTAAGATAATTACAAAAAACCTAATTTTAAAAAGTTTTAACATCCTGTAACTCTAAAAGTATGCATTTCCATACCCATGTTTTTAGAAACTTTTTTTCATAGTTTTTGACGAGGAATTAATGAGTAGGTACCTATTTAAAACTTTCGCAAGTTAATGATATTATTTTTTTAAAGGTTGCTATTAGACTTGGATCAAAGTAAATTAATAAAATAGCGTTTATCTCATCAAGGAGGCCGAAATCGACAAAATATCAAGAGACAACTTTTAGTCGACATTAAGTTGCTTACACTATTTCACTAATCTCATTTTTACAAAAGAATAGCTATTACCTATATTTATTGATATGTTGAGCGATGGGTATAAAGAATTTAAAATTAGAAACTAAATATTTGAACAAAAATATATCAAAGCACATAATATGCGCTTTGTATATTTGAAGTAAGAGAAAAAAACATTTTTTTTAAATATTTATTTTAGCTCGAAGTTTATATACATAAGTCAAAGTCAGTTTAAAAAGAAGAAGGGTTTTGGTTATTCTTTCTGTCATTATACAACTGCAATAAATATTAGTTAAATATACATATTTGATGTAATTTGAATATCTTTTGTAGTTAATAAAAATATATAATCATTTTATAGTTGAAAGAAAAAGTTATTTCATAAATATTTTTAATAAATTTTGATTATAAAAGATATATTTTATAACTATAAAAATTGTAACTATAACGTTAGGAAGAATGAACGAAAATATTTATTTTTAATCTCTTCAGGAACAACACCAAACACAAACAAAAATATGTTATTTTATTTCAAAATTCTAAATCCTTATAAAAACAAACAAAAGTATTACAAAGAAAAACAATGTAGGTATTATAAATAATTAATTAAATGATCCAGATGATGAAATAGCTCGTTTCATCGTTGTTTGCAAATTATCCGTGCAAAATTTTAAATTTATATTCTTTTCATTAACTTCATTTTTAAATTTTACAGGGGTATTTTTATTTTTTAATTTATTAAAAATTCGATATCCATCCCAAGATTTTTGAAAAAAAAATGAAATTTTTGCGATTTTATTTTTATTTTTTTTTTACACTATTGGAATACATATAAGAAATTAAATTTTACATTCTCATTGCTATAAGTCTGTCGACCGACAAAATTCTTGACAGTGATAGATGTGTCTGTCATTTAATTTAAAATGGTTTATTTTATTTTACAAAGAAATAAGTTGGTACAATTGGAACGCATAGCAGAAAATATTTAAAATTTGTGTGACGAGTGATTACTCTAAAATATTGTGAAAAAAACTATATAAAATTGAAAAAAATCTAATCGAGTTATTTTACAATTAATACAAAACAAACAAGAGTGTACTTTAAACAAAATACCACACTCCAAAAATATATAAAAGAACTATTTATTACTTTATTTTTTTTTATACTTTCAAGCTTCAAGAACCTGCATATATTATTATGTTTATAAATATAACTTATGTACAAATAGCCAATATTGCACAGGAATAAATAAAACACAACATAAATAAAATAAAATATTTTATTAATAACAACACTGACTGAATTTTATACCTTAAAAGTTGATTGATTAACTTTAATCTTAATTGTTTTAAAGCAGTACTTTTTGACATTATCTTTCTGCAGTACTAAAATCTATTATTTACCTATCGTGTGATGTCGTTATTTTACAGCTACACCAGTTTTAGTATCATACCGTGCTGGCAACTGTTACTTTTGGGTCGGCATTCACATGTGTGGAAGTAAATCGCATAGGGATCTTATTAAGTCGGAGTGAGAGAAATAGACCGACCGACGCGAAGCGCGACGGTGTGCTGTTGCGGCGTTGCCGATACGCTTTTCCCTATCAAGTAAAGTAAAAGCACGATCGCAAACCGCTTATTTTTAAAAGACTTTTTTTTCAAGAGATAACTAGATAAAATCATTAGACATGTTTCTGAGCATCTGAAATGGAATTATAAGGATATCGTTAGGGTGTCATTTTTTTTATAAGGAGAAAACGTTATTTAAGAAAATCGCGATAATTTAAAAACTCAACTTTTTAACACATAACAGGCCATAACTCAAGAACCACTTTAGATATTGAAACTTTTTTTTATTTTCAAGATCGGACATTTTACAATATGTTTGCATAAGAAAAATTTGATAAGGTTGTTTTTTCCATTCAAAAATTGTAAACAATCCATCCATTTACTTTTAGAGCATAGCAATTTTCAGAAATCGTGTAATTTTTTTATTGATAAAGATTTGGTTGGAGTTCTAATAGCGCGACCACTATCGAACACCCACTCAATTCCACTTATTTTTACCAAAAATGCAAGTGTTTCTAGCTTGCACTTAGAAAAATCAAGCTATAGGGAGAATTACAACGACTCGTTAATAAATAAACAAATTAAGTATCACGAGACGTAATTAATCGTGAAGCTGAACGCATGACGTACACCTTTCCCTAGAACTTTAAGTACTGACAGAGGTATTGATTGGGTCGACCGGTCAACTGCGACAAATCTGCTATATCCCCTTCCACGTCTCTTTTTTGCTATATCCCCTTCCAGTTTCTCGGTTTATTTCATACGTTTGGCAACGTGTTTACTGTTCTCTCTTTGTTCAGTACATTATAAACGCATTGTACTATTCTTACATACGAAAATCTCGACCCAAGACTAACCTTTGCCAGCCCTTAATATACGACGCTTAGCGTAATGCTAGCTCATGTGTGGCGCCCTTGAATTTTTACCCCCATCGCGCATAACGAAGAAATCATATCATATCATAATCATAGCATAATCAGAAATGAAGGTTGATGATAGTGAGTCAAAAAGAAACAACAGTTTGACAATCTAATAACACCATCTTGTAGAACAAATGTTTTCTTCCAAACTTGTAGTATTATCGAAAAAAATATATGAAATATTTTTTTTTTCGTTTATATCAAAATTTACATTAAAAATTCAGATAAATTGGATAGATAAAATCGTGTACTCAACAAGCTGAATCACGGAAAAGCAACATGTGTTATTGGTTTGGCAATGGGCCAAAAGCCATAAATTATATATATTCTCCCTAATTATTATAAATGCTGTAGTTATAGAGGTTTATTAATATTTTCGTCACATTATTTTTGACATAAAATGTTGTGATATCAAAATAGTCATTAATTTTTACTAACGATATGTCTATTTAATATTTGACATATTTATTTAAGGGAGAAAGAATTCTGTAAGATATTTAGAGTTTATGTTGAAAATATACGTATTAAGTAGCGTAAGAATTTATTTAAGTGCTTCCTAAAGTATAAGTCAGGGAAGATTTCGACAGATCCAAAAAATGACAGAAAATTTAATTTAAATGACAGACGACGATTGGCACTGTCAGGTATAGTCTCGTTGGACATATTGTAAGTTCACTCACCGGCACGAAAAACAGGAACCTTAAAATTTTGATATATTTAAAAGTTTAATATATTTTCTATCCTAAAGAAGATATATTCTTCCCCCTTAAATACTTACATTATTAATTTTTCACTTAGCAATAATCGTCACCTTGACGCTACCTCGCTTATCCCTGGATCCCTGTCAAAATAAAGCCACATTAATCCTCAAAGATTAAATTTCATATTGCTTGTTGGGTCCTGCCTTAACGCACCCATTGTTCCGTTCAAAACCTTTTGTTATGATTTTCCTTTAGGGGGTAAACGCCCCCAACATCGAATAATATACTGTAGAGTCTGGACCAAAATTATTACTATAATATATATAATAAATATGCCTGCCTGCCTGCCTGCCTGCCTGCCTGCCTGCCTGCCTGCCTGCCGTCTGTAACACGATAACTCAAAAACCACTGAACCGATTTACCAAAACCAAACCTAACCAAATTTGGCACAAAAATACTATGGCACCCGAGAATCTGGCCATTAGTTTTTGGTGGGGGTGGGGGGTTGGTAAGGGGGTATGGCAGGGGGTTAAAAATTTTAAAAAATCGTAACTCCAAAATTACAGTAGCTAGCGAAATGCGGTTTTCAAATTAAGATTAGGAATAATATTTGCAACAAAATCCATACATATATAAAAGCTCAACGGGTTTTTTGTTACATCCATCCCGCCGAAACTGCTTTACCAATCTTGATGATTCTTTTTTAATGAAAGGTATATATGTCTAGATTTGTTATGAAGTATTTTAAATTGTTGAATGGCTATTTCTTTGTGTAAATCGACTAAATATTAAAACATACCTGAAAAACACCTACACACAATACATCCAGAAATAAATTATTTGTCATTGTCAGTGGTTTGTCAGTTAGATTATATATCAAGTTTTTAGATATTTTAGGGATTAGTTCATACAGCCAGCTTTAGATACATAAATATTAGAACAAAGGTTCGTTTAAACGACATTAGTGAATTAGCTACACAAAGCGATTTTAGGAAATGCATCCTCTTAGAGAGTAAAATTATGTCGGAACAATTTTTTGTATGAAAATTCCTTACTATGTGGTCTAGAAGAATGAAATCCAACAAAAAGAATTAGAAGAGATTTTTGAAATGCATCAACCAAATGGATAAAGTTAGTAAAAATTTATATAAAACTTGGTGACCTCTGGATTATACACACAAAAATTGGCACAAAGGATCATTTAAAAGACATGAGTTAATTATTTGGATAAAGCGATTTTATGAAATTTATAATCTTAGGGGGTAGAATAGGGAATGAAAGTTTGCTGTACGAAAATGCATTACTATAACATCTAGCAGTATAAAATTTTTATTTTTATTCGATTTTTTTGTCGAGCGAGTCTTAAATAAGTGCAATTATTCTTAGCGGTATTAGGTATATTTGACCCCAGAAACACGATTATGAGTTTTTCGCGAATTTTTTTGAAAATTTGGAATTTTATGAAAAAACCTTTTGGATTTTTTTTAGTTTTTAATTAAAAACATAATTTCTTGATAATATGACAACATAGATAGGTAGTAGCTTAAATTTACAAGACAGAAAAACCCGAAAAGCTGCAGTGGTTCTCAAAATTTAAAAAAAAATATTATTTTTGGAAATTTTAAAGTAAAATAACTCAGTTATTTTGGAGTTATTTGAAAAACGGTAAAGAGAAAATATGTTTTTTTTTTTGTCGAGATCTACCAGCCCTGGAAATATTTGCACTTATTCAAGACTTACCCTGTATAATACCCAGAAAATCGACAATTGATAACTTTCATATGAAATACGAGTAGCTCTAAAACTCTTAAAAACATAGTTTAAATAGGGCATTTGTAAGGCTCACTAGCTCTATATACAAAGTAAATCATTTAAATCATTGCATGAACTATTCGAGGTGTAACGCGAACGTAGTCGCGGGAAAAACCTAGTTTATAATAACATCAAAATCAGTCAAAGTCGCAGTTTTCGAGATATTAACATATTTTAGTATGGGCGGCTATACGTGCCTCCCGGCGCCAATTTTTTAGTTCACGTTCATTCACAATTTCTAAAAAAACACAATTATAGTTATTAATGATACAAGTTCGATACGAACATCATTGAAAAGTTCGTATCGAACGTGTATCATTCAAAATTTAATCTACGACGCGACACGAGGGACGATCCAAAGAGATTTGATTTAATTTAAAATATCAGAGATATCCTCATAAAAATTAAAATTCAAAATTATCAGGTGCCCATATTAGTCGACGCCGTGGTAACCGTGTTTGTTGATTGTTTCTATTTTGACTTTGACAACTCAATTATTGATATTCAATTTTGTGTTAAACGTTCAGTTTTAGCAAAAAGCAGAAAATAATATTAATATGGGTGATTCTGATTCTGAAAGTGTCCCTTCGGATATTGAAGGCATTGCGCAAAACGTTGTCGATTCCCTACTTCCCGAAAAATCAAGACAAACGTACGAGCAAGCCTATGTAAAACTTGAAGATTGGTGTAAAGGGAAAGGAATCAAGAATAGTAGTAACGAAAAGGTTCTCCTGGCATATTTTGGACATCTTTCAAAACATAGGAAGGCTTCATCATTTTGGGTATATTATTCCATGCTACGTTCAGTTATATCAGTAAAGAAAAATACAGATATTAGTAAGTACGTCCATTTAATTGCATTTCTAAAAAGAAAATCGGAAGGATTTCGGTCAAAAAATCGAGAATTTTAAGAAAAGAAGACAACTCGTTTTTTGTTGGAAGCCGATGATAAAACTTATTTCCTGACAAAAGTTCCATTGATAGTGGTACTTGCGGGAGCCTGCCGGCGCGGCCGCGGCGGGGCGTATCGAGTTGACAAATCTGCAGCTGCAAAATGTTAAAGATGAAGGACAATGCATTCATGTCATTATTCCATTTACGGAAACAAAGATATCACGAGATTTTTTTATAACGAAAGGGAATGTTGAAGGAATAAATATGGTGGAAATGGTTCGAAGATATATAGCTATGCGGCCAAGCAACACAGAGCATACTCGATTTTTTGTGGGGTACAGAAATGGAAAATGTATTAAGCAACCCGTTGGCATTAATACTTTAGGGAAAATGCCGTATAAAATAGGCATTGTTCCTAAGTCTTCCAAATCCACAACAATACACTGGACATTGTTTCCGTAGATCGTCTGCGTCGTTGCATGCAGATTCAGAAGTGGATTTATTAACTGTTAAAAGACATGGTGGTTGGCGCTCTAACACAGTGACAGAGAGCTTATATAGAAAATTCGAAAGAAAATAAGAAAAAAGTGTCATGTAATATTTTGGGTAACATTTCTGGCAATGATGGGTGTTCAACAAGTTCAAGCACTCAGGAAATAAATGACATTCCTCGTAAAATTTGAAGTATAATTAGTGGAAAAGTTTATTAACTTTTTCCACTAATTGCGAGGTTCTGTGAAGCTTTAGATTAATTTACACTTGATAAAGGTAATAACGTTGTTAACCTAACCGAAACGTGTAAGTAAAATAAATAAAGAAGTCCGAAATTATTTTAGTTTTAAAAGTGCGACTTTATTATATCTATCCTCCAGTTGGATGGACCTTATTTTATTACCTTTGAAATTGAATTATCTTTAATCAGATAACTATATCTTCAAACTGAACTTACAGACAACCAAATTGCACATGTGTAAGTAAAGAAAGCCATCTGTTTTTATGTGCAATGCAGAAGCTATGCATTTTAAAACTTCGTTAGCGCTAATGGTATCGAGAGAATAAATTAGGGAACTAAAATAAATTACGGGAGATTGTAAAAATAGAATATATGGCTGGTTTGAAATTAGATTCGTCATAGAATACCGTTTTATTTAGAATAGTGTCTTATGAATATTCAGTTTGTTTGAGACAAAGTTGATTTTCTTTTTCTATTTTTTTTTAAATATGTTTTTTTTGTCTTTTTCTGGTAGAATGTAGGAGGGGAGTTAATCACCGCGACCTTACAGATCTCTATTGTGTGTTCCCCTTTCTTGAGTTATAACGAGTTATAACTCATCATACAGTCTCAGGGTCGTTGTCATCATACAGTCTCAGTTGCCTTTGGTTCGGCGCGGCGTTTACATATATAGGAGTGAGTCGTTATGGCAATCTAGTAAGTCGGAGTGAGCAAAAATACGAAGTATTTATTACATAACTACTTAATCGGACGCTAGATTCCATGCGCTTGGGAAAATACTCGCCTTCTGTCTTTATTCAGTACGTCTTATTTTACTAAGCGTGTTGACCGTACTCTTCGTACACAAGAAAACCGGCACCCAAGACCAGAAATGCCGACCCTTAGTATAAGTCTATCCTTGTGTTGTGGAGGTTTGACTAAATAAGGATGAACTTATGCCTCGAAACCATTCAGACTCGATTTTCTGTCCTTCAATACTGGGACGTAAATCCTCTCATTGCTCTTATGAGGAGGCCGTCGTATATTTTATTTAAACGTATTTGAAAAAATTATCGTATTTTTAAATTTAATCTAGAGTGCCATGGCTATGTTAAAAATACTAATTTTTAATCAAGGAGCCATGGAAAATACTAATTTCAGTCAATACTAATTTTTAAAAGGAGCCATGGATTTGGTCGTCTAAAGTTTTTAGTGTCTTGTCCTGGCCAGTTAAAAAATTCCCAAATCGTATTTTTAATCATATCTCAATTTTTTCAAATGGAACGAGTGTGGCTCATTAGCTTATTTCGAAAAAGCATTTTTTTACGAATAATTTGATACCACACACTTGGTATTTCGAGTAAAATTTTCGTTACGAACTGCAAGTTATAATTTCAAATAAACCATATGCGAAAATGTCAAATGTTGACATACGTTATGTCATTATATTTAGAGTGTTATTTTCTATAGAATAAAGTAAAAAAATACCGAGGGTACCATTTTTTATTAACTCTAAATTATTATTATTTTTGACGTATTATAGAGGGATATTTTTTTATTTGACAGTCTGTTTACGGTTATATGCAAATCCTGACACTAGTTAGTCCTTCTTTTATACATACAATTCATACCAAATAAACTTTTAGTCACGTGATTAAGCTTGATATATATATTTTCTTATAATCAAAATATTTTAGGAGAGAAAAATAAATTAATTATAAATATATAAACAGTTATTATTTACATTAACAAAAACTCACATTCTTAACAGCACTTAAGGGACATAAAGGACCATTACTACCGCTTTCCCGTTCAAAATATTCTGATAAAGTTGCGATGAGTTTTTTACGACTATTAAACTATCTTGCACACTTCGCACTTAAAGAGGTTCTAAAAAGAACAATGCTCGACTGCAAGATGTAATGTCTAGTAAACACTTTTAAGCTTAAAGTATTACAACACTTTATTTAAATCAAAAACACGTAATACAAAACTAAAGTGTCAAAACGAATGACAATGTCAGGAAATAAATAAATAAATGCGGCCAACTTGACTTTTTTCTACTGCAGAGCTACCACCTGAATCCCCAGCGCGAAATTTAAATTCCAGTTAGTCAGCCCGGCGCCAATTATGTCTATGGCTGGCAACAATCAATTTAAAAATCGCGCCCTCGATTACATAACTAAAAGTTTAATTGATATCAAACATATCTATGGTCCTGCTACTTAAAAATATACCACCCAGCATATTACAGAGCTACATATCAACTTTGGGATCAAATATTTAACAAAGTTGTGACATTAACCCTCAAAACTTTTGGGTTGCTACTTAACATTGCTCGATTTATTTCGGTTGTATTCCAAATTTAACCTAAAAATCCCTAAAGTTTTGGGGGAAAAATATAAATGTGGATCCATTTTAACGTTCTTTTGCCGCATAAAATTTTACGGTTCATCGAAAAAGGGTGAATTTAATAACGATATTGAAAAAGGTAATTAAGAAATGAAGACAGTGTTCTCTTCATGATTAATATTGTAAAATGTCGGTAAGTATCTGGAGATATTACAACAATTTTTCAAGTATATTGTGAAGAAAAGAGAAATAAAGAAAGACGGAATATTAATTAGCTCCTTTGATATTAAATAAAAAACGATTTTCTGATCGATATTTTTTTTTAAATTAAAATTACTGAAAACGGTACACAGAAAAATGTATGTTTGCAGTTTTTTTATACAATGGCGTTCACATAGATACAGACCAAGTACACTTGGATGATGACCGTACGCTGCTTGTATAGTATTGACTGTTTGAAAGTCGAGTTGGAAGGCTTAGATTGGGAAGTGCTCCTAGAACAGTGCAGATACTATACTACTCAAAACAATTATCGCATATTTGAATAAAAGTAATTATTATATATTTCTAAATGAAGCATGCATTTTTCTGCCTTTCTCTTGTTTGGTAGCTCACAAATTGGTAGTCTACCTCGACCTGGCAAGCCTGACAAGCTTTAAACAGGCAATTCGTACATAAAGCAGGTGTACCGCTGTCAAATGCTTTTCAAACTATAGCCCTGCTAAAAAATGCGTACGCATAATTCAATTTACTATCAAATGATAACATTTGAACATAACGAGATAAGAGAGTCTGTGACAGGGTGAATCTTAAATAAGTGCAAATAATATTAGAAATTAGTGGTATTCAAAATTTAAGCAAAAATTTTTTTTTGGGAAATTTTCAAAGTAAAATAACTCGGTTATTTTGGACTTACTTGAAAAACGGTAAAGAGAAAATATGTTTCTTTTATTGATATCTACGAGCCCTGAAAATATTTGTACATATTTTAGACTCAACCTGAATATTTTAAACACAATTTCATAGTATGTGATACACTTCTTCTCTTTAACAGTTCAGAGTGCTGTTTAACGTCTCGTTTTCGTTGCTTAGACTAGTTTTTTTTAGGATAATTAGGGTACGCACTGACATGTAATTTTTAGTCGGCCGACTATTTAGTTGCAAAAGTGAAAACAATACATTCTTATGGAGCTGATCGGTCCAATATCTGGACCGATCAGCTCCAACCGCGCTCACGTGCTATCAAATAGTCGACCGATCGACTTCATAAGTATGTATTGTTTTCATTTTTGCAACTAAATAGTTTAGATAAGTATTTAATAAAGATATTACAAGAATATTTTGCTTAATTAAATGAGGCGAGAAATAAGAAAAACCGAGTGAGGGAAATGGATGAGGGAAATGGGTGAGGGAAATGGGAGAGATGTAGATAATTTGACGCTTTCAAATTTTTTAAGTCAGTAATGTCAGTATTACATATGTGGTTGTAAATAAAAGTATTTTTTTAAACAATTAAAAACAATAATTTTAACACTAGAAATGTTAATAAATATTAATATATTTAATATTACGATTTAAATTAAATATTTTTCCTCAATATTATTTATTTTCTCCAAATTTATCAACACCTTAGCCCTTTTGTATATTTTTTTTGTTTTTTTTTTCAAGGGCAAAATTAAATACTTAATGGTAATCGATAAACGACAGAAAAATTAACGAAAAGAGAATATTTTAACAGCCTACTGAACGAATTAAAAATAAGCTGGAGTGAATTAATAATTAAAATGTTGTCGCGCCCCCAAATGCTATAAATAAATTAAATTAAATTACATTTTTTCACCAAGAAATTTGTTTCAGAACTAGATCTTTTATTCGTTTTTTTCTTTGACAAAAATGGTACAAAGAAATATGGGTTGCCATTTAAAATTTTAGGGGTAGGTGCCCTGGGGGTCAAAGGGTTGAAAGTAACACGACAAAAAATGTCTCAAAAATTGTCCCCCTTCATATGTAAATTGTCGTATTTTGCCAAATTTTCGTACTATCATCGGTAGAGGTAATATTAAATACTGTTCGTTTTCAAATTGTCACCCTGTGTATCAAATAGTATAAAATAATAATTTTATTCTATATATATATAGGGTAATATTCAATTATTTTAATACTTCAAGAATACTCTGTCGTATATTAATGAATTTCTTCTTAAATTGTCAACATCCAAACAGTTATGTAAATTCTAATATTAAGACTTATAAAAGCAATAAATCCCCTATTTTGCATTAATGTCTTGCCTCGCTGTTAATGAAAAAAGCAATTTTAAAAACGTGTAAAAAAGGATGCTTATGAAAAGCACTGTGACCTTCAGACAATAATACCAACCAAATAAAAAAAATGTCTTATATTTTATTTTTGGAAGGAGGATCATTCTTTGATATGATAACAGTTTTTTTTTTCTTTTTACATATATTTTTTTGAACTCAATTTATGTTTTAATAAAAAAAAGAGAGATATAAATCTATTATAAATAATATTATTTTTTTCGACAGTGAAAAAAATTAAAAATTAAAATTCAATAAGTCAAATGCCACACGATTAAAAAAAACGGTGTCAAAGACGGCAGGGGAATAAAAATCGATGAACGGAATAATTGATTTCACAAGTTCTCGAAGCTTTCAGTTTTTTTTCAAGATGTTATTGAAAAACCATTGGAAAATATTTTCAAAAAATACACTTTAGAGTATCCTTAATGTATCCGTATTAAAAGTTTATTTTTAATCTATACTAATATACAGGGTTGTTCACCACATACGACACGGAGTATTGTAGCTAAACGATTATATTTTTACAAACTTCAAGTTTTGGGTTCGATGTAGGACTATTAGAGGTACAATTTAAAAATAATTTTACAAGATACAGAGTATCCCAAATAAGTAAAAAATATCAAAGTTGTATTTTTTTAAATGGAACACCCTGTATATTATTACATTTTTAGTTTCTACGATTAAAATAAAGGTAAATTTGATTAAGGTTTATTATACTTAAACCTTACCGTTTTTTGAAATATTTTCAATTTTGTGAAATTGCAGTAAAAATTTTAAGGCTTCATTTCTCCAAGGGTATCAAAGTTTTTAATACTAAATATTTACTGAAGTTTATTTATTGATCAGTTATTGTGTTGCAATAATAAAAATAATACTACCTTATACAGAGTGTCTAAACATTTATTTTAAATAATTTCTAGCTTTAAACGCCAATAACTTCTTTAATTTAAATGGAATGCCCTGTATATTTTAGGAGAGTCAGATGCACAATTTAATTGTCTATCAAATTGTATTATACCATTTTTTACCTATCCCTACAAGTTTTCGTAGAAAATGCATTTTCTGATAATTTAGACCTCATTTATCGATATACCCATGGAATATTGACATTTGAGATTGTTTTTAAATTGTACCTCTAATAGTCCTTCATCGAACCCAAAACTTACAATTTGTAAAGATCTCATCGTTTAGCTACAATACTCCGTGTCGTATGTGGTGAACAACCCTGTATAAAAAATCCTTAAGTGACTGACATAATGATTAATCATGATCCTGCTCAAACCACTCAACGTAAGAAGCTCATTTTGGGCATACAGGTTGATTCTAGGGTGTAGAGGTTCGATAAGAAGGGATTTTTCGAAATTCCAGTTCCAAGAGGGTGAAACTACCCCTCAAATATTACAATATTTTTTATTTAAAAAACGGTCAAGTTTCCGAATAAACGCTTAAACATGTATATTTTAATTTGTTTTTTACATATTTTAAGATTTTTAAAAATGTATACAGGGTGTTTCGAAAAATCTGGTCATTGATTAATCACGATCCTGCTTAAAGCGATTGACGTAAAAAGCTGATTTTTGGAAAACAGATTGACTTTAGGGTGTGAAGGTTCGATAAGAAGGGATTTTTCGAAACTCGAATTCTAAGAGGGTGGAACTATCCCGCAAATATTAAAATATTTTTTATTTAAAAACCGGTGAGTTTTTCGGAAAAACTCTTAAACACGTATATTTTATTTTGTTGTTTTACATATTTTAAGATTTTTTATAAATTTATACAGGGTGTTTCATAAAATATGACCATTGAATAATCACGATTCTGCTTAAACTGCTTGACGTTTAAAGCTGATTTTTGGCAAACGGATTGACTGTGGGGTGTAGAGGTTCGATAAAAAGGGGTTTCTCGGATATCAAATTCCAAGGGGGTGAAAACGCCCCTCAAATATTGCAATATTTGATATTTAAAAAACTGTTAGTCTTTCGGAAAAACGCTTGGACAAGCATAATTTATTTGTTTTTTTTACATATTTTGAAATTTTTTAAAAAATTATACAGGGTGTTCCAAAAAGTTGGGTAATTTCTTAACCACGATTCTGTTTAAACTGCTTGACGTAAAAAGCTTATTTTTGGCAAACGGATATTTTGAAAGTCAAATTCCAACGAGATGAAACTACCCCTCAAATATTACCAAGTTATATAATAATATCGCCATATTGTTTTTTCTCATGCTGACATAAATGTGAGAAAATTTTATCCAGTTTGTATTGTAGCGTTTTTTTTAACAACTACCACTGCGAACGGCGGCTTTTCATCGGAGAGCAGTCGTGGGTAAGGTATTTGACTAGAGAGAAAACTAATCAATAACAATAAACAAAAAAATACAGATATTGGGCGCCAGGCATGTACAGAGAAAGAAAACACAGTTGTATATTACTTAAAACTAATGACTATATTTATTCATGATGTTCGTTGCTGATACATGACATTGTAGAGTTCTAGTGAATATGTAGTGGTTATATGTCAAAGAAAGTGGTGGTAAGAGTTGTACTAAATATCTAT
Source organism: Sitophilus oryzae (assembly GCF_002938485.1). Classification (NCBI taxonomy): domain Eukaryota; kingdom Metazoa; phylum Arthropoda; class Insecta; order Coleoptera; family Curculionidae; genus Sitophilus; species Sitophilus oryzae. The sequence goes on from NW_022146501.1 coordinate 6,497,211, forward strand.
GAAAACAACTATGATAAAATACAAGACATGTAAAGTTTAAGAGAATATATGAAATGTAGCATTACTTTAATTAATTTGATATATTTTATATGATGTTAGTGCAATAATAATATCTATAAAAAAGTAATACTATTACAAGACATAATGCAATGAAACCTAAGATCTAAATTATATTTTAACTACTAAATCGACATGAATGTTCTTAACAATCTAACCACTCAACATAGTCTATACGATATTATTTAAGATGTACGTTATTGTTTAAGACTGTAAATGTTTTGAATGTTAAATGCAAAACTATAACTTAAATCTACACTTAGCTGTTCTTTATGCAATCCTGCTTTAAACAGTAACAGCGTGAGGTGGTCTCGCATCTCTGTACTCAGCCATCCAACACAACCAAAGGGGCCAGAATGAGGACACCATGACTTGATACACCCGTAACTAACTAGCTTATAGCTGGGAACGAAGCAGGGGTGCGACTTTGTTCAAGTTAGCAACCGATCGTTTAGAAGCGATGTCGAAACCAGATCGATACTATGTTCATTGCAAAACTAGTGTCGCTCAAATGCTGCGAAATATGGTATCACTATCACACTCTTGCACACGTGTCTAGACTGTCGCCTCGCCACAAAGCGAGAAATCAGAATATCGCTACGAATCGATGTTGCTACTGAACATAGTGCATCAAGCTACAAATTACTTTGCTATCGCTTTGAAACATGAACAAAGTTGCACCCCAGCATGGGACTCAAGCTACATCCACGCTGTGGCACTTATATAAAATCAATCTTACTGGGAACACTCGTCCACAGGACATCCGTACATAAGACACTACCCGTACCTTGGACACAGTCCGTACCTTGGACACAGTCCGTACCTTGGACACAGTCCGTACCTTGGACCCTCGAAATACTTCCGAGGGCTCAATAAATAATAAACAACATGTCCTTTCTTCCATGTGACATTCTGGAGGACAAAAGAAAAGGGACGCCAACGTGCCAGCAAAACACAAATACAAGTTGGGACATCCGTAACTCTACCCTGTAGCCTCGAAATAGCAGCTGATTCAAATTATACAGCAAGATTTAAATAATCACCATTTCTAAAAAACTGGGACTAATGGCGTCTGACAGGCCAAACGGTCAAACCAAAAGTGCCGTTAAATCACAGAGAGTTGACAGAAGCGATGTTGACAGCGCGCGCCTCCACAGAATAGTAACAGGGTTGTGTCGAACGATAACAGGGTTGGCGACTAGGGAACGTAAAAATTACGCGTCAAATAAACTATTCGGCCTGAACGAGATGAAACTACCCCTCAAATATTACCAAGTTATATAATAATATCGCCATATTGTTTTTTCCCATGCTGACATAAATGTGAGAAAATTTTATCCAGTTTGTATGTTAATGGAAATTCTTGCTTTGCTTTATCATCACCATTACAAATGATTAATTCAAAGCGAACGAAGTCGCTGGTACACTCTCGTACTTTATAAACCCTCTACACCAAAAGAATTTCGATACTTTTTATTATATTAACTTTTCAGCTTTATAATTACGATGGTATTAATAACATTTACGACATATTTTCTCATAAAAAAAAAACAGATTAAAATTGTATTTAATTATTAATGGAACATTTCCACATTTTCAGTGATAATACAAAAAAAATCATGTTATGTTTTAATGAAGTTAAAAAAATTTATATCAACCTTTCTTTCGAACATTCAAAATGCTCTTCAGTTGATTATACTTTTTAATTGTACATTCTTGTAAAATTCTTATAAAAATCTTGATCTCCTTGACAGTATAAAAGTCTTGCTTGACAGTTATTAAAAAGAGGCATATTTTTAAAGGAATAAAGAAAAAGGCCTCGATAAAAAAATGATTGTAACCCCCAGACAATAATGTGAACGATAAAAAAACCGAGACATATTTTTTCTTGAAGAGTGTTTTTTATTGAACAAACATATTTTTCCTTATAAATCGCGTATTCTCTTTTGAAGGAAATAATTTAAAACGTTTACCTAATAAAAAAAATGTTTTTTGGTTAAAATCGTAGACATATATGTAAAAAACAGACTAACGAAATATACATTAATTGTAAAAAATGTCTATACCTATGTTGTGGATTCATCTCTCCAAAAAAATCCTTTATGGGTATAAAAATTTTTTATGCAGTGGAAATACCCATAAAGGATTTTTTTGGACGGAAATATACAATAATTTCTTTTAACCCAACCATACAAAGTAAAATAAACTAAACGTTGAGTTAATGTACCCATTTTGCTACTAGGGCTAATCTGGACTGAACATACATGTTAATTTTACGAATATAAGTTAGACTAGCGTGTACCAGCGACTTCGTTCGCGTCGAATTAATCATTTGTAATGGTGATGATAAAGCAAAGCAAGAATTTCCATTAACATACAAAGTGGATTAAATTTTCTCACATTTATGTCAGCATGAGAAAAAAGAATATGGCGATATTATTATATAACTTGGTATTATTATATTATATTTGAGGGGTAGTTTCATTTCGTTGGAATTTGACTTTCGAAAAGTCCGTTTGCCAAAAATAAGCTTTTTAAGCAGAATCGTGGTTAAGATATTACCCAACTTTTTGGAACACCATATATGATTTTTTAAAAAAATTCAAAATATGTCAAAAAACCAAATAAATTATGCTTGTCCAAGCGTTTTCCCGAAAGACTAACTGTTTTTTAAATAACAAATATTGTAATATTTGAGGGCAATAATTTTCGGGGGGGGATCTTAGAAATCGCTAAAGACGCTACCGAAAACAAATTGATTTGTTTTCATTTGCATTTTTTGCGAGACACGCTGAACGCTTCCCGCTTTTAGTCGGGCCACTCCTATATAATCCTGTTATTTTGTTTTAGTCGCAAAAGACGCTTCACGCTAAAAACGCAAAAAACGCTTTCTGTGTGGCCGTGGGCTTAGTTGTGTTATTAACAGAAATAAATATAATTCAATTTGAAAAGCATTTGACAGCGGTACACCTGCTTTATATCCGAATTTTCTGTTCAAAGCTTGTCAGGCCAAGCCGACCAGTTTTGCAGTTATAATCCATCATCAGGACAAATTGGTAGTCTACCTCGACCTGGCAAGCCTGACAAGCTTTAAACAGGCAATTCGTACATAAAGCAGGTGTACCGCTGTCAAATGCTTTTCAAACTATAGCCCTGCCAAAAAATGCGTACGCATAATTCAATTTACTATCAAATGATAACATTTGAACATAACGAGATAAGAGAGTCTGTGACAGGGTAAATCTTAAATAAGTGCAAATAATATTAGAAATTAGTGGTATTCAAAATTTAAGAAAAAAAATTTTTTTGGGGAAATTTTCAAAGTAAAATAACTCGGTTATTTTGGACTTACTTGAAAAACGGTAAAGAGAAAATATGTTTCTTTTATTGATATCTACGAGCCCTGAAAATATTTGTACATATTTTAGACTCACCCTGAATATTTTAAACACAATTTCATAGTATGGGATACACTTCTTCTCTTTAACAGTTCAGAGTGCTGTTTAACGTCTCGTTTTCGTTGCTTAGACTAATTTGGACGTGGCCTACTTTGTTTATGCATATACAGGGTGGGTCTTAAATAAGTGCAAATATTTGTAGCGTTTTTTATAAAACATTACCACAGCGAACGGCAGCTTTTCATCGGAGAGCAGTCATGGATAAGGTATTTCACTAAAGAAAAAACTAATCAATAACAATAAACAAAAAAATATAGATATTGGGCGCCAGGCATGTACAGGGAAAGAAAACACAGTTGTTTATTACTTAAAACTAATGACTATATTTATTCATGATGTTCTTTGCTGGTACATGACATTGTAAAGTTCTAGTAAATATATAGTAGTTATATGTAAAGAAAGTGGTGTTAAGAGTTGTACTAAATATCTATGAAAACAACTATGATAAAATACAAGACATGTAAAGTTTAAGAGAATATATGAAATGTAGCATTACTTTAATTAATTTGATATATTTTATATGATGTTAAATCGAAGATGTTGCAACCCGTAGATTCTAGAATCTATGTTTGGTTATTCTTCTGTTAAAATAGTGCAATAATAATATCTATAAAAGTAATACCATTACAAGACGTAATGCAATGAAACCTAAGATCTAAATTATATTTTAAATATTATTAAATCGACATGAATGTTCTTAACAATCTAACAACTAAACATAGTCTATACGATATTACTTAAGATGTACGTTATTGTTTAAGACTGAAAATGTTTTAAATGTTAAATGTAAAACTAGAACTTAAATCTACACTTAGCTGTTCTTTATGTAATCTTGCTTCAAACAGTAACAGCGTGAGGTGGTCTTGCATCTCTGTACTCGGCCATCAAATACAACAAAAGGGGCCAGAATGAGGACACCATGAATTGGAACAGCCGTAACTACTAACTAGCTTATAGATGGGAACGAAGCAGCATGGGTCTCAAGCTACATCCACGCTGGGACACTATATGCAAGAAAAATCATTCCTACTGGGGACACTCGTCCAAAGAACATCCGTACATAGGATAATGGTACAAGGGAACACTACCCGTACCTTGGACCATAACCTAGGACTATAACCTTGAAAATAGTCCGTACCTTGGACCCTAAAAATATGAAACTCTTGTTTAAAACCAAACAAGGTCTAATGAACAAAATAAACCTACCTCGAATTACTTCCGAGGGCTCAATAATAAACAAAGAAACTGTGCTTTCTTCCATGTAACATTCTGGAGGACAAAAGAAAAGGGACGCCAACGTACCAGCAAAATACAAATACAAGTTAAGTTGGGACATCCAAAACTCTACCCTAAAAATATGCAGTAATAATATCGAATCTAAAAGGATAATATTTCATCTTTACCTGTTGCTTTGAAATAGCAGCTGATTCAGATTACACAGCAAGATTTAAATAATCACCATTTCTAAAAGCCGGGATGGTTAGGTTAGGTTACAGAGCGCTAAAAGCAAAAGTGAGTCCACAGCACAGACAGTTGACAGAAGCGATGTTGACAGCGCTTCCACAGAGCGATAACAGGGTTGTGTCAAACGATAACAGGGTTGTGGACTAGAGAACGTAAAAATTACGCCAAGCGCGTCAAATAAATTATCCGGTCTGAACGATAGGGAATCCGGTGATGATACGCCAGACATTATATATTATATATAAAAAAGACATGTAACGAACTAAAAACGGTACATATTTTTAGTGGTGGTATATTTCGAACTAATTTTTGAGTTTTTTTTCGCAAAAAAAAAGATGTTTTTTTTTATTTTTTTTGGATATTTTATAAACCTTTTTAGAGCTGCATGTTCACCGCAAATTTTCCCACGGTATAATTTGTTAATCTCGGATGAGAAACATTTTTTGTACATGAAGAATGCCCTATTTTATACTCGATATTAACATCTAAATATTATAAAGATGTTTTTATCTAGCTTTTTCAAGGAAGGCTTTTATACAAAGACTCAAGGATTTTACAGACTTTATGGAAATTTGCATCAAAAGAAATAACATACTTAAAAGTAATTTGAACGTGAGAAAACTAAATAAAAATGTTTGCATGTTCCTTTTAAGCATAACAGACGCTTCTGATCTTTTTATAGTGTCCCTGAAAACAGTACAAACTGTTATCGAGAAAACCAGAAATAACATGGGAGAGTTTTGCTAAAAAAATATAAAAATAATATTATTTTAGTCCCTTAGACTGACTAATATAAAAATGTATATAAATAATAAAATGTTCTCTTAAAAATCATTACGTAGCTTCCAAAAAAAAATTTCAACATTTTCTCGATCTAAAATAAATTGATTTAAGGCACCAAACCAAACCAAAAGAAAAAGTTCAACAGCACCTGCGGTATATTTGGTATATTAAATTTTTTGCGTTCTAGGGAAGGCATATGAGAAATATTTTAAAATTTATACTCACATGGGCACTTGACATTATACAATACAGGGTGTCCCAATATCTCGTGGACATCGAACTACTACGTATTTTTTGGAACCAAAATAAGTCGGTGTCGGTGCTGCCACCATCGGAGAATATCATAAACAACTAGTATATACAAATACACGGGTTTAAATAAAGAGTATACGAAAAATTTATTATTTAATTATTCTAAAACTGTTAGGAAGTATAATTTGTGAAAATTCTAAAAATAAAAAAGTAAATATTTTGATATCTTTAGAAAGTCTAACTTGTATTATAATTTATTTTTTCAAACAATGTTTTATTTTATTAAAAAAATAAATGACATTTACCATGACACTTATAAAGAATCACCCATCAATAAAATAAAAAATCTGCATGTCTCATAACTTTTTAAGATATGAGACACATCTATTTATTTTTAATTATATTCTCTTTAACTTACAATGATTAATTAATTTATTTTAGTTACCTAAAATATTTTACGAAAATAAATTAGTATAAGGGTTGTTTCAAAACGCCAATAAAAGATTTTTCTTTAATCTTAAAAATTAATAAAATAGTATTAGTTTTTATTAAGGCTTATTTACTCTCTTTTCTGTATTTCGAGCGTATACATTGTTTTTTCGAGTAAATATAGATTTGTTTTTATTTTCGCTGATATTTAAACATAAAATAATCCTAAATGCCAGAAAATATTTATAAACTCGTATTTCTTATCCATTTTTGTTTTCTAAATTAAAATATAAAATAAAACTAACATAATATTTAGATTTAAAAAAAATATTAATATTTTTATTAGTATAAAACTTAATTTCAAAATCACAATATGGAAGATAATGTTGAATTTTTATATAAATAGTAGTAATCTAATAATATCAAATAAATATTCACAACTTATGTGGGCGTGAAAGACAGTTATTTATTCTTTTATGTAAATTACATATATGATTGATGGACATTTCCACATTATTGTGGGATGTTTATTAAAGTGTGTTTTGTTGTCTCTAAAATTTCCGTTTGTAAAATATAATCATATCGGTGTTTATGCATTGTGGTTATCTAGGTTAACCGATTTTAATTCCAGTTGACAAAAAATACATAAATGTAGTTAGTTTTGGCGAAAATAAAGTTTATTCTACTTTTAAAACTGATTTGAACAGTATGAAACACGTGAATATGCTCTGTTTAAAACAGTATTATATCTCGAGATATAATAATAAGGAATATTCTTAACAGACACTACAAAATAGTGTTATCGACGCCTATGATCCTTATGATAGGCAGTTATTATCACGCCGTGCCTGCACCCCGTGTCCGCTGATGTTTGCGACTAGCGGAGACGTAGGCTTTGGAAACAGTTGAATGTCATTATATTGTATATTTTTCTCATTGATAAACCAAAAGATTTTACATTTAAAAAAAATCTACCTTATAATATAGAAAATATAACTACCCACTACAAAGAATATTTTCTCCATTCTTTATTGAAATTTTATTGAAAGGCAACAAAGGTAAAAATGTTTTTCTTTACCTCTTTGAACGCCTTTTTAGTCTTTTTTCCTAGCGAAAAATGATTTAATATTCCTTGTGAGTGCTTAAGTGACTTTTCGTGTTTGAAATCGGTAATATTTAGTTTTTTTGGTTAAATGTAACATTTAGAATTGTTGCTATACCGCTTTTATCTAATATGAATTAATGGTTAGATTAAAAACTTTTGGATTTTAAGTGAAAGTAACGAATGCTATTTATCTACAACATGCTTTTGCTTTCTGCTTAAGTGATACCGTAAACGAATTTGACTTAAATTGGATATTTTTGTAATTTGATATTTTCAAAAATCGTTAACATATTCCTGTATATTTTCGATCATTTCTTTGATTCTTGAAAATTTGATTTACTTGATATGGGCATATTTTTGTGTATAGAGCTAACAAAGATGTAAATGATACATACAGTTTATACATTATATATATTAGATCGTTATATACCGGATGCGTCTCAAAAGTGGCTCACCTCTATAACTTTTTTATTTTTTCAGATAAAGAAAACGAGGTTTGTTATGCTAGTATATGACATAAATTAGGATTGATTGACGTATTTAATTCTTTTCGGTCATTTCCTGTTTCACCGGAAATGACTGCAAATTTTGATTTTTAAATGGCATCCAAGGTATTTTTTTACTTTATTCAATAGAAAATAATATTCTGAATAGAATGACATGTCATATGTCAACTTTTGACATTTTCGCATTTGTTTTATAAGAAATTATAACTTGCGGTTCGGAACGAAAATTTGAACTGAATATGAAGTGTGTGATATCAACTTATTCGTAAAAAAAAATCTTTTTTCAAATATGTTAATGAGTCACCCTCGTTCCATTTGAAAAAACTGAGATATGATTAAAAATACGATTTGAGCATTTTCTAACTGGCCAGGACAAGACACTAAAAACATTAGATGATCAAATCTATTTTTTCAAGGCTCCTTGATTAAGAATTAGTGTTTTTAACATAGCCATGGCACTCTAGATTGAATTTTAAAATACGATTTTTTATTAAGCGAGAATGTCAAAAGTTGACATATGATATGTCATTCTTTCAGAATGTCATTTTCTATCGAATAAAGTAAAACAATACTGAGGGTGCCATTTAAAAATCAAAAGTTGTAGTCATTTCCGGTGAAACAGGAAGTGACCAAAAACAATTGAATACGTCAGTCAATCCTAATTTATGTTATATACTAACATACCAAATCTCGTTTTTTATCTGAAAAAATAAAAAAGTTATAGGAGTGAGCCACTTTTGAAACGCACCCGGTATATTATCTCTTTGCTTTAACAGTCTCTGGTTTAAAAATCGACCACCAGCCCACACCCCCTTTTTTGTTAACTTTTTGAAAAATGTTATTAAGAAGATATGCTCGCTTTGTGCTAGTTTATATATGATATATTCTATCCTATATTATAGATGTATCTATATATATTGTTCCCTCTGCGACGGAACTACTTCTCCAATCTCCATGACGCTTAACCATTAGTAGATCTGCCCCCGAGTCCGCCAGCAATGAGGCAGATGTGCGTCTAAAAGCGTGTCGTATACTTCTCCGGTTCATTAGGGCATAAAAAATAAGCATTTTTTTTAGTTAAAAGATGTGACAAATGTCATAGTTAAAGGTGGGCGACTAATAAACGAAAATTAAAACAGCATTTTCTTATTTTTCGGTTGTAGATAAAACGTTGTACATGACACGTGCGTTTAAACATGATTACAACACTCGTGTGATTAGAACGTCTTCGTCGAATTCTAATCGTTCACACTCGTTGTTGTAATCATGTTCATAAACACACTTGTACCGTAAATAACTATTATATGCATGTATACATGTGAGTAATGTCTGTATAAGTAGTGGCTGTTGAATAAAATTCTTTATATCAATTATTTCCTTTATTCTTTCATCATACAAAACAACGGACGTGTTAAGGCAAGCCGGAATAACAAGATAATTTAAGTTAAAGTGCGTGCGTGAGAATTAGAAATTTAAACGAGCTTTAACTCTCGGCGGTCCCAAAATTATTCCCGTCCTAAGTACACCGAGCCCTGTTTTAATTGTCAACGTCCCGGTCCTGGAAAACGTAAACAATAAAACGTGCGAACAAAAATCGCGTATTAATTTAAAAAAATAAATGATTTTTATTAATTAAATAAATAAATTTTTGAAAAATAAATAATTTTTAAAAAATAAGAAAAACTTTTGGCGAAAAAAATTTTGGCGAAAAATAAAAACACTTTTGGCGGCAAGCCGCACATTTCAATCTAAACTTGTTTGCTTTGTCTATATTTGAATCTTGAATTGCCTTTTGTCACTTTGACTGCTTGTGTAAAAATATTAAGGAAAGAGTAGACCTAGTATGCTATCCGAAGGTTTTAAGGGCCGTAAAGACTTTCTGTAAAAGCTGTAAATAAAATATTGTACCAAATTTAAGTGTATGATACTAGAAATAAAAATAAATTAAAAAGTTCCTATGAACATATACCCTAAAATGCTTCCTGATTTGAAGTGATAGCCTTTGATAACATTTACAGCCCTTACTTCAAACATATTACAATATTTTAGATCATATATGTTATATAACTGTTAATAACTCACATCTCATAATTTCTAAATCAAATACTAAAATCAAAGCATCATAGTATTTTTATTATTAAATAATTATAGTAACTTATCTATTTTTCTTAGAATATTATTTTTAAATAATTTTAATAAGGAATAACATTTATCGACAATTTAAAACAAAACAACGAATTATTGAGTCTATCTTATTAAATTGTATTTAAGTACAGCTATTTTAAACACATAATCTTTATTACTACAAAACTTTTATGAAAAGCTCTTTAAATTTTATTAAACAACCAGCTGGTAAGGAGTTTTATTAAAAAAACTTCCGAGATCAAACACAGGCATAGAGAGGAAATTGGCTGAAAGAATAAAAAATCTTTTATAATTAAAATGGATTTTTCTTTTGTCGGTGATCGTTATTCTCATTATGCTCTGCTACTTTTTTCCAACACTTGTAAGACTCAAAAGGCAGTTTACTTGAAATAATGGAATAAAATTTGTTATAGTCTTTTTATACCAGAGAGAATTTATTTAATTCAAATTATTCTAGGAGACTTTTTAATTTTGATGGTGTTGTAATTACTTTTATTGTTACATTACTTTTTATTATGAAGCTCTGTCTGTTTTGCATTAAGATCTGTTTCTAAGGAGCTTATAACTTGTCAGTGGCTAGAACTGTTTATTATGCACTTTTTGAGTCGCACCTCAGGTATGCCCTTCCATTCTGGGGTACGTGTTGTGCGACTCAATTTGACCGCATTTTCAAGCTCCAGAAGAGAGCTGTTCGATATTCACTGGGACTAAACAGCAGAACTCATTGCCAGGACTTTTTTAAAAAATTAAAAATATTAACTCTTCCTTCCTTATTTACATTTGAGTTCGTTTACCTAATACGTAAGCATGTATCAACTTCTCAAGAAAGGCCATCTCACATTTATCCTCTCAGGAACGCAGAGCAAAATCTTTATCTACCTACCCCACGCTCAGAGTTAGTTAAAAGTTCAATATTATACAACTCCAAAAAAAACACCTGCCATTTGAAATCAAATACACAACATCATTTTCTTCATTTCGCAAAGCATTGAGATCTTTTTTTTAGCATTTAGTTATTAGAGCATTTACTAGACAAGGCTTTCTACGCCGTAAATGACTTATATTTTGATAATCGAATTTGATCTTGTAAACACTGGTCTAATGTTTGCTATTGCTCTTTGAATAAGAAGGCTAAGGAAGGAGCATAATGCTATCCATGTATTCATGCATGGTGGACGGAAAAAGCACTCTATGGTGGGGATCCTTGACAGTTCTGTTTGACGATTCATTTGACACATATGAATTTGATTTGAAATTTTGTGGATTTGTCAGTCTTTACGGAGCTTATTTTATGTTATTTATTATTTATTCTACTACTGATAGTTGTATAAAGGTAGTAAATCTAGATGGAAATTGTGGCAGAACTTAAATTAACAGTGACACTATCGCGATTTATCGAAAAAGACTCTAAAATAGTTGGTTGTGTAGCGTGCGGTAGATCTCGGCAAAAATCGAGTGAAATAATGGAACAACTTTTCGCTAGTAAGTGACTATATAATATACATACGTGTAGTAAACCGATCATTTATGAAATTCACTTAAATTAACTAATTATATATTTTTTCTTGCATTTTTGCTTTTATTTACTATTTGTCAATGATTAGATGTCAAAGAATTTAGATTCGTCAATTTGACTTACCTGCTTCAGTAGCGTATCGGATGTTTATGGTTATAAATAATTATTATAACTTATCCATTTTTATTAGAATTTTATATTTTTATAACAATTTTAATAACTACCAACATTTATTCACAACGTAAAATAAAAATAAAAATTGTTGAGTCTACCCCACGTCTACCCTACAGTACATCTGCTGGATCTGTGTCTATGAAAGGAATGCGGACAAAAAACTTTTAAATAAACAGCAATATATTTTATACGTCGATTTGACGAGTGTGTCACCGCAAATCGCTCCGCCCACTCATTTTATTGGCTATTTACAAATTTGTTGAATTTTTATTGATGGGACGCGTCGCCTATTTTTTTACGAAAAACTAGAGAATATCGTTTCCCCTCTTACGGATACCCCGTAGCTACAGAACGGACAAACGTACTGTACATCATAGTTTTACATTTTTTAAATAAAATTAGAAATTAGAACGGCACTGATAAACCGGAATTTAAGTCGGCCATATTTGAGGCCCATCGCGGTGGCCCTAAGATTTTTAATGTGCTCCTTCCTTAGTCTTCTTATTCAAAAGCTATTGCTATATTTACCAATGACATACTAACTAAATATTTTTGAATATTATTTTAATTTTTTTATTCTTTGACATTGTAAACATTTATAAATGTTTATTTTAAACAATAAGACTGACAATGTTATTTGTATAATGTTTTGTATTCTCTTTTGTTTGTTTTTTTGTTTGTTTACTTTGTTTGTTTAGTTTACCTTTGTCTACAAATTGTAAAATTTTTTGACAATAAAGGCATTTATTTATTTATATTAAAACCTTAAAACCTATTTTATTAAATTAAAAAATAATAAAAAAATAATTTTATATATAGTGAAGGTTCCTCCACTTCCAACATTAACATACCTATAAAAAAAATTGTGGGACTGCTTATATGTCATTTTTATTGGACTATCTATAAACTAACTGGCCAAATTAGCAACAGGTTACGAGTTATGGGACGTTGTTATCCATAATCCAGAAATATAAACTAACCAAACCCTTCGCGTCTATGAGATTTATTTTGATTTATTGGACAATTTATTTCAAAACGGCTCTATAAGAGAGATATAGCGCAACAGGATGTTTTTCAGCAGCTCGATGCTAATGGAAAGAAAATAGAATCGTATCCGTATTTATTTTTAGAAATACGATAAATATTCAGATAGCCTTACGCGGGAGATTTCAAGGACATTCAGTATTGAGTTCTTTGAATAGTCTCCTTGTGACAAAGGGGTATTAACGCATTATTACAATGCATATTTCCATAAATAAAGAGAGATTTAGAATTTAGAATTAGAATAAGTGGGAGGGGGGTTAATCTCTGCGACCTTAGAGATCTATTGTGTCCCCCTTTCTTGAGTTATAACTCATCATACAGTCCCAGGACTTCCTACGGAGACCCGTGTCCTTCACAGTCGAGGATCTACGACCCAGGCCGGGTAGACGAAACGGTAGCTTGTGTCGCCTGTTGGGTTTAGAGGTAGGAGGTAGGCTCCCGACCCTTGGAGTAGGTGGTAACTTGTATGCCACTTGCGGAGGATGGTCTCACGCAAGTGTCAGCCACCTCTCCTGTAGTTCTCTTTGGGTTTGGCCCCTTGGAACTTTCATTGTTACTGTTCCCAGTGTTGCTAGGGGGTTTCTCCACAGCTTCACCGGTGATGTTTTTATTACTATTATTACCAGATCTCATAGTGTTCCCATGAGTCGCTAGGGACAGTCGGTCCACTTCTACAGAGCCCTGCATGTAGAAGTAAGGGGTAAAATACAATGGGGTGCCCCCCGATGCCCCAAGGTTGAGGCTGTCCGTAGCCCCGCCCGGTATCGTTATAATGTCTTGGTGCAATTCCCTGGCCACGACATTACAGTCAGGGACAAGATGATGAGTGAGATGCTTCTTAGACCAAGCCAAGTGCTAGAGGGGATTCCCCCCAGCACCTGACCAGGAGCTTCCCCACAAACGACAAGGTCTTGCATCTCCTAGGGGAAGCTTAATAAGAAAAATAAAGACAGATAGAGAATAAAGACAGATAGATAAATGTCATTGACTAATAGTCGAACGAAGCAGTAGTATCTGGATCTGTATAGAACAAATGGTACCACCATGGTCTCAAACGTATCGGCCCCTGAAAAATCAAGCTGCGCTGCTTCCTCCCACTATTCTGCGTACTTATCCCCATTAAGTTTTCATGGAAAATATCTTTGAAGCTTTTGAGTTGTCCACGCAGTTTCCTCTTGCCGTCTGCAAGCTCACCATAAAGAAGAGATTTTAGTAGGCGGTTTTCTTGCATCCTGCATACGTGGCCAGCCCATCTTAAGCGGGATTTAGTAATTATGACTTCAGTGCTTTGGCAGCTAGCTTTTTCAAGGATCGATACGTTTGAGAGATGGTGGTACCATTTGACTCTTAACCGTTGTCTAAGGTGTTTCTGTTGCAACTTGTTTAATGCGTTCGTGTGCCGGCGGCGGTACGGCACCCAGGTTTCGCTTCCATATAACATGGTAAGGATTATTATTGCTCGGTACACTGCTAGTTTCGTTTTTGTGCTCAAGTCATGATTGTAGAAAAGCCTGTCCTTTAATTTCCAGAAAAAAAAATCAATTGGTAATCAAAGGACAGAAGAAAACAGGGAAGACCGAAACTGGAATGGCAAAAAAGCGTACACAAAGCGATGAGTGAAAGAAACCTGTCAACAGAATATTGTACGAATAGAACAAGCTTGAAATTGGTTATCGAACAACGTAGAAAAACGTTTTAAACCGAATAATATACAGGGTGTTTCAAAACAAATGCGAAAAACTTCAGGGGGTGATTCCTTGTTCAAAATAAAGGGTAGTTTGCTTTATAAACGTTGGGTCACAAGTCAACCATTAGGGAGATATCGCGATACAAAGATGGCGGAAAAATAATGTTTTTATTTTTTATCTTGAAAACGAAAAGAGATAGACTAATGAAATTTTATGGAAGCATTACTGTTATGAAAACACACTTTCTGGTAATTTTCTCACTTTTCTAAAACGAGTGGAAGGGGTTGAAATAAACTACCCCTATCATTCTTGTTAACGAAATTTGAAGAAAAATCTTATCAAACACATGCAAAAAAAGTAATTTGAATAGTTTAGTTTGTTTAGAAACTTTTTTATCTCTTTTGTTTTTTTGATAAAACTCACCGATTTGAAATTAAAAGCATTACATGTCAGGACAAAAAACATTTTTAGATAAAGAATCTAAATGACATGTAATGCTTTATATTTTATTTTTTAATTTCAAATTGGTGAGTTTTATCAAAAAAATAGAAGAGATAAAAAAGTTTCTAAACAATCTAGACTATCCAAATTAATTTTTTTGCATGTGTTTGATAAGATTTTTCTTTAGATTTTTTTTCAAAACCTTTTTGAAATTTTTTTGAAAGTTTATTTCAACCCCTTCCACTCATTTTAAAAAAGTGAAAAAATACCAGAAAGTGTGTTTTCATAACAGTAATGCTTCCATAAAGTTTTATTAGTCTATATCTTTTCGTTTTCAAGATAAAAAATAAAAACATTATTTTTCCGCCGTCTTTGTACCGCGATATCTCCCTAATGCTTGGCTTTTGACCCAACGTTTATGAAGCAAACTACCCTTTATTTTGAACAAGGAATCACCCCCTAAAGTTTTTCGCATTTGCTTTTTTTGCAACAACCATGAAAAACAATTTTTTGAAAAACAACAAAAGAGATTTATTAAACAAACAAAAGAGATTTTAAATAATAATATAAAATGAAAATCGATACTCATTTAACTACTCTTATAATTTATTTATATCATTAAAGTGACATAATATAATAAATTTTACAATAAAATATATAGTTTCACCAACATCCCTTGCTACAATATTTTTCTGTCTCAGTCAATGAAGATATTTTTACTAGTGGTAAATGGATTTACTTTTAGTTGGAAGTGACGCTTGTCATGATTTTTCAGTTATTTTTAATTTTCCTTCATTTTAATGGAAGCGTACTCCAATTTTTATCAATGAACATCATTTTATTATTATTAATGTAGATTTATTTTGCTTTTTCAGGTCCTAACCATCACAGCTTTTACAGTGGAACGGTACCTAGCCATCTGTCACCCTTTTCGTTCTCACAAAATGTCCAAGTTGTCCAGATGCGTCAGAGTCATCATTATTATCTGGTCCATAGCCCTGGCCTTGGCCATACCACAGGCTGCCCAGTTTGGCATAGACGAAACAGTCGAGAATGGAGAGAAATGCACCCAATGCACGGTGGTGTGGAACATATTCGATCACGCTTTTGAGGTTAGTACTATTTACCTTTACTCAAACACCTTTACCTTGTACTTCCGGTTTATCAGTGCCGTTCTAATTTTATTCAAAACGTGCTTAAAAATATGAAGTAGGGTAGACGTGGGGTAGACTCAATAATTTGTTGTTTTATTCTATGTTGTGAATAAATATTGGTAGTCATTAAAGTTGTTATAAAAATATATAATTCTAATAAAAATAGTAAGCAAGTAAGTCAAATTGACGTACCTAAATTCTTTGACATCTAATGTTTGACAAGTAGTAAATAAAAGCAAAAATGCAAGAAAAAATATATAATTCGTTAATTTTAAGTGAATTTCATAAACGATCGATTTACTACACGTACGTATGTATATTATATAGACACTTACTAGCGAAAAGTTATTCTATTATTTCCTTCGAGTTTTTGACCGAGACGCTACACAAAAACTAGTTTACAGTCTTTTTCGATAAATCGCAATAGGGTCACTGTTAATTTAAGCTCTGCCACAAAATTTTTTCTATATTTACTACCTTTAAACAACGATCAATAGTAGAATAAATAATAAATAACATAACATAAGCTCAATAAAGACAATTCTCTAAAAATTCAAATCAAATTCAAATGTGTCGTCCAACAGAACTGTCAAGGATCCCAACCCCATAGTCCTCTTCTTAGGTCCTCTTTCCGTCGACCAGGCATGAATACATGGATAGCATTATACTCCTTCTTTCTTAATCTCTTTATTCAAAGGGTTGGATTAAAAAAAATACTTCTTTTATTTTGAGTTCGGAGACTATCAAAATTTGAAAATGTGAGTCAGGCAAAGAAAAAATATTTGCATTTGCATAGTGTGTTCATAATTTCGAGTTAACAATTTTCTTTTAAGCGTTAAATAAATGCCACTATTTGAAGATCATTAAATTATTCAAACAACGAGTTTTTTAACTGTAAAAATACGTGAACTTTAAAGCTTAATTTTAATTAAAAGAGCATCAAATTTAATTAAAAAACTAGAGTAATTAAAATAGTTTGAATAAAATACGCTTTAGATGTTAGAACAAAAAGACTATTAGAGTTTTTATGTTATTTTTCCAAATAAACTGTCATTTAAGTTTAAGTAATGAAAGTCGTAATGCTAGAAACAAGACGAGAATTTTAAAGAAAATTAAGTCTTATACAGGGTGTTTCAAAAAACATGTGCCATCTCTCGTGGGGAGTTTCCTCATATCAACATAGGTCCGATTCTTCTTTGTTTCGTAGCCACAGGGTGTTAAAGTGTTAATATTTCTTTCATTTAATATAATTTTCTTCCAAGTATTTTTAGCGTTTCGAATGAAATTTTGACGCTAAAAGTTACTATAACTGCGATATTTTAAAGCAAAAAAAGTATCTACATTTTCACCAGTCCATGTGCGTTATCACTGGAATATTTTTATAAAAAAAGCTTGTACGCATTGATGTTTTTTTTTCTTTTGTTAGCGAAATAGTGTAACCAGTTTAATGCCGATTAAAAGTTGTTTCTTGATATTTTGTCGATTTCGGCCTCCTTGATGAGATAAACGCAATTTTATTAATTTGCCTTGATTCAAGTCTAAAAGCAACATTTAAAAAAATTAATATCATTAACTTGCGAAAGTTTATTAATTTCTCATCAAAAAATATGATTTTTTTTCCTATAAACATGGGTATGGAAATGAATAGTTTTAGTGTTACAGGTTGTTAAAATTTTTTAAAATTAGGTTTTTTGTAATATCCCAAATACCATTATTTTTTTACTTCAAATTGCTGTAGGTTGGACTAATAGTAATAATATTTAATAGTAAATTAGTTAAAATATATATGATTTATTAATTTTATTTTTGTTTCAATTTAATTAATTGTGATTAATAAAATTGCGTTTATCACATCAAGGAGGCCGAATTCGACAAAATATCAAGAGACAACTTTAAATTGGCATTAAACGGCCTACACAATTTCAAAGAAAAAAAATCGAAAGAAAAAAGTCAGTAGCGCACATCTTTTAAAATATTCCAGTGATAACCCATATGTACGTCCCTGATGAATTTATCGACACTTTTTTAGCACTGAAATATGTAGCACTTATAGTAACTTTAACCCACAAAATTTTATTCGAATCACTAAAAGTACTTGGAAGAAAATTATAATAAATCGAAGGATTATTAAGACTGTAACACCCTGTAGCTACGAAACAAAGCAGAAGCGGACCTATGTTGATATGAAAAATAAATCTTATTTTTACGTGAGGAATCTCCCCACGAGAGATGGCATATGTTTTTTAAAACACCCTGTATAAATAACTTATAATCGCATGAAAAAAAAATAACTCAGAATATACGCAGAAATTAAAGATAAACACGCAAAATGAAATAGCGAAATAAAATAAGGATAATTTATTATTTTTATCAATAACTTTGAGTAGAGCATTATTCTAAATTTAAACTTGAGTGGGCTTTAGTTAAATTCACTTAAGCCATTTTTAGCGTATAAGATAAATATTTCCTTACTTTCTGATTTTCCTCAGATTGCATTTAGGGCGAAACGTGGCATATTTTATTAAAATATGGCGCCGCAGACGTGATTCAATTTTTTTCGCAAAAAATAAGGCTCCTAACAACAGGTTTTCGTTATATAAAAAGAAGACTAAAAAGTTGAATGGCAGCTTGAAAGTATTATATTGCGTTTTTCATTTTAGAGTTTTGTAGTAGGTACATACAGAGTGTCAAATTTAACCATAAAACCAACCTAATTTTGTTGAATATTTTAATCGTTAGGATGTCCGACTTGTTCGAAAGTAGCCATATTTATTTGGTCAATTTCGTCGTTTTTTGTGCACCGGTGGATATGAATTGTGAATTCTTTTGACTTTATTTTATTACGTGCGCTTTATGAATTTAAGTCTCTCTAACGATCCATGGCAGTTACAGTTGTGTCTGTTATTTTAATTCAAAAATAAATTGTATTTTCTGTCATTTTTTTAACGTCGTCTGTCTGAAATATTCCCTGACTCGTTGGACAAACTTTAGCTTATGCTAATTGTATATGCAAAAGGTAAATTTATTTGGAAGTATTGGCATGTAACGTGGAAAATTCCACACCTGTAATTTTTAACCAATCAAAACGTGTTTTTTGACAAATCACCATGGCAACGGATAAATTTTAGTGAAAATGTTTTCCTTGTGGGCACCCAACAGCGAATTATACTGGAAATTTTTTGACGTTTATAATGACAAAATATCTTTTTGAGAGTCTGGTTTTTATTTGTTTACATGATAATTTTTATACGTTTCAATTACAAAGCTGAGATGTTTTCTTTTCTATATTCTTTGGACACCTCCTTTCTTCTTAATGGCGAAACTGTAGGACACTATTTTATTCACCTTTTTTCCATTTAGCACTTTAAATTTTGAGTAGTTTAGATGCAAATATTCGGGAACAATTCGAAACAAATTTTCTTTCTTCAAGTAGGAGCCACAATCCTCTATTAATGCGGGTAAATATTCATTTTTAAAACAAAGAATTGTGTTCTCTTTTAGTGCGAAGTGTACAAGATAACATAAGGGCCGTATAAAACTCATCGCAACTTTATTAGAATATTTTGAACGGAAAAGCGGTAGTAATGGCCCTTTATGTCCCTTAAGTACTGTTAAGAAGTTGAATTTTGTTGATGTAAATAATAACTGTTTATATATTTATAATTAATTTATTTTTATTTCCTAAAATATTTTAATTAAAAGAAAATATGTAAAAGTGGGCAACGCTGTGCCGGTCAAGCTTAATCACGTGACTAAAAGTTTATTTGATATGAACTATATAAAATTATTTTCATTAAAATATTTACCAAAAATACCGTAGCATTTTTGATGCTACTAATGTTTAAAGTAAACAAATGGGACGTGATTAAATTGTAAATTTAAATTAGGCCATTAATTTAAATTGAATGTGTTTTAAAAAAAAATCTTGCATAAAAATATTCACTTTTATTGAAAATAAAATTTTGATGGGTATTAAATATATTACAATTTTCAGAATTAACAGATTTTTAAACAAAAAATAAATTCTCCGTATCCCATGGACAGCTCGAAGAACGAACCAGTCAATTCTCAATGAACTCGGCATCACAGATCGATTATCCACCATCTGCCATAGACGCATCCTGCAATACTTCGGTCATATCACTCGCCGAGGTAAAGACAACCTTGAAAAACTCATAGCACGAGGCAAAGTAGAAGGCCGAAGACCCAGAGGGCGATCACTTTCAAGATGGCTTGACCAAATAGCAAAATTATAGGTCATCCATTTCAATCAAATCTCTTAGAGGCGGAAGATCGCCAACGATGGCAGATCAAAATCACCAGCTGCACATAGCCCATAATGACTACTAACTAATAAACGATTCTTCAGGAATGAAGAGACGACGACGAAGAAGAAACAAAAAATGTCTATACCTCTGTGGCGGATTCATCTCTCCAAAAATGTCCTATGGGTATTTTGCCAGTGTAAGAAAATCTACAAAATTAATAGTTAATTTTTGTAAACACTGCTGCATTAATTTAACGGAGACTAATTGTCAGCAGTGGCTTACTAATAAACAAATTTGCCGAACGGAAAAAAATGCTTAACGTTTCGGAAAGTATATATCTTTCCATCGTCGGAAGCAAAAAAAATACAAAGAACAAAGAGAAAAAAATTTAAAATATCTAAATGCAACTATTCGAGAACACTAGTTTTTTTTTTAAACAGATACGTCTAGAAAAAACCGTTGACGTTCTGTCAAAATGACATTATATCCAAGTTAAACTTCAAAATTAACTAAATTACTTCCTGATAACAATTACTTAATATGTAAAACCTGGGTAAAACCAAAAAGCTTCAAATTTTCTGTATGATTTTTTTGAATTTGTTTTTAATTTTTACGTATGTTATGTTTATTTAAGTTATGTTCTTTAAAATCAAAAAAGTGAGTAATACATTTATTTTTATTGGATTGTATTAAAAAAGCCTCTTTTATTTTTCTTTTAGAGGCTATCGCTTCTCTCATTATAATTTTTGCATTGTTAAAATCTATTCTGTGCCCTGAGTCCCATCAATGCTGACAAATCTTAGATTTGTGAAGTCGCTTTTTCTTAACTAATCTTTATGTTCTTTAATTCAAACATGTCTAGATGTTTCACCAATATATTTTTAAACAATTTTACCCAAATTCTCTAACGTCTCGGACACTTTTCAGGAGATATATCTCCTCCCTTCGTTAGAAGAAAAAAAAACAGAAATACTATTTAGAATGTCTAAATATAACTACTTAGAGAACTCCGTTGCCGTTCTGTTAAAAAAAATGTTCCTCCAAATATTTTTTGTTTATCAAACTTTGTTAAATTAATTAAAGCCTACTCATCATATAATTTTAGTTGTAAAACAAGTTTTTTTGTTTGTTGTTCGATATTATAACAAAATTAAGTACAAGAAAACATTAATTTATCGATAGTCTACATTCAAAAAACTTGTTGACTGCAAAATACCTGTTACACCGACCTCAAAACTCCCAGTTCAACGACTCCGACTTTATTTTCATCCCTAGTTCCCTGTTTTATGCCTAAGGTGGTATTAATTAATACTTCGATGGATAATTTTATGCTTTGTTTTGACGTTTCATTTCGTCAACTTTACGAAACATTTTAGACGCTTCATTACGCTTTTAGCATAATATTAAAACGCATTATGTAAACAAATTGTTTTTGTGTTGGGTCTGTACTACTTGTACCCCGTTGACACATAAAGTTTTAGTTGTCAATCTTATCTGGCCAGTCAAAACGTATGAAGTGTGTATGTATAGAGAACTGACGGGCCTATTTAATATTACAACAATACTGTTGTTTCCCTACACTGAAAAAAAAATTACAAAAAATAATATGGATATTTTAGATTCAATACATAACCCGGAATGGGAGTCCTCCAACAGTCTAAGACACTCGCAGAAATTTTTCAGGACTGACCACCGAAAAAAGATACTGACCGTCTCAGATACTGGCCGTCTCAGATACTGGTCGTCTCAGGTACTGACCGTCTCAGATACTGGCTTTTATCAAAGTCCTATACAGTATGAAATTATAACTTAAGAAAGGGATACAATAGATTTATAAGGTGATTCGGTGATTTGGTTTGGTTTGGGACTTCCTCCCCGGGATTTTCGAATTCTAGGAAAAAAATAAAGGTGAGTTATATACCTAAAATGTGAGGATTTTGACATATTTTACATTTTGTGAAAATGAAGAGTAAATTTTAAATTTCAATAACAGCTACCTAAATTTTAGTTGACCTTGTATAGCCTGATATCTAATTACAGTAACCACTGGGTAACAACCCAGTGGTTACTGTAATTAAATATCAGGCTATACAAGGTGTGATTCTTGTGCCTGATATGAAGCAATAAGATGCAGATACGTAACTGTTCCCTAATGTTCCCTAAATGTCACACAAAACTTTGCTCACTGGGCATTGCATGTTAAACCAAATTAAAATTTGGCCCGGAAAGTTGGTAAGAGAAAATTAATATGGAATATTAGTCACTTTTAAAAGAAATTTACTCCTTTATTTTAAATGGAACACCCAGTATATTATTCCGGTGTTCAATGGGGAATTCATATATCTTCAAAATATTATTAAGGTTGCCTAGCCCTCAGACAAAGATTTTCCTAGATATTTTAATTTTTATGATTTTACGTCAGTAGATCTTTATTATTTGAAAAAATCTAGGTGGCTGTGATACACCTTTTGTTAAATTAACAAACATTAAAAGATATAGAGTAAAATACTCAACGGTAATAATACCCAACACGTTTAAAATATATTTTAATTATTACAGAATTAATAGTAGATATAAACCTATAATTATGTGTCAAAAATTAGCTAGATGAAATCAAATTCTCAAAATGCTTCCTCTCCTGTTAACTGCGTAAATTGTTTTTAAAGATATTTTCATTTTAAAAGGCATATGTGGAATTCTACTTCGAAAAGCAGCTACAATCATTTCTCTCATGTTGTCGCCAATTATTAGTCGAGTTTTGTAAACACTCTCTTTAATATATCCTCATAAAGAAGCCCAGACTAGATAAAATCAGGAGCATTTAAGTATTCTACTAATTGGTGAATTACACTGCATTTACCAACTAATAGAATCATATCAATTCTCTCTGATCTAGGATAAGTTCGCATTTTCCGCACATTTCTGAGAAATGTATTTGCTTTAAATGACACAAAATGATAACTAGTTGTTAAAGTTGGACTAATTAGACAGCTATGTTGAAATATATCTAGGAAAATTTTGTTTGGGGGGTAAGCAACCTTAATAGTATTTTGAAGAGATATGAATTTCCCACTGAATATCGGAATAATATACTGGGTGTTCCGTTTAAAATAAAAGAGTAACTTGCTTTGATAAGTGACCAATGTTCAATATTAATTTTGACTCACCCTGTATAACTTTTTGGATCAAGTTTTAATTTGATTTAAAGTACAATAGTTAGTTTAACTACATATTAGGCTATAAAGGGTAAATTCCAATTAAGGGTAGCTTTTATTGTATTTTAAAAGTTGTTCTTTATTTTTAGAAAATGTTAAATATATCAAAAACTTTACATTTTAGTTATATACTTCTCTTACAAAACACACCTTTATTTTTCTCCCAGAATCCGAAAATCAATTAATATAAAGGGTGTTCCATTACAAAAATACAACTTTGATATGTAACTTTTTTTAGAGACACCCTGTAGAAGTCTCTATATTTTAAAAAAGTGCTCTGAATTATCCTACATATGCTCACAAAATTTTATTTCAAGACAAACTGTAAATATCTAAAAACTTCTCCATATTTTATTTTAGTTTCTCAGGTAGTTTAAAAGTTTTTAACGCTAACTCGGTCAGGGATACCCTGTATACAAAATGCCTTTCCTAATTTACAACCCCATAGAAAGGTTTCTTTCTTATCGAGGCCAAATAATCAACGGAAGCAGACGAAAACAAATCACGAAATGGAAAATTGGGAAAAGTTAACTATATTTCCTTTTTATCTATCGAATTAAAGCATTGACCTCGATCAGGGAGGAGATCTTATACGTCACGGGAACGATGATTTGTCTTTGTAGTAGAGATTACAGACCGATATATAGCCTCTTGCCTGGGAAAAAATAAATCGGTATTTTTAGAAATAGGCTTGTCAAGTCTATTTCTAGACTAAGAGTTTGTATAGCTGTAGATCAAGATAATTGTCAGATAGTGACGTCAATGAATGTGCAACCTATATGCGTTTGCAAAATATACTAATCTCAAATCTTGAAAAAAATCAGTTTACAAAATAAAGTTCTAACTGAATCGTTACGTATTCTATTTCAGAGAAATAACGAGGTTTAGTTGAATTCTTTGAATTATAAAAAGTGAATCATATAATAATTAATTGTGAATTTGCTTCTTAACTGTTAAAAATTCAAAAACCTTTAGTAATTCATTTAGCCCTGTGCCGAAAATAATGCGACCTGTAAGGCCTGTAAACAGAAAGTGTCGCTCGCGATGCAGAGCCTCGCATTGAGATATATTATGTGCTCCGTTGTTTCAGAATTTTTTTCAAAGAGTCTGCAGCAAAGACTTCCTTGATACAGGTTGGGCTTGTTTAGGTAGCACTTAACAGCCTACGATAGACCTTTAGCAGTTCCTTTGTATTTTTAGAATTAGGCCCTTGGGTAAATGTCTTGCTATGCCTGTGCCGCTGTCTCTTTCTCCAGTAGACATTCTGCTTTTTCTTGATTGAGTTTTACTGCACTACAGATGGCTAATACAACTCCCTGGCAAACTGTGTCTTTGGGCACCAAATATTAACTGTAAACTATGTTCTGGGTCAACACTTAATTTTCATAATTATCAAGTTTTTTTTACACTTAATTTTAAAAAACACGAAACACACGTAACAACACAGTCCAAAAAGGCAAAAGTTTGACAATTCTCAAAAGTCTTAAGTCGAGTTCATAAGCATCGGGGTCCGTTTGTCGTTCATCGTTCCGTCAAACCAATAATATTGAAATATGATCTGTTATTTTTTAAATAAATCAATAAAACTGGTTAGAAACAACAAGAGATAAATAAACCCATCCATAGTTAACTTAAAAAAAATTATTTAGAAACTTTTATAGTGAAATAAATGGATTGATATTAGTCTAAGAGCTAGCAACGTTTTCGAGGAACTATTTTAAGACGTCTGGCTCTTTGATATATCTTTTACTACGCTCTCTGGAACAGCATGCGGCCCGTCTGGCTGCCGATACCCGTTGCGTTTACTACTGCGCATCGGAAGAAGATCCTATATTTTTTATTAATTTAGTCCTATAAATTCTAGTATTGAATATAAATCGAACATGTCTCCATAGTGCAGTGCGTAGAGTTTCCGACCACGAACCGATGATTCAGAGTTCGAATCCGGGTCAGGTCAAAAACTTTTTTATTTTATTTTCGTTTATATTCTGATAGTAAAGTATTAAATAATTCTGGTAATTAAAAAAAACAAATATTTAATATTTTCCTATCAGAATATAAACGAAAATAAATTAAAAAGTGTTTGCCCTGACCCGGATTCGAACTCTGAATCATCGGTTTGTGGTCGGAAATTCTACGCACTGCGCTATGGAGACATGTTCGATTTATATTCAATACTAGAATTTAAAGGACTAATAAAAATATAGGGTCTTCTTTCAATGCGCAGTAGGGAACGCAACGTTTACCGGCAGCCAGACGGGCCGCATGCTGTTCTAGAGAGCATTGTAAAAGATGTATCAAAGAGCCAAACGTCTTAAAATACTTGTTTTTCCGACGTTGCTAGCTCTCGTACTATATGGACGATTGGTATAAACAGAGTGTACTTACGTTAAAAATAATTAATAATTTAATTATTCTGAAACCAGACGTACGAGACATTCTCTGTAATGGAGAAATATCTTCGGTACGTTTGAATCTTATAATACCAATAATCATTCTCCAGCAACATTGCAGAAAGTTAATAGGTAAGAAACCCATCAACTTTTTATAAAAAAATGCCGCGATTTATAATGATTTGTTTGTGCAGCCCTGTGATGGAAAATAATAAACGAAAATTGATTGATACAGGAAATTTAAGTAGCAGTTTCAGGGCTCGAACTCACTGACGACCAGGTCGCAACGACCTGGCCGTCGCGTCGGCTGGCCGGATGTATTGCGTTTATAGCTGGGGCCAGATGAACGACCAGTTTCAACAGAGTTGTCAGATCTAACGATTTTTTACGTTTTACCAATTAGAAAATATTGTTTGAGAAAGAATTAAGTTGCAGAAATGTTAAAATATTCGAGTTAACTAAAAAGCGAAGTTGCTATTCATGAGCTTATTAAATGTTCTAATATTATATAATGATTTTTACATTTAAAATATTCTTGGATTTTTCGTTAATAAATACTGGTGTGGTAAATGGAGTAAGTAAAATCTCCAACCCCGACTACACGATAACGTCGTTATTTTTCAAATCCACGATGCCTGCTATTCCATCAGTCGTTTCATAACAGAATATTCTACATCCTACGTCTATGTAATTTAATATGTGTAGAGTGAGACATGTAACTCATGAGATTTTCAGCATTATATCAATAAAGGACAAAAACAGTATTGTTCCTAAAGGTGCGTCCAGACTTGAGCATTTTAGCCCAAACGAACCGAGCGCGCACAACCAAGCAGAACAAATAGGCCGAACAAAAAGCATTGTGTACGCGCGACCGACAAAAATTCTACTGATATGGACTTCTACTGATGGCGCTTATCGACTTTAGAAGTAAGTATATCAGGGCCATCGTAAAAAAAGGTCGTCAGACACGGGCTCTAAATATAAGCAGGTAGAAAGTTTAGCTTCCAGTTATTTCAATGTTTACAATATAAATTCCTCTTTTTTATTGATACTGAGAATCTACCACAGTAAATAATGTTTAAGTTACTTTTACTCTTATTTTTTTTTAAATAATGTACCTAGTAGAAATATAGTCTAATGGACCCTGTTTGGAAAACGTTAAATTAAATATAATAATATTTAAAATACAGTTGTCCCCCTTGTACATGACTACAATACAACTAAAAAAACTAATTTAATAAAAAAACAAGTGGTTGTAGAAAAACTTTAAATATGATTTTTTTATTTTTAAATATCGAAACTCGAAGGTATAATAACAAGTATCATACCAACCATAAATAGAGTATCTATGTCATATAAAAATGTTTTGAATTTTTACTAGAATCGACCCTTGATAAACAAAGGGACTAGATTTAAGTTTCCCTTTGATCCAGTCTGAATACTATTTCTAAAACACTATATCTTATAAAAAATAAAATATTGTGCGTTGAATTTGAGGGATTTCATCTGAAAAATTATTAATTTGGAAGAAAACCGGCAACAAGCGGCAGAAAATAATAATATTTCAGTGCAGTCAGCTGGTCGCAACGACCAACGGACGGCCAGGACGTTAGTGTGCGCTGTATCGTTTGATTTAATGGTTTTAGAGCAGGTATATATAGGTAGCAGCGGCCTGGCCGGTGCGACCTGGTCGCCAGTGTGTTCGAGCCCTCAAGTCATATACATTCCAAGTCATATACACCGAAATATACGAGATTGTTGATAGAAAAAAACAGATCTTTATCTTTTTTTCAGTCTTTACTTTTGTGATGTCTGACACGCCAAGAAAATTAGTTTCGGTTTTACAAAATTTTGACACGCCGAGCTCAAAAAGTCCACCTCCGTTGTTCTAACTCGTTGCTAAAATTTATGGTTTATTAGTCAATAGTAAAGCAATATTTTTCCGCACGAGCTTATACCAGCAAACGCATTTTTTTTGATCAGGTGTAATGTAATTGAAATCCGAACAAAAGTTTTCTTAGAATTCTAAAACGTTAATCATATAATAATAAATTATGGAGATCTCTTAAATTCAAAAATCTTGATTAAGTTTTAAAATCATAAATTACTTTTTTTGTAAATCACAGGTAAAAATTGAACAATACACAAAGTTTTTGCTATTTATAAGCAATTGTAAAATGTAATTTATACCATCATTGTTTATTACATTTTTAATATTCCTTACACACATGCAGAAATAAATCAATTATTTCCAACAAACTACGGGCGAGGTGGTGTCATTAGTTTTATTGTCCAGTTACGTACACTGTACCCCAGTGGCGTGCGCTGTACTTTAGATTGGGGTCGAGGGGTTGATTATTGTACCTTTACCCTTAGAAGAGAATTGAATAGGTCAATCAATCCTGATTTATGTCATGTACTGACATACAAAATCTCGTTTTTTTATCTGAAAAAATAAAAAAGTTATAAGGGTGTTTACCACTTTCGAAAAACACCCGGTATATCATAAATGTACTAAAAATATTTAATAGGTACTATTTTTACTGTCTTTAATAACAATTAGTAGAAAATAATCAAATTTTTTAAGCTTAGAAGCTAAAAAATTCCAACCAACTTACTTTCCCACTTTAGCCCACAGTACGTAAGACAGAAATCTTTGAAACATGTCAATACTCTCAAATCGACATTTTTAATATAAAATCTTCGTAAACCAAATAATGTAAATTAATGTTAAATAAAATGCAAAAAATACGAATAAATATTTTTTGAATAAGTAAGTTGACGCCACTGGCGCCATGCCTTAACCTGAACGGCATTTAATGTCGTCCTGCTGTAATTTACCGCCAGCAGATCTTAATTGCCGGCACAATAAGCCAGCCCGGTGCTGGGCAATTTGAAATTAATATGTTTCCAGTGTTATAGAGAGGTACTTGTTATATAGTGTCGCGTACAGTCTATGGGAAAACAACGATGCTGTAGCGTCTATTAAATTGATATAATATAAAAGATGCATTAAAGTTTAAACGAAGAAACTTAGAGTTATTTTCTGAACTGTCGGTAAAATCTTTTACAGAGATTAGAAAGCTATTTACCTTAACATCCCTAAATAATAGTAAACATTTTAAAATTATATTTATTATGACCACAGACTTAAAATAATTCTTTCTTGAAGCAATTAATTTCACAAAGTCAATCGAGTATTATCAGGATTTTTATTTTCTTCTTCTTGCAATCTGGTTATTCCTGTAAAAAACAACTATTTAAGCCTCTTGTGAGCCGAATGTCCAACTTTCGTACCATCTTTTTGGTGGCCTGCCAGGTGGTCTGGGTGTGTTGGGTATTTGTGTTCGCGACCACTTTGGTATTCTATCTTAGTCAATTCTTTCAACATGGTCTGGACAATGACGCCTTCTTGATCTTCTCCACCTCACTATGTCTTGCACTACCAGTTCCTCTCTGATGTCGTGGTTTCGCATTCTATCTCTTAAGATATCTTAAGATGGAATGTGAAACCACGACATCAGAGAGGAGTCACTCTAAGGAGTGACTCCGCGTATTGTTCTCGATACTTTCATTTCTGTTGTTCTAAGTACGAGCCCTAACAACAATATGTTAGGACAAGGTCATATTTTGGAATTATTGCCCTGGTTTTTTAAAATGACTGAAAAATATACGTTTATTTTTTTAAATATAAACATAGCCATACATCCTAAACAACTTGACAATATTTTTATGAATTTGTAAATCAATCCATATTTACAGTAGCGGATTTTGTTCATAAAAGGACAAATTTGCTGACAACTAAATGTTGGAACAAGTATTTTTAAATAATTAATATCATCATAGGCGCTTTGCTATAAACGTCACAAATGTCGCAAACTGTTTACTTCAGCATTGACAGCTTGTAAGTGACTCGATACTTTGAGTAGTGAGATTTACTGTAAGTAATTTTAATTTTTTTAATTTTCAATTTTGTTAATTTAATTCAAAGTAATGGTCCGTGGAAAAGCTACAAATCAAAAACTACGCGAAATTATTATTCGTCAATACAGTACGGGAAAAATAATTCGAAAAATTTCTGATGATTTAAGTATTCAAAAAACAACGGTCTTTAAAATAATAAAAAAATACGGCGAATCTGCCAATGTAGACGTTAGAGGTAAAAGTTCGGGAAGGCCAAAAGTTGTATCTCAGATAGACAAAATGTAGTAAAATTTTGCAAGTCTGCGAGAAGAAGTACTCTTCGCTAAGTAACAGTTAAATGGAATACTGTAACTGGTTTAAATATATCAAGAGAATGTTGCCGAAAATATATCCATAAATGCGGTCTGGGGTTTTACAAGGTAAACTTTATTTTGTGTGGATAATCAATTACCTCAAGATTATTGATACAAATTCTTATTTAGGCCGAAGAAAAACCGCTACTGACAGAAATTCAAAACAAAAATCGCTAAAATTGGGCAAAATCTAAGTTATCGTGGACACAAAATGATTGGAATAACGTCATATTTAGTGATGAGTCTAAATTTGATGTTTGCGTTGGAGATCATCGAAAACGAATAATACGAAATAAAGCAGAAGCCTTTCATAAAGATTGCTTGAAGAGGGTTGTTAAATTTCCTAAGGGGATTATGGTTTGGGGTTGCATGTCAGCAAGAGGTTTGGGCAAATTAAATTTTATAGATGGTACTGTTAACGCCCAAAAATATCAACACATACTTGAGACCTCACTTTTGCCTAGTGCTCTAGAATTGTTTCCAAACGAAGATTATGATGCCATTCAGCAAAATCAACTAAAAATTAGTTCGGTAATAATAATATAAAAGTTCTATCCCATCCTGCAAGTAGTCCGGACCTCAATGTTATAGAAACTGTGTGGCATAAAATGAAGCAATATTTAAGAAACCACCCTCAACAAACAATTTTTGTTTTGCGGACAAAACGGCAGGAAATTTGGGATAATTTTTCTCCTCAAATGTGCCAATCTTTGGTAAATACAATGCCATTAAGAGTTCAGGCAGTTGTTAAGGCGAAAGGTGATGTTACTCCGTATTAAACAAATTTCTTGTTGTGCTGTCCCAATATATAGTTGTCAGCAAATTTGGTTTGATTTTGGCAAACTAACGTATTATCAAAAGTGATTTGTTTGCAAAGTTTTAAGAAATATAGTAAAATTGTCTAGATCATATTGTAATGTTTGAATTTAGAATAATAAACAAAATAAATTGAGTCGTTTTAACAAATTACTATTTTTATTGCAAAAAAAGACCTTGTCCCAACATATAGTTGTTAGGGCTCGTATTGTCTTTGTTTTTGATGTTTCGGCTGAAGTCTCTCTAGCATAGGTAAAAACTGGTCTAACACAAGTTGTGTATATGCGAACTGTACTTTCTCTTGACATAAATTTATTTCTCCATATGGCATCTCTTAAGTAGCCAGATATTTGTGCTGCTTTATTTACTTGAACCCTTGCATCGTCTGAGAGGTTTCTATAAAGGATTTTTATAAAAACCAAAAAAAAAACTTTAAGTTAAGTGAGGTTGCTGGGTTTTGGGATTCTGTTTGATTTTTTTGGATTCCTCGCTCGGAGGCCTTGGGCTCATTGCGATACCCCTGTATTATTGTACCAAACCTTCCCCTCATTCTTTCTTTGCGTTAAAGCACTTCCAGCTCTTTGCAAAGTTCCCGATGTCGCTGATGTTAGCTTCTGCTGCTTCCTCTGGTCCCTCCAAAAACCATGCCCTAAATGCCAGTGCCGGACAGTGGCACAGCAGGTGTTCTAGGATTTCTTCTTTTTCTCCGCATTCTCTGCAGTAGTCGTTGTTGGAAATCTTCCATCTCACGAGGTTTACTCCCGTGGAGCAGTTTCCAGTGACGACTCCTACAATTATGCATACTAGGTTCTTTTTGTGCTCTAGTTGTTGTTTTGTCTTTTTGCTATCTACCACTGGTCACAGTCTTCGAACTGTAGCGCAGTCCTCACGGTGTTGCCGCGTTTCTTGCTGCTTGGCCTTGATGGTAGTTTCTATATCTTCCTTCAGTATGTTGGTCGTCACAAGTGTAGGGTCATCTGCCACGGTCTCTCTCCTGGCCCCCTCTTTGGGAGACTGTCTTCTTCTTGGTTGCCCACCACATTGCTGTGGCATGGCACACAACACAGAATACTTCGCCTTGAGGCAGTCAGGAAAAGGCTTTTTGGCAGTCCACATAGTTTTCGATCTCAATGATTAATTGGTCATACATTGAAATGTCAAAAAAGACAATTCACATATCTATCAAGTTATAATAACTCACATTTTTATTTTCAGGCTTCTACTATAGTTTTCTTTGTGATCCCGATGGTCATCATTACCGTGCTCTACATTCTCATCGGTAGACAACTCAAACAATCTACCGCCAAAAGGCCATCCCTGACTCAGCACAACAGCAACTCCACATCTGCAGGCTACTCTACCTACAACAACGACATCGCTAGGAGAAGACGTCAAACTCAGGCCCAGAACAGAGTAGTTAAAATGCTCAGTAAGTACCGGATTGAATATGATTTGTATAAAAATTTGACTTTTATAGAATTTCTTTATAGAAAATAACATCACCGTTCCTCCTATTACCATTACCGGTAACGACTAGACAGCTAACTTTTCATTCATAAGGATATTTCGGGATTTTCATTTTTTCTTCCATTATAAGCTTAATTCTATATAAAATTTTAGCGAAGTTAAAAATGTTTGTAACCACAAATAAAATCAGAAGAGACCACTTCGATTAATTCCGGTTTTCTACGTTTTTCTCGACTGGAAAGTCAGTAACCAGTAAGCGGCTAGGCAGCTAACTTTTAATCCATAAGGATATTTCGAGAATTTTCGTTTTTTCCTTTGGTTATAAACTTAAAGCTACCTAAAATCCAAAATTTGAAGTTTGTAACTCTTCAGAAGTACCTGAGAATTTTGATGCTATATCAGTGAGTCAATGTCAAAATTAAAGAAATTTGACAAGCGATAATTCATAAACTATGAAGTATAATTACTATCCTCTGTTTTTTTTCTCAGGTAAGATTTCGACAGACGATGACAGAAGAAAAGCAGATGACGTCCCATACCAATCTATTTATTTTGCTAAAAAAGTTTCTAATAATTTTTAAGTTATCTATGGATGGGTTTAAATATAAATCCGTCATGCGTCGTGTCTTCTTGTTTTTAACCAGTTTTATTGGTTTATTTAAAAAATGACAGATCGTATTTCAATTTTATTGGTTTGACGGAACGATGAACGACAAACGGACGCCGATGCGTATGAATTCGCCTTTAGATTTTTGTCATTTTTGACGCTTGTCAAAGTCTTTTTGACGCTTGGAAAAGCCAAATTATAGGTTATAATTTTGTGTCAACTTTTGTTAAATACCCTGCGTTTTGGAAGATGATGCATTTTGATTCGTATTATTACGTGTGTTTTGTGTCTTTTGAAGTCAAGTGGAGGAAAAATCGAGTGAAAATTAACTGTAGACCCAGAGTACAGTTTATGGTTAATACACGCTGCCCAGGCAGAAAGTCTTATACACCAATGAAGTTGCCATCGATAAAGTTTGTCATAGATAAGTGATAAGTGCTAAGTGTAAATAAGTGATAGATAAGTCATTTCGTCGTAGATAAGTGCATCTCGTATATAAGGATCAAACTAAACACATACTAAAAACTGGAGTAGCTGTAAAATATCGACATCACACGATGGGTAAATAATGGATTTTAGTACTGCAGGAAAATATTGTCAAAAGGTACTGGTTTAAAAAAATTAAGATTAAAGTTAATTAATCAACCTTTAAGGTATAAAATTTGGTAGGTGTTATTATTAATTAAATAGTTTGTTGTATTTACCTATGTTGTTTTATTTATACCTGTGGAATATTACAAATTTGTATTTGTACATAAGTTATATTGATAAATATAATCATAAATGCGGCTAGTTTCATAAAGCTTGAAAGTAAATAATAGTTCTTTTTTATATTTTTTTGGTATGTAGTGTCTTGTTCTTGTTTGTTTTGTATTAACACATACCGTTTTTATTGAATAAAATAACTCGATTACATTTTTTCAGTTTTATACAGTTTTTTTCACAATATTTTGAAGTAATCACTTGTCATCTTGTCAATCAAATTTTAAATATATCGCTATGCGTTCCAGTTGTACCAACTTATTTCTTTGTAAAATAAAATAAACTACTTTGAAATTAAAATGACAGACACATCTATCACTGTCAAGGATCTTCTCGTTGGACAGACTATAGATATTTTGGTAACCTAGCCAGCTATAGTATGTCCTTATGTGTAGTGAAAATTAATATTCTTACTTTATTATATCAGCGAAGTTACAGGGTGGTAAAAAATGCCGCTAATACCTTCGAGAAAAGGATGATACGGCTGTGCTCGACTTGGCGGTCATCGATCATCGATTCTCAGCCGTCTTCGACGCCGTTTTTTTTCGATCATACGGCATAATTGAGCTCACTAATTTATTCCACTAATTTAAAAGTTCTGAATGAAGATTAATTGTTTCATAATTATCAATGAATATATACTTAGTTGATCGTCTGCACCAATAAACTTTGTGATATATACTTGTATTCATTTAAAATTTCCCAATATGGCGGACTTCAGTATGGTAGGCTTAAAAAACGAAAATCTCTAAACTGGAATCGACTGTACTTCAAATCGTTCAAATTGATAATCTGTGGTAAATCCAATTGAACTCTGACACTTGGCTGACATTGACGTTTACGGTTCCTTTTTCTAAATATTTTCATTATTTTTTGAGTTTTTATTCACAAATTCTACTTGATTTTGTTCTTTTATTTAACCTGCAACCTGCAGTACTAATTATATAGTTATAAATAATCTTTTCACCGATCAAGAATTGACGAATAGGCTGGAAGATATTCAAAATGTGTAAAACGCTTAAAAACGTATTAGAAAACATTACTCGTTCACAAATTCGTGAAAATAAATTAGAAAAGATGTTTTTAAAAAGGTCTTATTATTTTGAGAAGTAATTTTCAGGTTTGTGATATGTACTATATGATAATAAATAGATTAAAACTTATATTTCAGGAAACAGCGCTGGCATTACAGATTGTTGTAAATCAGTTTTAAAATATAAAGAAGGTTTAAAACAGGTTTAAAAGTTGAGTTAGTAGAGAAGACCTAAATAAGGTAATGTTGGTAATGGGACCAAACATCAAATAACACTTGAAATATATAATTATGTACAATAATTGTAAGTAGTTTTTATGAATATGTTTGATATCTATTGCATTGTTTTTATATTTCTTGAAATATATATTTTTTACTTTACAGGATACACAAAGAATAATAAAAAATACAGTTACTCACTAAAAGCACTTAAGGTTTGTAATAGATGTAGTTAGAATATCAAACACCAAACCAAACCAAAAATTATGTTTTATTTTACTGGTATTCCTCACATTTGAAGGGAAAGTAATTTCATAAATAAGCAGGACATTGTATAGTACACTCTATATTAATAATTGTTTTTTATCCTATAGTTGTTAGTTAACGCATCACTTACTAGGTATAAAATTTAGTACTGATTAACCTATAGTTGTGGTTGTGATATATTCTGATGTGTTTCTGGCAATCTAAAATAAGTTAATATTTAAACAAACATTTCTGGCTTTCCTGACAGGAGTGTGGACACAAATTTAATAAAGTATAATGTGGATAATGTTCTGATTATTACAGTTTGCATGGATGTTCTTATATGTTGTTATTTTTAATAAAGTATATTTAATGAGTTTTTGAGTATTTCTTTTTCCTTCAGAGGATTGTGTTCTAATCTTTATATATTATAAATTTTCATAAATTATATCTACAAAATTTATTACCTTATAATTTTTTGCTAAATACTTTGTAGTTCATACAGCTTAACAGTATATAAAAGAACTATTTAAATAAGATGTTTGAAAATATATAGCTGTTTTTTCTCACATCAATTCAATTTGTGATTAACTGTACTGAAATAAAAACAAATAATTAAGAGAAATGGGGTGATCTATCAAATATAACATGAAAAGCATCATCCTATTTCCAAGTCTTCTATTAATTTCACTTATTAAACAACTATAATTATTCAATAATCTTGATAATTCTAGGAACTCTCAGATATCGTCAAAACAAGAAAACAAAAATTTACTTCCTATAGTTCTTACGTCCCTTTAACTGAAATATAAGAAACAGGGGAGTTAATATTCTCACTGAGAAAGTTTATAAAATACCTTTAAGTAAAATCTCTTCGGATCTGCGGTAAAATACCTTTATTCTTATTAAATAATTTCAATAACCTATGTTTTTATTTATGACAACCACCAATAACCTAACTTTAACGTCAACTTGACAATCCTGAAAAATATTATTGTTAACCAAAGAGTAAATCAATTTCTGAATTTGCTAACGCCAACTTATTTTTCATTAAAAAAAAATTACCAATTTTCGTAACTAGGTCGGCCATATTGAGGAACTTTTAAAAGAATAGTACTATATCTCTATAACCTCAAATAACGTTTTCTTCTCCTTTATAGAAAACACATTACAGAGATAAGACCCAAATATATATACTTTCGGCATTATATTCGAGAAAGTTTCTCAGTTATAGGAGACTCGTATGCGTGTGTACTTCCAAGATAAAAATCTTCGAAATAAGGCCCGTGGTTTCATATTAAAAATCGATCTGGGTGAATTACCTATCGACTTAGTTTTATCGGCCATTTTATATGGAAATACGAGGCTTATTCCGACATCGATTTCGAACTTTTAAGCTGAATCTACATATATCTATCTATCTATATAAAAATCCGCCATTTTTTTTGGTGTAATGGCCATTGAAAGGCCCAGGAATTCGGATTTTTTTCAATATTCCATTTAGTTTTTATTGGCCTTGAGAGATAAAAAAGTTTTTTTATGTAACGCCATTGAAAATTTGTTGCTTATATACCGGGTCTTTTTCGTTAACATATTTAAAGAAATACTTCCACTACACTAGTTCAGCTGTCGTTATGAACACAGATATTGCACTTTAGATTGAAATTTAAAATACTATTTTTTAACTGGAAATGTCAAAAGTTGATATATAATATGTCATTCTATTCAGAATGTAATTTTCTATAAAATAAAGTATAAAAAAATACCGAGGCCACCACTTGAAAATCAAAAATTGTAGTAATTTCCGGTGAAGCAATTATTTGGAATAGCATAGATACAAATTTTGTATAGCATGGATACTATTCCAAAATTGGGAAAATACATTAATTAACTAAAAACTTATTTTTCAAATTTTTTGAAAAACTTTTTTTTAACGCCAAAAAAATTAACTGAATATATGTATAGGTACCTACGTCTATCAAAGCGTATTTCTCAACATCTTTTACTGTTATTATATAAATTGATATATTATCCATAATAACTGACACATAACTGGAAAATACTTTCTCCCAATTTTTTATAAAATTTTATCCTCGCAGTCGAACATTGTTCTTTTCGTGCCTTTCTAAATATAAAACTGGTCTCTTTCTTTCTGGAGAAAAATATGTCTGGGTCATTTTTTTAACTTTTACATAGGACCATAGAATTCTTAATAAAAGAATTTTCAGTTACAAAACAAAAAACTAAATATTATTTTTTTAGTAATATTTTAACCTTAAAAATTCTTACTGGCAGATTTTGAAGATTACTTGCAAGATTTTGCAGTTTTTAAACTAACGTCAATATTTGGATGAAAATGGGTATCTGGGAGTTTTTTGATATGAAAAATTTGATTTTGATGTCAATATGACTCCTACTTGTAAAGGGCGCCACCTACATATTTTTAACTGGTTTGAAAAGAAATAATTTTTCGTTGGACATTACATTTATTTACGACGTTTTATACGTAAAACGTGTCTCTTGGCAAAAATCGCTACAAGCAACCATTCTTAAGATATTTAGAATGGAATTGCGAATAGTCAATACATGTCATTATTGACAAAAGATAAACATGTTGATCAGGTAGTTATTTGACCGAAATGATAAATTTGGGAGTTTTGATTCTTTAAATTAATCATAAATTTTTCTTCGAAAAAATGATGAAAAGAGTTGCTGTTTAATTTTTGGCACAAAAACATTACATTAATAACTATTTAGTCAACATGTTTAATTATTATTATTTCTGTCAATGATGACAGAATATTGATAATTTAGATTTCAAATATCTCGAGAACCATGACTCGTAGTAGTGATGGGCAAAACTGTTATTTTTAGATAACAATTGAAACTGTTATAGTTATTTATAAAAAACAGCTTAAAATAACGGCTTAAAAATAACAGGTTTCTTTATTTTACTGCTAAATATCTGAAAGAGTATGAGGCGGTCACCGCCAGGTGTATTAACGCAGTTGCAAGTTGCAACAATGACGTGCTCGGTGGTAGTATTTCCAGGGTGTCAAAACATTTCTAAATATCGATTGTTAACTAAAATAGCTCTCTAAAAACGGTGGTTGTTTATAAATAAGCGCTGTTTACAAATTGCGATATAAAAAAAGCCAAAATTCCGCCACTTGTCTATACCTATACATTCCGATCTACCTACGCCCTGCCCCTCGATCCGCGTAGATTCTGAATTGCGTAGCAGTGTACAGGGTGCATCTCACTCGACGGGCGAGAAGCTCTTAGTTATGATTTTACCATTTGCGGTCAAAAAATAGCAATATAAGAAAATGTGTAGTATATTCTTCATAAGTAAACCAACTACACACTAGAGTTCGAATTAATTTTAC
The DNA here is from genome assembly GCF_002938485.1 of Sitophilus oryzae. NCBI lineage: Eukaryota > Metazoa > Arthropoda > Insecta > Coleoptera > Curculionidae > Sitophilus > Sitophilus oryzae. The sequence continues at coordinate 6,536,119 of NW_022146501.1, forward strand.
ACTTAAACTAGCGTGTACCCGCGACCTCGTTCGCGTCGAATTAATAATTTCTAATGGTAATGATAAAGCAAAACAAGAATTTTTATTAACATACAAACTGGATAAAATTTTCTCATATTTGCCAAAAATAAGCTTTAAACGTCGAGCAGTTTAAGCAGAATCGTGGTTAATCAATTACTCAACTTTTGGAACAACCTGTATGATTTTTAAAAAATTTCAAAATATATAAAAGAACAAAATAAATTATGCGTGTCCAGGCGTTTTCCCGAAAGACTAACCGTTTTTAAATAACAAATATTGTAATATTTGAGGGGCGTTTTTACCCTGTTGGAATTTGAGATTCGAGAAACCCCTCCTTATCGAACCTCAACCCCACAGTCAATCCGTTTGCCAAAAATCAGCTTTAAACGTCAAGCAGTTTAAGCAGAATAGTGATTACTCAATGGTCATATTTTATGAAACACCCTGTATATATTTTTAAAAAGTCTTAAAATATGTAAAACAACATAATAAAATATACGTGTTTTAAGAGTTTTTCCGGAAAACTCACCGGTTTTTAAATAAAAAATATTCTAATATTTGAGGGTAGTTTCAGCCCCTTAGAATTCGAGTTTCGAAAAATCCCTTCTTATCGAACCTCTACACCCTAAAGTCAATCCGTTTTCCAAAAATCAGCTTTTTACGTCAAGGGCTTTAAGCAGGATCGTGATTAATCAATAACCAAATTTTTCAAAACACCCTGTATACATTTTTAAAAAATCTTAAAATATTCTGAAAAGTTTTCAGAATAAATAAATACCTAAATATTGAAACCTAATAAGTAAGTACTGAAGCATACAGCGCCATAATATCTCGACCTCCGCCCGTTATGCTCGTAACAGGTTGAAAAACAATGTATCTAAAACAACTGATGCGTTATTCTCCAACCTGTTTCGAACCTCCATCGACAATCGACCGATGCAGCAGCGTTCCTTTCCCACTCCAATTATCTCGAGCGCCGCCCTGTTATGCTCGTAACGGGTTGAAAAACAACGTATCTAAAATGACTGCTTCTCCAACCCATTGCGAGCCTCCATCGACAATCGACCGATGAGCAGCGTTCCTTTCCCACTCCTGTTATCTCGACCGCCAGGCGTTATGCCCGCAACTGTTTCAAAAAACCTGCTTCTTTTATATCCTATTATTTTTAAGCTGTTGCAAGCCCAATACGACCATCGACGGCATCGACTGAAGCAGCTACGTTTGCCGTAGCGCATTCCCCACTCCGATGTCCGTTGTCTCGCTGACTCGCCTGTATCGATAGTTGACGAAATAACATGTTTTCCATCCATACTAGTTGTTTTTTGGAATTGTTTCGAGCAGCATAGTATTTCGTGGCGGTGCAGAGCGCCGACTTCGGTTTTCGTTTCACGAGCGGCCGATCTCTACGTGTCGTTATTTTATATCTGTTATTTTTTAGAAGTAGTAACGGTTGCGTTATGTTATTTATAAATAATTGTTATAAAATAACAGATAGATAAATAACAACCCATCACTAACTCGTAGTGATTTTTACCAAGAGACCTTTTTTACGTAAAAAACGTCGTAATTGTATATTTTTACTCAGTAGTTTTATACAGGTACGAACGAAAAGTTATTAGTTTTCAAACCAGTTAAAAAATATGCAGGTGTCGCCCTCTATAAGTAGGAGTCATATTGACAGAAAAATCAAATTTCTCATGTCAAAAAACTCCCAGATACCAAATTTCATTCAAATATTGACGTTAATTCACAAATTATTTGGAAAAAATCGAAATAAAAATTAAACTTTTACACCTTGTATCTCCGAAACTAAGTATTTGATAGGACATACATTTATAGGAACTTTTTTATTTATTTTTATCTACAAAATATGCTACTGAAGTTTCCGGAATACAGTACGGACCACTTTGTATAATAATACAGACACTATTGTTCAACAATCTACTAGATAATCATTAGATTTCACGAACAACTACAATAAACAACTTATTTAATTCCAAAATGCTTCTGTTCTGGCGAGCAACTTTTCGAATTTTCACCAGTTTAAAACATCATTGAAGCGGATTTTCGAACGAAAAGGACAGGAATCTGGGGCGCCGGAGCTCAAAATGAGCGCAATTTCCGGTTCAGATGGTCGTAGAATAAAAAGAATGCTATCAGAGAAAGGTCTGGATTTTTCCAGGTTTGCGAGTATTGAGAAAATTAACATTTTTTTCGATTTAATTCATGTAAATACTTTTGAATTGGAATTAGAAAAGTAAATATAAAATTTATTATTCAGAATTTCTTCTTAACATAGACAATAAAGTGTATTTATTTTAATTGTCGACAATATACAAGGCTGTCCACCACATACGACACGGAGTATTGTAGCTAAACGATTAGATTTTTACAAATTGTAAGTTTTGGGTTCGTTGAAGGACTATTAGAGCTACAATTTAAAAATATTTTTACAAGATACAGAGTGTCCCAAATAAATAAAAAATATCAAAGTTGTATTTTTTTAAACGGAACACCCTGTATATTATTACATTTTTAGTTTCTACAATTAAAATAAAGGTAAATTTGATTAACGTTTATCACACTTAAGCCTTACCGTTTTTGAAATATTTTCGATTTTGTGAAACTACAGTAAAAATTTTAAAGCTTCATTTCTCCAAGGGTATCAAAGTTCTTAATACTAAATAATATTTACTGAAGTTTATTTATTGATCAATTAATTATTGTATTGCAACAATGAAAATAATACTACCTCATGCAGAGTGTCTAAAAATTTATTTTAAATAATTTCTAGCTTTAAACGGCAATAACTTGTTTAATTTAAACCAAACACCCTGTATGTTTTAGGAGAATAATGGAGATGCACAATTTAATTGTCTATCAAATTGTATTGTTTTTTTTTAAATTATCCCTTCAATTTTTCGTAGAAAATGCATCTTTTTATCATTTAGACCACATTTATCAATATACCGATGGAATATTGACATTTTAGATTGTTTTTAAGTAACAAATGTACAAAATGAATTAAAAGAAAACTATTTAAATCTTTATAAAAGAGTATACCATTAATTAAATATACCACCATTATTTCCGCCCAAATATTAATTAATTACATACTTAATTGTGTTAGGGGAGCAATTATTATTAATCAATGCAAACAGTCAATTAATGTAGTTTGAATACTGGAATCATATTAATTGGTCCTCTTTAACAAATATTTAAAGAGTTTTTTTAATGAAATAAACGAAGTATATCCACAATATTAGTATATGTACAGCTGGTTCCAAAAAAAATGAATACGACTCTTTACACGTTTTTTTCGAATATTTGAGCAGTGTATATTTATGTGTCAAGTATTTTGGCATGTTAAGGTTATTGTGACATTGAATAAAACAAATTTGCTTTTGACAAAGTGGCAAATAAACTTTTCAAAATGTCAGCATGATATGAGTAGAGAAATGGAGGACTGGTATCATAGAATATACTGCCCGAAATAATAAAAATATGTTTTAAATCGTATTCAATTTTATTGGAACCAGCTGTACTCTTTAAAAATTTGTTACATCTTTAAAAATAATCTAAAATGTCAATATTCCATAGGTAAATGAGGTCTAAATTATCAGAAAATGCATTTTCTACGAAAACTTGAAGAGGTAGATAAAAAATGGTATAGTACAATTTGATAGACAATCAAATTGTGCATCACCCTAGGTAGAAAATCACTCTATATAACTATATTTATAGCTGTGTTTGTTTTTTAGTATTAAGTAAATAACCCTATAAACTTAAGAAAAACTTCATCTCGAAATCATAAACAAACTCTTCGATTTTATTAAAGTATATATGTATAGATTTATGTAAATGACATATCCAAACTTCAAAGGCAAACGTGTAAGTTACACTGGGCAGATTTCATTGAAAATCGAAAAATATATGTTTTTCTTCGATATCTTTACAAGAAATAGGTATTTTTCCATTTACTTGGAGAAAAAATAAATAAAGTAGATAGATATCTAACTAAATCGAAAAAGATTGGAAAAAAATTAAGAAGAAATTTAATTTTTCGCTTCTAGGGATAAAAATAAAAAAACTGCGTGGTCTGGATTTTAACGTGTAAAACAGTGATGTCCAGGGTTCGGAAAACTACATGTTACTTTTAAAAACTACATAAACTACATTACATGTAGTTTATGTAGAGGGTGTAGTTTATGTAACTTATGTATGTAACTTTCGAATATCAAAGGTTTGAGGTGAGGTTTGAAGTTGAAGCTTTAAAAACATATAATGTATTTAAGAAAACAGAAGAAATATGGCTTTAAATATAATATTTACATCATATTATCTCTATTACACCTCGTACAAAGGAAAATTATTCATAATATCAATACATATTTTATTAACGTAGTTTTCATGTAGTTAATGAACGGGAAAAGACGTAGTTTTTGAAGAAAAACTACACGTAGTTAATCAGATAAATTACGTCTTAATTAACTACTTCCGAACCCTGGTGATGTCGACAGCTTAATGGAAAATCAAATGTATTAAAAAGAGATAAAAGTTGGGTTGATACATTTCTTCTATGCGGTATTGCCGGATTTTGCATCAAAATTTCAAACCGCACAAATAGGCGTTTATGAAAAATTTTGCTTCTAGTGTTGGAACTTTATTTTTCACAATTACTTACTCAATTTACTATAGCTGTAATAGAATATATTTAGCTTAGATATGTTATCTTCATTTCTGAAGTATACATGAAAGTTTTTAAAATAGTTATTTTTTTTCTACGCACATTTTCCAACAAACCTAAAAACCGGCAACACTGTGTGCCACTTTTTATTTTGTCTCTCTGTCTGTCAATCGGTCATTTATATGTATCTCTGTCTGATTTCCTAGCGACGCGACGTCTGGCGTCTGCGACCCGCCGCGTACTGGTTTGTTTTCCAATAAAGCGATACATTACTTTTTATTGATATACAGATTTAGCCACGTACGTTCAAAAAACGAGCCAGTGTGCCGCGAAACGCTGATGCCAGACGTCGCCGTCGCTAGGAAATCGCACATTCAAGGTACTCTAATGGCGTCCTCAGACAGACAGACGGTAATTTTAACTCAAATTTTGTGAAAGTGAATCAATTTATTGATTAATTTTTTCCATAGCAACTGTTAAAATTGCCTTATATCTATCAAAAATAGTAGATAAAATAGTAGTTTAACCGCAAGGGTAGATTAAATGATACTTTAACAGCGAGGATAGGTTAAAAACTTTATTTCTTCTCGCACGTTTTTTAATTGCTTCCATTTTTTAAAATATTTGTATTCCTTTTCATAAGTTATTCGGGATTTAAATGGAAGTGGTTTGGATATGGCGTTTGTCGCCTCAGCCTGAATATCTGTTGGTAATTTACTTATTTCGTTTTGAGCCATTTCTGGCTCCAATTCAATCAGCAATCGACACGAAAGAGAATTAAAAAATATTGACTCAAAACTGACAACTAAAGAGACAGCTGTTTATTTGTCAAATTACATAGAAACCAACGCCAACCCAGCACAATATTTTTTTCTACTCGTAATAAATTCCTTGAAATAATGATTTTTCAATATTTTTTAAAACGTAACTCGCGATGGAAAAAAATATTGTTTTATAAACGATGATAAAATTACATTATCGTTATTATAAAATTAACTACCTTAACTATTATTATCTTTTTTACATAATAACACAAATAACATAGTATAGTTATCTGTAACAAAAAATCGAAATTTATATCTAGTTTTATCCAACCCTGGTTAAATTTTAGTTCATCCGACATTAACAAATAAGGGTAGAGAACTCAGCAACTTTATATTTGCGACATTCGTAGGCAAAAAAAGTAGCAAAAAATAAGGAAGAAAAGAAATGTAAATTGCCTGCGGATCTCTCATTTTTAAAGCGATCTCCATAAATTTGTCAAACATATAAGGGATTAAACCGTTTTTTATTATACGAATTTGAGTTCATCGACCTGAAATACATCTTTAACCAGTATTGCCAACTTTCTGAAATAGAATTTCCCGCGAAGACGCTCAAAATTGCCCGTTTTTTCTAAAAATTCCCACTAATTCTCAAATCCAATGGGTGTCTCACTGTTGAAATTACATGTACCGGGTGTCCCACTAAGAATAGCTCTCGGCTGTATCTCGGAAAGTATTAGCCGTAGGGCTCACGGAAAAAAACATTTATAACTAAAGGGGCTATGAGAAAATGCTGGAAATTATTTTCAAGTTTGTAGAACGACCGCTAGGGGGCGCAACTGCAACAAAAAATATGAAAATGGAGATTTTACACAATTTTGTCTAGATAAGGTGTACTATAAGTAATAGCTTCATAATCTTCAGTAAATTTTGAATATTTTTTGTTAGAGCCATTTTCCCCTATCCACCAAAATAAAGTGGTGGGGGAAGGTTAGATCTGTTTTTGTTGAAATATTAGTTACTCTGGACTGGTTGATCGGAATCCAACAAGCGAGGGCTCGTTTAAAAGAGCGTTTCTTACTCTATATTGTACCATATAAACAATAATAATAAGCTTTTGAACGTAGACGCTAGGGGGCGTTGTCTTACAATTTAACAAACATTGCGCGTTTTTTCAAAAAAATTAAATGCAATAGCTGATAGTAAAGAGGAGTAAAAGCTTAAAAAGCCAGCGAAAACCGCATCTTCATATCTTCTTTCAAACCGAAGATATTAGCAAAATTATAATAAATACCAAAAAATAAGCCCTAGATTACCTTATTTTTACAACACGGTATTCTAACAAAAAAATAAGATAGAAACAGTTAGTTTATTTTAAAATCGACGAACTACCAGAATACCATAATATCAGAGGTATTAATATCTAATAATTAAGATATTAATAACAGTGAACAAGAAACGATGATTCAGTGAAGTCATGGTAGGCTTTGGAAAAAAGTTGCTTTTGACGTAATAGTATAAACGTCAAATTGTTATTAGATCAACATTTTGATAGTATTATCAGCGTTTTTTATCTTTTGATTGTTTTTTCAAAATGCCAACAACTTCAGCTATTTCAAATAATAAAGGCCGTCTTTATTCGATCATACGGTATATTTAGACCTATATAGGTTTCCCTCAACACAAAACAACAAAAACACAAGTACCTATATAAAAATACAAACTTATAAAAAATGTATATACCTATGTGGCGGATTCATCTCTCCAAAAAAATCCTATATGGGTATTTCGCCACTGCAAGAATGGATACGAAATTTATTTTTCCAAGGCTCCTTGCTTAAAAATTAGTGTTTTTAATGGCACTCTAGATTGAAATTTAAAATGTGATTTTTTTGTAAGCGAAAATGTCAAAAATTAGCATATGAGTGTCATTTTCTATCGAATGAAATAAAAAAATTCCGAGGGTGTCATTTAAAAATGAAAAGTTGTAGTCATATCCGGTAAAACAGGAAGTGACCAAAAACAATTGAATACGTCAATCAATCCTAATTTATGTCATATACTAACATACCAAATCTCGCTTTTTTATCTAAAGAAATAAAAAAGTTACAAGGGTGAGCCCCCCTTTTGATACGCACCCGGTATGAATGCGTCTAAAATATTCCGAATTTAATTTTAATTAAAAAAAATTGAAATCGTTGGTCAAAGCTGATAAATAGCCACAAATCGGTCACTATCTATATACGATCGAAAAAAAAACGGCGTCAAAGACGGCTGGGAATAAAAATCGAAGATAATTTTGGCGAAGTCAAGTCCTAGAAGTCATTTTACTTGGCCCGTACTCTTTTATATTTTTCAATCGCGCTTACTGCCAGTTGGCCTGAAAAGTGATAAAAAGTGCTAAAAACGATTTTTAAAGGATGTAGTTTAAAATTCGAGAAAAAATTAATTGTTGGAAATATATTTCTGTGTCTGGAAATCTTCTATCATTTTTTTTATCTTTCTATAATTATTGTTAATTTTGACAAGTTTTATGTCAATTTTTTGTAAATGATGTCTAGAGATTGACCTTGCCAGAATTATTATTATTCATATCAGTCATTTTCCAGCCGTCTTTGACTTTTATTCGATCATAGGGTATACTCTGTTTTTTTTCTCAGGTAAGATTTCGACAGACGATGACAGAAAAAAAGCAGATGACGTCCCATACCAATCTATTTATTTTACTAAAAAAAGTTTCTAATAATTTTTAAGTTATCTATGGATGGGTTTAAATATAAATTCGTCATGCGTCGTCACTTGTTGTTTTTAACCAGTTTATATTGGTTTATTTCAAAAATGACAGTTCGTATTTCAATTTTATTAGTTTGACGGAACGATGAACGACAAACGGACGCCGATGCGTATGAACTCGTCTTTAGATTTTTGACGTTTGTCAAAGTCTTGCCAAATTGTAGGTTATAATTTTGTGACAACTCTTGTCAAATACCCTGCGTTTTGGAAGATGATGCATTTTGATTCGTGTTATTACGTGTGTTTTGTGTCTTTTGAAGTCAAGTGGAGGAAAAATCGAGTGAAAATTAACTGTAGAACCCAGAGCACAGTTGATGGTAAATACTCGCTGCCCAGGCAGAAAGTCTTATACAGATACACCAATAAAGTTAATATCAATAAAGTTCGTATACCATCTCGTCGTAGATAAGTGCATCTCGAATATGGTAGAAAGACCATACTAAACACATACTAAAAACTGGAGTAGCTGTAAAATATCTACATCACACGATAGGTAAATAATGGATTTTAGTACTGCAAAAAATACTGTCAAAAGGTACTGGTTTAAAAAATTAAGATTAAAGTTAATTAATCAACCTGTGAGGTATAAAATTTGGTAAGTGTTATTATTAATAAAATAGTTTGTTTTATTTATGTTGTTTTATTTATTCCTGCGGAATATTACAAATTTGTATTTGTACATAAGTTATATTGATAAATATAATCATAAATGCGGGAAGTTTCATAAAGCTTGAAAGTAAGAAATAGTTCTTTTTTATATTTTTTGGTATGTGGTGTCTTGTTTTTGTTTGTTTTGTATTAACACATACCGTTTTTTATTAAATAAAATAACTCGATTACATTTTCTCAGTTTTATACAGTTTTTTTCACAATATTTTGAAGTTACTTGTCAGTCAAATTTTAAATACATATATTAATTTCCTGCTATGCGTTCCAGCTGTACCAACTTATTTCTTTGTAAAATAAAATAAACTACTTTGAAATTAAAATGGCAGACACATCTATCACTGTCAAGGATCTTCTCGTTGGACAGACTATATATACATATAACTAAAAACCACTCGATATAAAATATGTTATTATGGTATTTTGCAACAGAAATTTAATTGAAAAACCACAGACCTAATTTAAAAAAATAATCTCATCCCAAAATGCATTTTCCCATTTTTACTAAACCCCCTTAAACCTTTTAGGGATATCGTCATCATTTAAAGTGAGTATTTTTTTGTTCTACTTTTTGTCCGTTGCAGTAATTCAATTTCTCTTTTTCGTTTTATCTAAAATATCTAAAGGATCAAGGCAATTTACATTTTTTAGTAGATATTTTCTTTGTTCTGACCTAAATTTTGAACAATATCTGGATGGTTTATAATATTTTCCTTTTTTATATAAAAAGAAGTCAGTATCTGAGATGATTTTACAGTGTTTAGTTATCCATCACCGATATCGTGATAAGGTGTTCTAGTGTTTCCCCATTTTCCCCATAGAATCCGCATTTACCGTTGTTTCTTAGCTTTCTTAGCTACAGAGATGTTTATTGAGGAGAGTGTGTCCTGTTAAAAAAACCTGATAATCTTGTTCTTACTTAAAACAAGGAAAATATTTGATTTTTCTCGGTCGTAAACCCACAGAAATTTCTTCGAATATCTTAGACCGTTGAGGATTCCCATTTCAGGTTACAGATGGAGTCTTCCAGGTTCGTGAGCTCTCTTTTAAGTTGGTTTCCACTTGGGGAACGGAACCGTTCTGGTCCAGTGAGTGGAATGTTTGCTTCTTTTTTAGCTAGATCGTTTGCTGTATCACTCACGGATACAAAGATCAATAAATTAGAAAAAAGTTGGGTTTTTCTGAACGCTACAACGTCAAGTTGCAAAAATCTGATTACTTCTGAAAATATTTGGAAAAAACGAATTTTCCTGATATTGTTTTATTGCTTTCTGACGTTACTTCAATACAGCTATCAAATTCGTTTAGCTTTAATAACTAGTTATCATTTTCTGTCAGTTAAAACAAAAATAATCTCAGTAGTTTGCTGAAAATGGAAACTTATCCTACATCAGAGTGAATATAGTGATTACGATTAAAGATAGTGATTACAAAACCCGACCAAGTATTCCAAGTCGACAGCATGAGAGAAATTAATGTGGCTGTTTTTCGAAGTAGAACTCCACATATACCTCTTAACACGAAAAGATCTTTTGAAAAGAAAATCATTTTATGTAGTGAACAGGAAAGGAAGTATTTTGAGTATTTGATTTCATCTAGATAAATTTTATCACATAACTATACACTTATATCTAGTTTTAATTTTCTAGCTATGTTTCTAGTATCTAGTTTTTTTCCTGATATTGTTTTATTGCTTTCTGATTCTCATTGCTAATTTTTGATTGCTTATTCCCATTTTTTCTGCTCCACAAGCTGATATTAGATTTTCAATCTGACAATAAAGATAGAGAATACGCGTATCATAAGTCAATAAATTATGTTTAAAATATAAACAGGATAGCTTAGATTTTGAAAGCAAAGGTAAAACCTTGAGGTTATTATAAACCTCAACTACTTCTTTGTGAAACCAAACAATCTGGCTGAGGATCGAACCAGTACCATCACATCTCTCGCATCGCAGATCGACACACTACTGCTTGCGCTACAGCCGGCCACCAATACTAAATAATAAAACATTCAAATATTCCATTATTGGATTATATGACTTATTATATTATGTTATAACCTGTACAAACAATTATGTTATAACCTGTACAAAAAAAGCACCAATACCTGCTCTAAAACACAATGGGAAATTGATTTTAGACCCGGTAGATCTGTGCAGCACATGGAAAAGCTATGCCCAATTATTATTTGAAGACCAAAGAGAAGACAGACAACCTCTCAATTGTGAAGACTGGTCGGGCCCGGAAATTCTTGAATCTGAAGTTCAGCATGCTATGAAAGCTATGAAAAATCGGAAAAGCCCCGGTCATGACAACGTGCATGCAGAAGTTCTTAAAATATTTGACTCAAAGCATTTCACATATCTATTCAACGGTCGAATATACGACACGGGTAAAATTCCAAACGACTGGCTAAAATCAACTTTTATAACAATTCCCAAAAAGGCATCTCCAAAAGACTGTAGTGACTACAGACTTATAAGTCTAATGAGTCATACATGCTCGTATATACTCGAAATGTGAAGAAAAAAGCGGAGAAACACAGTTCGGCTTAATCAAGGGGCTGGGTACCAGAGAGGCTTTGTTTTCAATCAAGCTACTAATCCAGAAATGTTATGATCAACGCCAAGATGTTTTTGTGTGCTTCATAGATTATCAGAAGGCTTTCGACAATGTTAAACACGATATTCTCCTAAACAGACTGCTCGAGATAGGAATAGACGCCAAAGACATTAGAATCATACAGGAACTATATTGGAACCAAACGCGGAGATAAGAGTTAACAAAAATTTATCCACAGACACCTTCAATGTGTGTCAAGGAGTCCGCCAGGGCTGTATACTGTCACCAATACTTTTTAATATATACGTCGAAAAGATATTTCAAATGGCCCTGGAAGGAGAAAGTAGAGGAATTAAGATTAACGGAGTTCCAATTAACAATATAAGATATGCAGATGATACGGCAATACTAGTACCAACTTTAGAGGATCTCCAGCAAATAATAAATAAGATAGGGGACATGGGAAATCGTTTCGGTCTTAAAATCAACGCTGCCAAGACCAAACTTATGGTAATAGGACGCCAGCCTACAATCAACACCGCATTGACCGTGGATGGAAATATTATAGAGCGAGTTTCACGATTTAAATATCTGGGTGCCATGATCAATGAACGATGGGACTGCGATGAGGAAGTTAAACTTAGAACGAATTATGCAAAGTCAACATTTTTTAAACTTAAAAACTTCCTATTAGCACGCAGTCTCCCGCTAACACTTAGACTACGGGTAGTAAAATGCTACATATGGCCTATCTTACTGTACGGCGCAGAAACCTGGTCTCTCAAGGCTAGAACCCTGAACCGCATCGAGGCTTTCGAAATGTGGACTTTCCGGAGACTTTTACGTGTGCCGTATACCATGCCACCAACGAAGAAGTTTTAAGAACTGCAGGCTATGAACGAGAAATGCTTAACATAGTTAAAGAAAGGAAAGTCTCATACCTCGGACATATCCTTAGAGGAGACAAATATTACATTCCTAAGCTGATTCTACAAGGAAAAATAGAGGGGCGGCGAGGCCCAGGAAGAAAACAACATTCCTGGCTAAGAAACATACGGGATTGGTGTAACATCAGCGACGCAGCCACCATATTTCGAAGAGCCGAAAACGGCAGTCTACACATTGTATGAAGAGTATGGACAATCGCCAACGTGCGGCTAAGCACAAGGCACAGGAAGAAGAAGAAGAATAACCTGTACAAAAGAGTCAATATGTAATATACGAGTACAATAATAATTTTTGACATAGAACAAACAGGAGAAGAAATATGTCGTTAATTTTGGAAGGACAATAACACAATAAAATATATTTCCTAGTTTATATACACTCGGGGGCCATGAAAATATACTGTGACAAATATCAGTGTCACTTTTTGTATATTACTGCCATATTGGTAAACTTATATCCCGAGATTCTATCTGGATTTTCTTTCACTATAACAATCTCGTTTATTTTTCTTGAATTTTGATACATCTGTGGTACTAGTTTTAGCCAATAATAAAGTCGTATGTATATTAAAATCAAAAAATAAATTTTCTTCTTATTTTCTTATAATTTTTGTCACATTTTGAATATTTTAAAAAATATATAAAATGCTGTAATTTCATAGCCGCTTTGATTCCTCTGCCAATATTTAAAATTTTTCGATAAAAATTATAAAAAATAATAAATCCATAATTAATTTTTGATTTTAAAATAGTTGCGTTGAAGTTGTACAATGGACACCCAAAACTGAAAAAAAAATCGCTAATTTTAAAAATGTTTTTAAATAAATAAGCAAATTTTTACAAAAATAAAAGATAAAAATACAATAAACATAAAAATATACGAATATAGCACCAACATAAATTAAATTAAATAGAAATAAAACTAAAATAAAGAAGATATGGACATTATTTATGAATGTATTATTTACATCAACAAAAAAAAACGAAATAAAAAATATAATCTAAATCAGAAAATTCATTATTAAAGTCAAATAAAAATTTTACATTTATGTTAATAAATAAACAGTTTCCTAAGTTATTTTACATAAAATATTATATCGATATACATCTTTCTATAAATGTAATATATGACGGGATATTTGTACGGTAAAGACTGGGCTATAAAAGGTTATGGATAGATTTGTTTTGAAGGGATTTATGTCAATACAGATAGCTCCCCGTGTTCGAATTTCCGTCGACATCGAGTGTAGGTATATATTGGAATAGAGAGATGACTACAAATAGAAGGTAGAACCATAAAATTGCTTTATTTTAACCGGTTACGACTGGTCTTGAGGACCAGAGAAAATATCATGAAAAAGTAGTTTTAAATTTACAAAATATAAAATAACTAGTAAAAAGTAGATTAAGTTCATAAATATATAGGAAATGTTAGTAATAAATATTTTATTAATAAGTTTGGTTAATATCCATATAAACACAATATATTGATATAATATTAGGTCAAATAACTCAACCAACAAGAAATATATATCTGCAGATAAATGTTAATTATGAATTTATTTATATTTATATATATTTTTTTTTCTCCTTTCTTGGGTATGAGGTTTTTTTTTATTAATTGAAAATGGAAACTTTTTTTTTTATTATGCGACGTTTCGCCTCATCATGGTGGGCTTTCTCAGGCACTTTATTCTTGAAGCCGCAGCCGCCTTGCTACCACCAGTCTATATAGAAGAATGAAAATTATTCACTTACATTCTTCTATATAGATTCGAGTGGTTGGACGGGTGATCGTTTGAAGACTTTGTCGTGCCGTTCTTCAATGGCAAGAGTGTAAAATCTAGTTACACACACTTCTCATTCATGCCGATTCGAGGCCGGATGAAATCGAATATCTCGTAAGAGTCGATTTAGATACTGTTTCGTTTTTTTCGTCGGTTCCGTGTGGATAGAAAGTCAAATTTATTTTACACTAAGTAACAAAACAATAACGATAAAACTATTTAAAGAACTATTTACAACTTATTTCCCGTCCAGATTATCCGTAGCAGCAAAAAGGAGGCGTCAACTTAAAAACATTAACTTAACTTTTTACATTATTTTTCTTAAAGGTTAATAAAGGTTCTTGTTTCAGTTGCTGTTGTTGCTGCTTTCTTCATTTGCTGGGCTCCGTTTCACACTCAGCGACTCGTAGCTGTGTACCTGGCCAGTGCTTCGCCAGAAACTCAAGAAAAATACTATTATCCGTACTTGTACTTGGTTTACACCAGCGGAGTACTTCATTACGTGTCCACGTGCATCAATCCTTTGCTGTACCACATCATGTCGAACAAATATCGAAATGCATTTAAGGTAAGTTCAAAACAATCTGTTATGTGTAATCATACTAATATATTTATTCTGGATCTTTTTTATTAGATATTTACGTTATATTTAGCATACCAGATTTAACTGAAATGTAAAAAATTAAAATTTTATTTTTGAAAATAATTTAATTATTGACTGATTGTAGATTATACAGGGTGGCCCGAACTGTATTCCGGAAACTTCGGCAGCATATTCTGCAGACAAAAATAAGTAAAAAAGTTCGTATAAATGTATGTCCTAAAATGCTGGGTTTTGGAGATACAGGGTGTAGAAGTTTCATTTTTATTTCGATTTTTTCCGTAAAAAGTGCCTGGTAAAAAGTGCCTGGAGGATTCCCATTCCAAGTTAATAGTTTTTGTTTAATGAAAATAAGGGTTTTATTAGCAAAAAGTGACTTTCTTTCTAACATCAGGTATCTAATTAAAATCAAATTATATTAAAGATAAATTAAATGTCACAAAGCGTAGGCAAAAAATAGTATTACGTCTCATAAAATTTAAGTATTCTCTTTAACGTGGTAAAAATGGAGTATAAATTTTAAAAGTAATTTTGAAGAATATTTTAGGAACATTTAAGGATATAAAAAAGCCACACCAAATATTTTTGACTTATATTTAATTTACTGCATTTAACTTAAATGTAAAAAATATAAAATTTGGGTTTTAAAAATAGCGTGTTTATCGATTGTTACATACAATTCCAAGAAATAACTGTATAGTTTAGTTTTTCTTTAAAAAGATTATACAGTAAAGCCTGTAAAAATTGCCATTGTTATATACAGTATGTCCTCGGACTGTCTTTACAAGAATAAAAACTTTTTTTATTGACATTTTGAAAAAAATACATTCTTCATAAAAATGTTTGCTTGTTCTAAAACGGTTAATCCCTTTTATACTTTTCCAGATTGCCATACCGTTTTAGAGAAATTTAAAGAAAACATGAAAATATAGCTAAAAGTCCTAAAAATCAAAACGCGTTTCTAATAATTTCGTTTTCATTCTTTGATAGATTTTTTATTGACATCATATTTTTTGTTGTTATAAAATGTTTAACGAATGTTAACGAAAAGTTATCAGAAAATAAAAAAGAAAACAACAGCAAAAAATATGACGTTAATTAAAATTAATAAAAACCATCTATGAAAGAATGAAATGGAAATTATATAACAATAGAAACACACTTTGATTTCTAGCACTTAGAAAAAATTCAACTATATCTTCATGTTTTTTTAATTTTCTCTAAAACGATATGGAAATTTGAAAAAGTACGGAATTAGCTATTTTAGAACAAACAAAAAATTTAATGAAGAATGTTTTTTTTCTCAAAAAGTAAATAATAAAAGAGTTTTTTTTTGCTCCTGTAAAGACAATCTGGGTACATACTGTAGAAATGACCCTTTTATGCTAAATTAATACAGAATACATATTATGAAACAGAGGTAACTATTTGATTATGCTTACACTATACTGGGTTTACTAAGTCTCTATCTGTTCTCTGCTGTATAATTGAGATTGGATCCTTTCAAGCATTTAACAAGATAGGGCTATTGACTGACGTTTGATCTCGTTAGGCAAAGCAAGCATCAATTTAACACAATCAGTAAAAATAACGATACAGCAATGTTTAAGAGAATAACTCAGACAAATAACATAAATAGACAAGCCGTACAAAACGAAGTTTTCAAGATATACAAACCAGATTTAATAGAAAAAGGCTTATTATTTATTAAAAAAATGTATTAACATTTTTAATACACAATTATTACTTTGCATATACACCTCTGGTAACTTCATCTGTGTAGTCTGTATTGTACGTAATGCATGCGATAGAGATAAATATAAATGACCGGTTGACAGACAGAGACACAAAATAAAAGACGGCATACAGTGTTGCTGGTTTTTACGTTTGTAGGAAAATGTGCGTAGAAAAAAAAATAAACTATTTTAAAAACGTTTATGTGTACTATAGTCGGTCCAACGACAAAATCCCTGACAGTGATAGATGTATCTGTCATTTTAATTTAAAAGTAGTTTATTTTATTCTACAAAGAAATAAGTTGGTACAATTTGGATATTTAAAATTTGAGTGACAAGTGATTACTTCAAAATATTGTGAAAAAAACCTTATAAGACTGAAAAACTCTAATCGAGTTATTTTATTTCCAAAAAAAATTACGGTATTTGTTAATACAAAATAAACAAGGGTGTATTTTAAACAAAACACCACATACCAAAAAAATATATAAAAAAGAACTATTTATTACTTTCAAGCTTCAAGAAACTTCTTGCATTTATTATTATAGTTATCAATATTACTAATGTACAAATAAAAAAATAATATTGCATAGGAATAAATAAAACAAAATATTTTATTGATAATAACACTTATTGAATTTTATACCTTAAAAATTGATTAACTAAATTTAATCTTAATTTTTTTAACCAGAACTTTTTGACATTATCTTTCTGCAGTACTAAAATCTATTATTTACCTATCGTGTGATGTCGTTATTTTACAGCTACTCCTGTTTTTAGTACCAAATGCGAACTTTATTGGTGCATAAAACTCTCTGTCTGGGCACAAAATATTAACTATAAATTGTGTTCTGGGTCTACAGTTCATTTTCCCTCGATTTTTCCTCCACTTAACTTCAAAAAACACAAAAATTTGCAAATGCTTATAATCTTCTAAAATGCAGGTTATTTGACATAATTTGACACAAATTTATAACCTATAATTTGGCAAAACTTTGACAAGCCTCAAAAATCTAAAGGCGAGTTCATACTAGCGATGGGAACTATCGAATGAATTAGACTATCGAATGGTTACTGAATGAATGATTTCAACTATCGAATGGTTTTATTCGAATAAAATTATTCATTCATTTGTATACTAGAGCATATCTGACAACCTCGCCGTGCGACTAAATGGTTATCGTTGAGCCACGACTATCGAATGCTTTTGATAAATGAAATTTAGTATTCGTTTGATTTTTGTGTGCGTCAGTGCATTATTAGTTCTTCCAAATTTTTATAACTTCACCTTATAAATACTGTGCTAATTTTGCAAATATTTAAAATACTAAAATAGTAGTTTTTTTCTAATTGACGATTGTGTGCGTGTGCAGGTGTCAAAATTTTTCCGAAAATTTGTGTGATTTTCCGTAGCCCGATCTTTCAATTATTCTATTTTATATGGTATATATGGTCTATTTTTTAATGGGAAATTTTGAGAAGTAGCAATTTTTAAGAGATATGAGATGAACTTAGAATTAATTTTAAAAATACATATTTGTATTTTAGATGTTTTAATAATATGAATTAGTTGAACTTAATAATCATATTTAAGTAATGTGGTTAAGTAAATGGTTATCGAACTCAAACTATGGGGTGAGAAAATTAAATTGAAAGTTTTACACGTGCCAATTTAAAAAAAAAGTTAACGATGTTTGTATTTTGTTTATGCTAATTCTCTTACATGTAGTTTTTTGCGAAGAAATATTTCATTTATTTTTTAAAGTAAATGCCAGTAAAAGTAAATATTATATTTAAATAATAATATAAAGTACCTAATATAAATAATTTTGATTTCTAATTTTTTATTTATATTTTCCTTCCATTACACTACATGCTTAGAAAATTAATAAATGTTTATATTTCATGATTTTAAAGTTTGTTGTTAATATAACAAATTAGTTCTGTAATTATTATTATTTAATAAACCAACGTTGCCAAAAAATTTAAAGACTATATTATTTTTAAATAGGATCTAATATAAATAATTTTGACATCTAATTTGTTGTTTATATTTTGCCACTACGTAAAAAAAATGTTTATATTAAATTATTTTAAATTTTGTTGTTAATAGGTATAAAACAAATTATTACTGTTATTATTATTTTTATTAAACTAGTCTTTGTTTAAAAACATTAAAAATCATTTTCCTACATCCAAAATATTTTATTATCTAACCTAACCTAACCTAACAACAGAATATTAATAAAAAAGATGCAAAATATATAGACATACTATCCCTAACTAACTAAAGCCAAACAATAATATTCTTTGCTAATATCAACTAATACCAATATATGGCAACAGCGCCCTTCATAATGTATTTTCTGTGTAAATACTAGCACTTCAATAAAAAAAATAATGTGTCCTTATCTTTATATGACTCCGCAAAAAATCAAAGATGCCGGCTTCTTTCTAGCATTGCCACCTTATTGCCACCGACCGCTGTCGGGTTTCTCGGAAAGAAACCTACGTCGCCGGGCGACAACTAAAATCCAGTTAATATTTTATTATAATCGATCCTGACGAATAAATGAATTTCATAAATGAATGAATTTTATAAATGAATGGTTTTTGCTGCCGAATTACTAGAATACAATATTTCAAGGCAGATGACGCATCTATTCGATAATTTTTATTCGAATAGTTTTCAACGAATGTTTTTTTACTAGCTATCGAATTATTCGAATGAATTGCAACTATCGAATGTTTCGATAGTATTCATTCGATAGTTCCCACTACTAGTTCATACCTATGGTTCATACACAGTATCCGTCATTCGTTCATCGTTCCGTCACTCCAATAATATTGAAATATGATCTGCCATTTTTGAAAAACAGCTAGTCTGTAACTGATATATTTTGAAAAGTGAAAGTTTTTATTCCCGCAGAGTTTTATTATGAATAAAGTTTTTCCAAAAAAATACGGAGAAAATCTTGAGCCTGAAAAATATGTTTACGAAGTAGGTAGAGGACTGTTTAGAATATTTAAATTCTGTTTTGGATTATGGGACTCCAGACAATGCTTGGCAGGAAACTTTTACGATTAGGATAAGGCTGTTTAATTACGGGGAAGTAGGCGTTAGGGTAAACATAAAAATGTTTTAGTAATCTTTTGGATTTAAAACCACTAAAATAAATACGTACATATTAAAATAGCTTTTTGCCCTTTCACAGAAACCTCCACGAATTTCTTATCTGGCGTTAAAGCTTAAACCCAAAGCTTTAAATTTATTTTAAAGAATTACTAGCTTTAAATGGCAATAACTTGTTTAATTTAAACGGAACACCCTGTATATTTTATGAGAATCAGAAGCACAATTTAATTGTCTATCAAATTGTATTATACCATTTTTTACCGATCTCTTCAAGTTTTCGTAGAAAATGGATTTTCTTATAATTTAGACCTCATTTATCAGTATATCCATGGAATATTGACATTTTAGATTATTTTTAAAGATGTAACAAATTTTCAAAGAGTACAGATATTAATATTGTCGATATAGCTCGTTTATTTCATTAAAAAATAAAACAAACTGTTTAAATATTTTTTGTTAAAGAGGACCAATTAACATGATTCCAGTATTCAAACTACATTAATCGTCTGTTTGCGTTGATTAATAATAATTGCTCCAAATAAACTGAATTTTGTATGTGTTTTACACAGTGTGGTAAAAAGTAATACCTTAAAAATTTTAGCACCTGTACATTTTGTACATTTGTTGCTTTAAAACAATCTAAAATGTCAATATTCCATGGGTATATTGATAAATGAGGTCTAAATTATAAGAAAATGCATTTTCTACGAAAACTTGAAGAGATAGGTAAAAAATGGCATAATACAATTTTATAGACAATTAAATTGTGCATCTGATTCTCCTAAAATATACAGGGTGTTCCATTTAAATTAAACAAGTTATTGCCGTTTAAAGCTAGAAATTATTTAATATAAATTTTTAGACACTCTATATGAGGTAGTATTATTTTTATTATTACAACACAATAACTGATCAATAAATAAACTTCAGTAAATATTTAGTATTAAAAACTTTGACACCCTTGGAGAAATGAAGCCTTAAAAATTTTACTGCAATTTCACAAAATTGAAAATATTTCAAAAACTGTAAGGTTTAAGTGTGATAAACCTTTATCAAATTTACCTTTATTTTAATCGTAAAAACCAAAAATGTAATAATATACAGCACAATAATATACTCCGTTTCGTATGTGCTGAACAACCCTGTATACCGTATGATCGAAAAAAAATCGCACCCAGTTGGCTAGGAAATAAACATCGATGACAGTTCCCATATAATTTTACATATAAAATGACAGTGAACAATATTTTTAAGTTTGTACACCCCGAAATTTTGAACAACGCGCCGGCACTGAAGTCAAATACATTTTTTCAAACTCCAATTAATAACAAAATATCCAATAATTACTAATAAATACTCATTAAATGTTACCCAAAATATAACTAAATGTCTGAACTTTATAAGAAAAAGCCAAGTAATTATCAAAGTAACTTTTCCAATAACTTTTGAATAATCGAAAGTCATCCCATAACCGTTTCGAAGTAATAAAATTATCAATAAACCATCTTTACGTCAAGTTCAAGACCGTTCAAGATATTTATTCAGTATTAACGCGTTGGGGCGTTTAAACGGAACTTCATAATGATGTTAGAAAGTTAAAAATGCTCCGAAACAACTCCAATTGTTTATTTATCAAATTTAATTCACCTCCAACTTCTAGGGAGTTTTATTTTAAAAATGTAATCGTTGTCAGTTTAAGGACGAGTTTATTAATTAATTCTAAATAAGTTTTATTACTCTATAAGGAATATTAAAAGTTTCAAAGAAATAAGTAAACTCAGAAGCTTGAAAATCATTGCTGACAATCTTCACAAATTTCAGTTGATGATACTTTCAGTATAAAAAGTAAAGATTACAGTTGGGGGTTGGAACCTTTGGTGTTACACAGCAAAATAAAACACTAAATCACCACAATACACTACTAGGAGTCTTGATCATCTGCTGATGATGCTAACATGGTTTGGTTTGGTTTACGAAACATGGTTAGCGAAACGCGCTTCCAGTGTAAAAGTAAAAGTGTTTTGGTGTATTGTGGTGATTTAGTGTTTTATTTTAATACAAATTAAATATACCACCATTATTTTCGCCCAAAAGTAATTAACGAAAATTCATTTTTTAATTACATACTTAATTGTTTTAAATAATAAATTATTCTAAATAAATATGGATTTGACTCAAAAATCATATAATAATAAATTATGAAAATGGACGTCTCTGTTGTTATAATAATCATTCGTCAAAAAATGAAATAAAATTTATAAGGCGTTACTTTTTACCACACTGTCTAATACATATACACAATTACAAGGTTAATTATAGTATTATTACAATATTCAATAACTTATTAATTTAGGTACTATTAAATTGTTAGAACTTTAGGATTTAAGAAGATATTCAAATATTCCTCCATCGACTGCTAGACAATAACCCAGGCGATCATAAAATTCTCTTCTTACATTCGCTAGTTGGTAAACTGAAATTCTATTGCATTCGGCAGAAATAGCATTGTATATCCTGTTTATCATTCTTATGTACATCCTTGTATATCCTGTTTTTTAAATGGCCCAGAGAAAGAAATCATTTGGCGAAATATCAGGAGACCTTGCTGGCCCATTTACTATATGATTTAGGCCAATAACGTTTCCGTTAAAACTATTGTCTTAATATTCCCGAATAGCCAGGGTACTATGTGCCGGGCAGCCATCCACTTGGTACCAAACTTCCTGATTTTCCCTAGCGGTATCACATAAAGCAGATAAAATATGATTTTCGAGTAGTTCCAAATAATATTCTGCATTTAAATTTCGTGTAAGAAATAATGGCCCGATAATATTGTGTCCGAATATCCCTGCCCAAACATTTACTTTCTGTGGATATTGCGTCCTTGTTTCGACAAACCTGTGTTTTTCTTTGGGTTTTTTTGTGTTTCTTTGGGTTTATCTTTGTTCCAATATCGATAATTTTGAACATTGGGTCTGCATTGGGTTCATTATTTAAGGTAAACGTGCATTCGTCAGTGAAACATATGTTTTTTTTAAATTCCCTATCCGTGTTTGATCTTTCCATCATATCAAAACAAAACGCCTGCCGCCTTATTTCGTCCCCATCTCGTAGGTCTTGGTGCTTTTCATATTTGAAGGAATAGTATTTATGTCGTTTCAAAATTCGAAACGCTGTAGTGTGATCTATTCGTATTTCATCCACAAGTTTCCTTGTGCTGATCTTTCCATCGTTCTCTTCCACGCACAATAAAACTTCCAAGTCGGTGTCATTTCTTGCATCTTCTCTTTGTTCCTGCCTTGCTTCACATCTGCAGTTATTTATTAGGGTACCTTTGGTCTCAACTCTCTGGATATTCCTTGCGATTGTAGATTTTCCAGGTATCGGTCTATTCGGATACAGAGCAGCAAACATGTCCGACACCTTTTGATAACTATTTCCTTGATAATACCATTTAATCATCAATACTTTTTCTTCGGTAGTATAATTCATGGCTAATATTTTCGATGTAGGTATGAGTTTTTAATAATAATAATAAAGCACTAAATAGATAAATTTCTGAAATGACAACTTCATTTAACAGTTATCTTTTACCTTGACTGGTGCTCATAAGTAAATACAGGGCCATAAGAAAGGAGAAATGTTTAAAAAGAAATCGGCGATAACTCGTAAACGGGCTAATCAAAAATATCTAAAGTTATTCTTTTGAATGTGGGTTTTAGTTCTCTTCAATAAACCTAAATAGAATTATTCTCTAAAATAATTAGGGAAGTCAATAATTGACCCCATTAAAATTTACATGGGATTTCCTATGTCCCGCTCGACGATGTATATTAATTGGTATAGGTTCATTTAAGTTTATTTCAATAAGTAATTATAAACGGCTGAAAACGACAGAACTTTCGTAAACTGTGAAGTTATTATTATTCGAGAATTTGAATTTCATGTCAATAATTATTTCTATAATTTCAGTTTTATAACTCAAATTGCAAATAGCACTCACAGTTTTCAACAGTTATCAAAATTACAATAGATAAATAATTTTAAAAATACATTATTACAGAGTGTAGTTTTTATCTATAGATATATAATATTTATTTGTTTCTATAGTCATTAATTCTCAACTCAAATCAGAAATAATAAATCAAGCATGAATTAAAAAATGTATAATATGAATATTCAAAATTTAAAAAACCTCAGTATTTGACTTTTCTACTATCTTATCAAGCTGTTCCATATTTTAATGAGATTTTTACTTTTTGTTTGTCAATACAATCCAGTAATCATCCAAAATATAAATAACCTTTAACCATTATAACCTATTTCAAAATTTTCTTGAATTTATGGTTTTTAAACATTCGATATAATAAATTAATCCAAACCGCTCGTGCCAGACATGTAACAGCAACAAAGAAAGTTCTTTCTTTCACTTTTCACTTTGCTGACTTTTCCGGAAGTAAGCAGAACAGCTGTTAGAAAGTGAATCGGTCCTGCACTGTAAAATATTATGATGAATTACACATAATTGTAACCTTCAAACGACTGTAAGTTTCTTGTAAAACTCTTTTGATCGAATGCTGTGGGTATAATAAAACCAGATAGAAATAGTTCAAGTGTTAACAATAATTAACTATTAAGAATATTTTTTTTGTATATAAACGTGGTTGATGCATAACTATCAAATATTACAACTTTTTAAGTTAAGCAGTATATTATATTTTTATAAACAAATAAAAGAAGAAAGATATACAGTATTTTTTCTAAAGCTTCATTCAGAACCTCGCAATTAGTGGAATAAATTAGTGGTTTCAATTACACTTTATACTTTTTAGTTTACGATCATTCACAATGTTTAAAAAACACAATTTAAATTAATAGAATATCCTAGCTACAGCTTGCGTTAGTCAGTTGTATCCTTGTATATATTTTGTATTCATAGAGAAAGCCTAATATTTATATTATAAAACAATCAACTGTTGATTTCTAACCACAATTTCTCTTGATGGAAGAGAAACTAATAACTAAAGTGAGAGGGCTTGTAGAATAGGGCATTTCGTAGACAAGTTTATTTTGTCACCGCGCTTCCCAGACGCGCATAGCGTTTAGGCGGTCAAAAAAGGAAGTTTTCAACTTTGCAAGTTAAACATTTGACTGGATTAATTAGATTATCAGTAGCTTTTTCTATTTCTTAGCTATAGAAGGAGATAACTAAAATCTGTTGATAATCGGAATAATAAATTGTTTTTAACCGAATGTGCCTGTTCTTTTAGCTTGTAAGAAGAGTAGATTATTGTCATTATTGATTCCACGATTATTCGGTATTATTGTAATTTTTGTTTTGTGGTTGAGATCCAGACAAAACGTTTCCTTTAAAGCTAAGTTTTACCTCGGTAATTATTTTAACATACCTAATAGTAATAGTGAGTGCACATAATAATCGTACGTTGCTAATTTACATAAGCATAACCTATAAGATAAATCCGATTTTAAAAGTAAAACATCACATTCTTTTCTGACACCTGTGGAACGAATAGGTATTATACCTGGTAGTGATGGGTTGTTATTTAACTATATCTGTTATTTTACAACAATTATTTAGAAATAACATAACGCAACCGTTACTACTTCTAAAAAATAACAGATATAAAATAACGACACGTAGAGATCGGCCGCTTGTGAAACGAAAAACGAAGTCGGCGCTGTGCACCGCCACGAAATTCTATGCTGCTCGAAGCAATTCCAAAAAACAACTAGTATGGATGGAAAACATGTTATTTCGTCAACCATCGATACAGGCGGCGAGACAAAGGACAACGGAGTGGGGAAAGCGCTACGGCGAACGTAGCTGCTTCGGTCGACGCCGTCGATGGTCGTATTGGGTTTGCAACAGCTTAAAAATAATAGGATATAAAAGAAGCAGGTTTTTTGAAACAGTTGCGGGCATAACGCCTGGCGGTCGAGATAACAGGAGTGGGAAAGGAACGCTGCTGCATCGGTCGATTGTCGATGGAGGCTCGCAATGGGTTGGAGAAGCAGTCATTTTAGATACGTTGTTTTTCAACCTGTTACGATCATAACAGGGCGGCGGTCGAGATAATCGGAGTGGGAAAGGAACGCTGCTGCATCGGTCGATTGTCGATGGAGGTTCGAAACAGGTTGGAGAATAACACATCAGTTGTTTTAGATATATTGTTTTTCAACCTGTTACGAGCATAACGGGCGGAGGTCGAGATATTATGGCGCTGTATGTTTCAGTACGTTATTAAGTTTCAATATTTAGGTATTTATTTATTCTGAAAAATTTTCAGAATAATATTTTAAGATTTTTTAAAAATGTATACAGGGCATTTCGAAAAATCTGGTCATTGATTAATCACGATCCTGCTTAAAGCGCTTGACGTAAAAAACTGGTTTTTGGAAAACGGATTGACTTTAGGGTGTAGAGGTTCGATAAGAAGGGATTTTTCGAAACTCGAATTCAAAGGGGGTGAAACCACCCTCAAATATTAGAATATTTTTTATTTAAAAACCGGTGAGTTTTCCGGAAAAACTCTTAAACACGTATATTTTATTTCGTTGTTTTACATATTTTAAGATTTTTTAAAAATATATACAGGGTGTTTCATAAAATGTGACCATTGAGTAATCACGATTCTGCTTAAACTGCTTGACGTTTAAAGCTGATTTTTGGCAAACGGATTGACTGTGGGGTTGAGGTTCGATAAGGAGGGGTTTCTCGAATCTTAAATTCCAAGAGGGTGAAAACGCCCCTCAAATATTACAATATTTGTTATTTAAAAAACGGTTAGTCTTTCGGGAAAACGCTTGGACACGCATAATTTATTTTGTTTTTTTACATATTTTGAAATTTTTTAAAAAATAATACAGGGTGTTCCAAAAAGTTGAGTAATTGATTAACCACGATTCTGCTTAAACTGCTCGACGTTTAAAGCTTATTTTTGGCAAATGTGAGAAAATTTTATCCAGTTTGTATGTCAATAGAAATTCTTGCTTTGCTTTATCATCACCATTACAAATTATTAATTCGACGCGAACGAAGTCGCGGGTACACGCTAGTTTAAGTGTAAAATTAATTCGAACTCTAGTGTATAGTTGGTTTACTTATGAAGAATATACTACACATTTTCTTATATTGCTATTTTTTGACCACAAATGGTAAAATTATAACTAAGAGCTTCTTGCCCGTCGAGTGAGATGCACCCTGTACACTGCTACGCAATTCAGGATCTACGCCGATCGAGGGGCAAGGCGTAGGTAGATCGGAATGTATACGTATAGACGAGTGGCGGAATTTTGGCTTTTTTATATCGCAATTTGTAAACAGCGCTTATTTGTAAACAACGACCGTTTTTAGAGAGGTATTTTAGATAACAATCGATATTTAGAAATTTTTAGACACCCTGGAAATACTACCACCGAGCATGTCATTGTAGCAACTTGCAACTGCGTTAATACGCCTGGCGGCGACCGCTTCATACTCTTTCAGATATTTAGCAATAAAATAAAGAAACCTGTTATTTTTAAGCTGTTATTTTAAGCTGTTTTTTATAAATAACTATAACAGTTTCAACTGTTATCTAAA
This sequence comes from Sitophilus oryzae, assembly GCF_002938485.1. NCBI lineage: Eukaryota > Metazoa > Arthropoda > Insecta > Coleoptera > Curculionidae > Sitophilus > Sitophilus oryzae. The sequence goes on from NW_022146501.1 coordinate 6,563,427, forward strand.
AATAACAGTTTTGCCCATCACTATAATATACCGAGGTTGACATTTAAAAATCAAAAGTTTTATTAATTTCCGGTGAAAGAGGAAGTGATCAAAAACAATTGAATATACGTCAATTAATCCTAATTTATGTCGTATACTAACATACCAAATCTCGTTTTTTCATCTGAAAAAATAAACAAGTTATAAGAGCGAGCCAGTTTTGAGGCGCACCCGGTATATAAATGATAAGTATAAGTGATCTTTGAAAACATTATTATTTAGTTGCAAGCAATTGCATTATTTTTCTATAAGAATTTAAGAAAAACTTCTTTTCTTTTTCACAATCAATCATTTCGTGCAGAATCAGTATAGGTATGATCAGATACAGTTTTGTCGGCTTCAAAATGAGGATCAGCCAGTGTTTGAGATGCATTCATTTGTCTTGCTTTAATGAGAAATTTCTACGATTCTGCTACCATTTACCATGTATTAATACATATTCAATCCAGAACAATCAAAATCACCAAAAGATTGAAATTTTTCCCACTACTGTTAATAAATTAATGAGGCAAACTTACAAGCTTTTTTTTGATAATGATATCGGGATCCTATTTAGCTTCGTGCGAATTGAATATTTTTTGTTTCATATAATTTTAGGGCAGATCAGCCATTAACAAATAAAGGGTGTGGGTAGTAGACAAAGTGCAATTTTGAGCGGTCAGTCTAAAACTGTCAATTTTGCTGGCTCTTGACCCAAAACAGTTTATTGTTTAGAGAAAATTTATAAAAACAAGAATTATAGAAAGGAAGGGTTATTTACAAAAAGTTGATAGCTTTTCAGTTATAAGTAAAATACCACGAACATTTTTTTTTAATATTTTAGTTGCTGGCGTGGCGCCCCTCACATTGGGCGCCCCGGGCGGTCGCCCGGGTCCATTAATAGTCCATTAATTGGATATTATCAAATACACTGGAAAAAATTTGAGATATTTTTTTTAAACTTGAAATGTCAGCGCCCAGTTTAGAAAATAATACTTTGCAAATAAAATGCTAATTTACGGAAATTATTTAATTTATTTTTTTTTTATTTGTAAATTTGAAATTAACAATATTTTTTATGATATATGGAATTATTTTTACGGTTTAATTATATATTTTATGTCGATTATTATTTAATTAATTGTTTGATAATCGAAAAATGCTGACAATTAAATATTGGAACATGTTTTGCTTTTCCTCGCGTCTCTCTCTCTCTCTCTCTCTCTTTTTCTCGGAAAAAACAGAAGCATTCCATAAGGATTGTTTCAAAAGAACTGTAAAGTTTCCACAAGGCATCATGGTATGGGGTTGTATGTCGGCCAAAGGATTGGGAACTTTACACTTTATTGAAGGCACAGTAAACGCAGCCAAATATCAAGATATCCTCGAACATTCGCTTTTACCAAGTGCAGCAAGGTTACATCCATCCGGAGATTTTATTTTTCAACCTCATGCCATACGGCTACCCAAGTAGCATTTTCACGACTTGCGACCACATGTTTACTAAACACAACGTTGGATTAGTTACAAAAAATAGTTAGCTCCCTACCTTGGGTATTAAAATAAATTTAAACGTTTTTATAACGTTGTGCCGACGTTGGACTAGTACTACAGCAAAGTAGAAGCTTCTGCGACGTCGAATAAACGTTGTCTTGTAACCTTTTTGCTTAAGTGGTCTTTTAGGTGATTCGGACAACGTAGTTACAACGTTGGACAATATAGAGTTTTCCGACGTCAGTTTCACGACCTATTCCAACGTTATGCAAACGTCGTCTGTTTTACTAATTCCAACGTTGTTTAGATTTCCTTATTCTTACGTTGGTAGGACGTCGAGTCACTACCTTTTTGCAACTGTATTGAACCATAACCTTAAATCTTAAATTTTCACTTCATTGTTCTGTTCAGTCAGACAGTTCAGTACTGTTTTTATTTTTATAAAAAAAACTTAATTAAAATGGGACATAAGAAAGGTACATATATTACCGATAGTTTATCCACTCCCTCGTTTATTTAGATTATAGAGGGCGGCACCAGCTAGATTCTAGGATGACTAAATTAGGCAATCTTGCAACTAGTATACTACCTGTTAAGGCCGAACTGCGACTTTATTAGTCCAGTATGCGACTACTCGAACTACTCCATCTTAATCTCCCAAAACAACAAAGTGAAAGCCGCCATGTTGTTAAATAAGAAAATGTTTCGTTCCTAAAAAGCAATTCCTGCTTTTTGAATATATTAACTTGAAATATTTGACCCTAAATCAAATCACGCGGAAACAATTTTTTCGACTGCGAATAAATTATTCTCATTTTACTAAAAAAAAATTCAAGAAAATTTTTAAAACTTCTTTAATTTTAACGCCCATTAGTATTTTTCAAAGTAGAAACAATACATTTATCAGTCAAGTTGTTTGCGTTTAACTTTTTTGCCTTGGGTAACGAGTTACAGAGTCGGTTAAAGTGTTTCAATAATTATGATCTTCAAACATCCTCCACACTTAAATACTTTTGTTTAGTATTCCTTCACTGCCATCTGACATATGTCTCTAACTAAATCATAAAAATAATATTTTTGCTATAATTATCCCAATTTAGGTTAAAACGCGACTTAGACGCCATATTAGTTTTGTATTTCTGTGACTTAGGATTTTAAACAACGTTGCAGTTTGTACTAAATTAGGCTTCTAGCCAACGTCGGTATCCAACGTCGTTTCGACCCAAAAATTATTCTCCAAACTAGTGCAGAGTAGGGTTGGCACGAGGTTGTACCGACGTTGCGCCCCGACGTTTGGTCGCGTGACACAACGTTGTCCCGACGTCGAAATGCCGCTTGGGTAAATATATCAAAAAATGGATGGGAGAACATGATATTAAAGTTTTGTCACATCCCTCTAGCAGCCCGGATCTTAATCCAATAGAGATACTTTTGCGCAAAATGAAACAACGCCTAAGAAACGATACTCAGCGTACTTTACCACAACTACGTGCTAAATTGCAACAAATATGGGGTAGTTTCACCCCTGAATTCTGTGACGGCCTAGTTGGTACAATGCCTAATAGAGTTCAGGCTGTTATTCGAGCTAAGGGCGACGTTACGCCTTATTAATTGTTATTTTAATTTGTTAAAAGCCACTTGTTCCAATATTTAGTTGTTAGCATTTTTCGATTATCAAACAATTGATTAAGTAGTAATCAACATAAAATATGTAATTAAACCGTTAAAATACATCATAAAAAATGTTGTTAATTTCAAATTTACAATTAAAAAATAAATAAATAAAATAATTTTGGTAAACTGGCATTTTATTTGCAAAGTAACTGCTTGTTCCAACATATAGTTGTTCAATGGAACGAAATATGCTGAGAATAACCAAGAAAACCGTAAAAGAATAGAGTGGATACGACAAAGAAAAACGGTAATAGTCGTCATCTACAGAATCAAATCCCTTAAGTGGCAATGGACAGGACACCTGGCAAGGAGGACGGACAACAGATGGACAACAAATATTACCGCATGGTACCCACAAGGAATTAAGAGACCTCGAAGAAGACCAAACATGAGATGGGACCATGAAATTAGCAGGGATAACTTGGGCCCGCATAGCCAACAATAGAGAACAACGAACCTAACCACAAAGAGAGTATCTAAATATGGGAGGGAGGCTACACCATAATTGGAAATGGTTGAATAAGCTGAAAATGATGATGATGATGAATATGTACTTACTGTATCACTTCGTTTGAAAAATGGAATTCCGATTTCGCTAACGTGATGAGTATAAACCAACTCACTATCTGGTGTACTATCGCAAAGTCCGTCTGTTATATTGGTACCATTTGTATTTTCCAAACTTTCATCGGTTAAAGATGGTGGAATAGCAAATACAATCGTGGCAAATACGATAACTATTACACTAAGATATTTTATTACCATCTTGTACCATCTTACCATCTTACATGTCTCACTTTCTTATCACTAATTAAACATATTCCTGTTTTTATTTTGATTAAGTAGCATGAACTTTAAGTGGTTTAATATTATTAACTTTATAAAAAAAACTGATTCTAAAGGTATGTTTGTCAGGATGTTTATTTTAATTTTTTTCGACGCCTTGTAATAAAAATTTATCTTTGATTAATTTTACGAATTTCTAAAGAGCTGCTTAATTTATTTAAACTAAATAAAAAAAATAGTACCTAATACTAAGTATTAACTGTATGCAGTAAATAAAGATATTATATTGATAATGTTGGTTGATTTGATTAATTACATATGAAGGTATTTTAGCTAATATAGACTTTTATTTTTAGGACATTATCTTAAAATGTTTAAAGTGTTCTTAAATTTGTGTATTTTTTTTACATTACATTTGCTTAAATTTGCCAGTAATTATTAACTGTTGAAATTAACAGACTCGGACCATTCGTGTTTTAGTACCAAGTACTCTTAGTGATTCTAATGAAATTTTGAGGGTAAAAATTACCACAAGTGCTACATATTTTAATGCTAAAAAAGTGTCGATAAATTCATCAGGGACGTGCATATATGAGTTATCACTGGAATATATTTAAAAAAAACATGTGCACAACTGATTTTTTTTCTTTTAATACCAAAATTGTGTAGGCCGTTTAATGCCAATTAAAAGTTATCTCTTGATATTTTGTCGAATTTGACCTCCTTGATGAGATAAAATAAAATTTATATATTAAAATTAAAAATTATATATTTTACCTAATTTATTATTAAATACTATTACTATTAGTTATTATTACTATATTCTACAAAATGAATTTTGACCGTTATTTTTTACCAACATGGCAAATATAAAATCCCTCTATCCAAAAAGTTACTGATATTCTTTAAAATGAGTGCCTGAACGAATCAAATAGGTAACTCTTTTTACTTTCGTGATATAGAAAAGGAAAATAATAAAATAAGTGACAGTTCTTCCTCTTCTTGCAAAAATCAACGCGAAATGTCATAATTGGCAAAAGTAAAATGTCATCAGCCTTTGACATTTCTAAATATCAGACCAATGTCGTCTCTAATAGAACAGCCTCGGAGCGAGATTTATGACGTCACGCTATTTAGATACCACGGATTAATAAATATGTTGTAGAATACACGGAAAACATAATTATTCCTCGTATTTTTGGTTTGTATTTTAAAAATGATATAGTTTACATGAAATATACATAATATATAGTTAATAAATACAATATATATACCTATTTATAGTAATAAATACTTTGGCAAATAAAACTATGAACCATACAAATGCAGCAAATGTTTAACAATATACAAATAATGAATAGGTACATAAGATAACGGGTAAAATGTAAAATATATTTTAAATTTTGGGGTTTGAAAATCGATCTAATTTAACAAAAAACATTCAGTATCTACTAATAGTGATATATTATTATTTGCATTCACAAAATTTATATGTATATTTTGCAAGCATCAATGTTCGAAAAATTATATTTGCAAATAATACAATATCATAGAAAAAAAGGCGTCAGCGACGGCTATGAAATAAAGATCGCTGTCATTTTATATGTAAAATTATTCTAAATTTTTTTATTTTCTTGGGATTTGGGTTCGGGAAAAACGCTGATTAAGTTTTCATTTGGTTTTTCATTATTTTTTTTTAGTTTAAAAAAACGTCATAGCTAACGTTTATAGCTTTCATCAGTGTTGTGTCACATGAAAAAAAATAGTGTCGAATATAATCCAAAAAATTACATATACGAGGAATAATTATGTTTTCCATGTATTCATGTATTCTACAACATATTTATTAATCCGTAGTATCTAACTAACGTGACGTCATAAATCTCGCTCTGAGGCTGTTCTATTAGAGACGGCATTGTATCAGCATGACCGCAAGTTGCTAACCTAATAAGATATACACTAGAAAAGCCCGCGGGAACTGTCAAGTTCAAAGTTATTCGTTTCACAGACTATATTAATCCAACCTACAACCATTTCAAATAAAAAAATATTGGTATTTAAGATAATTACAAAAAACTTAATTTTAAAAAGTTTCTAAAAACTCTAAAACTATGCATTTCCATACCCATGCTTATAGGAACTTTTTTCATATTTTTTTATGAAGAATCAGTGAGTACTTATTTAAAATTTTCGCAAGTTAATAATATTATTTTTTTTTTAAATTACTATTAGGCTTGGATCAAGGCAAATTAATAAAATTGCGATTATCTCATCAAGGAGGCCGAAATTGGCAAAATATCACGAGACAACTTTTAATCGGCATTAAATTGTTTACACTATTTCGCTAACAAGAGAAAAAAAAGTCAGTGGCGTACATGCATTATTTAGGAAAATATTTTAGTGATAACCCATATGCACGTCCCTGGTGAATATGTCCACACCTTTTCAGCTTTAAAATAAACCGCATTTATAGTAACTTTTACCCCCAAAATTTCATTCGAAATGCTAAAAGTACTTGGAAGAAAATTATAATAAATCGAAAAAATATTAAGATTTTAAAACCCTGTTAAATAACAGCACGAAACAAAACAGAATCGGACCCTATATTGATATGAAAAATAAATCTTATTTTTACGAGAAGAATCTTCCTACGAGAGATGGCACATGTTTTTTGAAACACCCTGTATAGGCAATCTAAACTTTAAGTTAATATTATCTGCTGATAATGCTAACATCGTTAACTTACGTTCAGAGCTTCTTAAAAGTTTATATTGTGGCAGATTTGTGTATTTTTTCTTTTAATTAAAGGAAAATAATAAGTCGGACACAAATTACAAAGTTATTTTATTAAATATTCAAATATTCGATACAAAAGAAGGCAGTATTTTCTAATTGGCATAAATATAAATGTGAAATTCCATACCATGACTTGTGTCAGATTCCATTAAGATCGTAGCAAAACTATGTTCGACACCACCTGCAGTGATATTAGCATGTCCGAAGTGATCAGTCCGTAGATTGAGAACTTTAATGCAATATATTTTCTTGTCACCATAATAAGTTACCTAAAAATAGATAATATCCTATCGTGGCCCAAGTGTATAGAGTTCTTAGAGATATAGGATAGACAGATAGAATAACAGAATAGATATAGTAAACGCCACGAATGTTTGGGAGTGATTCATCGCTTGATGAAGTTAGAATCGACACGCGCGCTATCATTTTTACATTAAAAACGTAAATTTTTACCGCAGACGTAGGTTTTTAAAGGCCCGCTCTAATCATCTACCTACCCTCCTCATACTTATTCTAAAATGTTAGCATGATTGACAAAGACGATACTATATCGCGTTTCTTTGATTAATTCGTTTTTGTGCGTCAGTCCATTGGTGTGCTTGCAGTGCGACCAATGGGGCATTCAATTTTATATTTATAACCAAATATATGTTTCGACAAGACTTTGACAGTTAAAACAACAAATTACAACAGATTATATATTGATTATTATATGACTTGAAACACCACGGCACTGGAATTAAGTTTTATGTGACCTTGAACAGATTATACTGTATTCAAATTCAAAATGCACCAATATAAACGAATGCACAGTGCGTGATCAGCACGTGTCAGGCGAGAGCCAGCGGCGAAATCTACCCTGATTGGCCGGCTAGCCATAGAGCCGTTGAGGTAGGCGATTGAGATTTTTTACAGGGTCGACTTGCATAGCGCGTTAAGGAATACTCTGTGATAAAATAAAAATGCTTTTTAAATTTATTCCCAACCAAGCGAGTAAAATCAGAACGGTCAACTATTTCAATAATAATTGTTGATCACTTCGTACAAGTTACAAGTTACAAATAGAGAAAATATTATTTATGTTTGCATAAAATATTTTTACAATTTAGTACACACGTACCTACTACAAAAAGTCAAAAGTTATATATTTTATATAAAATTATTATTTTGTAAATGTTAATAAAATTATAAATTTTGTAAATCTAATGTTAATAAATGTTATGTTTAAAAATAGAAGTTTTTATTTGACTAGTTTTTCAAAAAAATGTCGTTATACTTTAAAACGGATAATACAGCAGGCTACGAAAGCAAGTTAAAACTAAGTGCTTTTTTTGTCAACTAAAATGTATTAAATTATGTTATAATGCAATTGGTCTTTTAAATGATGTAAAAACGTTTACATCATTGCATTTTTTGCAAATAGTATTATAGAAACAGATACCTATTTATACCGATATTCAGATATTGCTGTCAATAATGGAAATAAAAAAAATCAGTAGTACCAAATAAAAAGATAATTATTTTAAAGGACAAATTAAGCCCTTTTAAAAAACACCAAATTTGTTAAAATCGGTCGTGCCAAAGAGTAATGTAATATTTTAATATTCCCGCCCCCTTCCCATCACTTTATTTCTCTAATTATATATTTAGTTTGATAATAATTAAAGGTAATTATTAAGAAAACTGGAAATCGCGCGTCCGATTTTCACCAAAATTGGTATACACCCTATTTTGAGATCGTAGATTACGAATCTGAACATTTTTCCTGGCGGTCTCTTACCGTTTTTCAGAAAAACGGAAAATAGTTTCAACATAGAATTTTACTTAATTTCTCATATTTTTAAGGTTTTCTCGCACATATTTTGTTAGGTATTCAATAAACAATAAGGTCTTTGCTATTTTCTGTTACTTTTTTAACCAATTCTATGCATAATAGAGGAAAATTTGCTAAAATAAATTTGTAAACAATCTGAAAATGTTGGGTTATGTGTTTCTGGCATTTAAAGCAACGTCGCCAATGCTGAACGTAAATTTAGCGTGTTTTTTTCGCTCATTCTGGGATTACGAAAGGCGGTTGCCTGAGGAACGGCTCCTTCCCATAACTGCTATTTTACCAACGAGATCTGACTATTTATAACCACGAAGTGGCACGAAAGAGTTTTGTTTGGTTTGGTTAGGTCATTTTTGTTTGGTTTGCCACAACTTCTATGCGGAGGGTGTTAATCTTTTTTTGTTATATTATATAAAAAAAAGATTAACCCCCTCCGCAAAGAAGCTGAAACCAATGCAATCAAAACTCTTTCATGCAACTTCGTGCTTATAAATAGTATTTATATAACTTCTTTGCGAAGGGGTTTAATCTTTTTTTAATATAATATAACATAAAAATATCAACCCCCTAAGCATAGAAGTTGAAAGCAATGTAATTAAAACTCTTCCGCGTAACTTTGTGGATATAGGTATATTTAACTATTGTCAAATCTCATAATAGGTAATTTATTTAAAATCCCTAATCACCCGAAAAAAAATCAAATATTTGTCTCTCTCATTACATAGGAGAGAGAAAGAAGAATATATGAAATGTCAAACTTTCATCTGGTCTCAATTTTCTTTGTTATTTTGTTAAGAAAAGTGTTTTTCAGTAAAATTTTGCACATTTTTCAATCCTCAATCAAGTGTGGCTTTTAGATAAACTATGATATAATAAAAATATAGTGAAATTATTACTTTATAGGGCTGAAATAAAAAAAAATCAATGTTGAAATTATTTTCCGTTTTTCTGAAAAACAGTAAGAGACCGCTGGTTGGTTAGGTTTGATCAGATTCGTAATCTACGACCTCAAAATAGGGTGTATACCAATTTTGGTGAAAATAGGACGATTTCCAGTTTTCCCAATAATTACCCATTTATATAATATAAATTTCCATCATAAAATATAAACAATATTAAAAAATCATAAAAATATACATAATATAATTTTATGATTTGAAATATCCGACCTTAGTGCCGGTCCTGGTTATATTACTACAGCGTTCCTGTTCACGTGCTTGCCTCATGTCTCTGTTTACGTTTGGTGCATCTTGGGGTTGAATTTACTGTAGTTCACATGGTAGCGACCCATGAATCACTCCCAAACATTCGTGGCGTTTACTATACGAGTATTTGACTAATACGAGTATTTCGTATGACTTTCGTATGATTTCTTGACTGATACGAGTATTCAGACTGATACGAGTATTTCGATATACCATAATTCTGTATACAGGGTGTCCCAACAATAAACTTCTACGCTAATTGAAACCACTAATTTATTCCACTAATTGCGAGGTTCTGAATGAAGCTTTTGTTTCTTTAATTTCAATGTCAGCATTCAGAACGTTAAAATTAGTGGTAGACATTTTCAATGAGTAGAAAAATTTATCAAACATTTTATCAAAACAAAATTTGCGAGAAATGTCATTTTGGCCTTTGATTATCTTCTGTCAAGAGAAATTGTGGTTAGAATGTTAGAAATTAACTACTAAAATACAAAAAAAATGTTCCTTAAACATGGGTATCGAAATGCATAGTTTTAGAGTTACAGGATGTTAAAATTTTAAAAAAAATGAGGTTTTTTGTAATTATATTTAATACCATTATTTTTTTATTTGAAATTGCTGTAGGTTGGACTAATAGTAATAATAACTAATAGTAATAATATTTAATAATAAATTAGATAAAATATATAATTTATTAATTATTAACAAACTTTTTTAGATCTGGCAAAAGCCTTTGACACGGTAGATCATGGTATATTATTGGATAAGCTTTCATGTATGGGAATTAGAGGCAAGGCCAATGAACTAATGAAAAGTTATCTTGAGCATAGAAAGCAGAGAGTTAAAATTAATGATTATATAAGCGAGAATAAAGATGTAACTATTGGAGTGCCTCAAGGAACTATCCTTGGGCCATTGATGTTTATTTTATATGTAAATGATTTATTAATTGGCATACAGGATGGTTGTATAATATCGTATGCAGATGATACTGCAATCATTGCTACTGAGGACACTTGGGAGCAAAGTATTAAAAAAATGAATGAACTACTAGATAAGGTTGCAAATTGGCTTGCACTTAATAAACTGTCTTTAAATATTGATAAGACTGTTTTCATGACTTTGGAAATTACTCAGATAGTGTTCCTAAATTAGTTGAAATAAAATTAAAGACATATATGTAAAAAGAGTTGATTGTTGTAAATATTTGGGTATTATTTTTGACTCTAATGTAAAATGGGATAAACAAATTGAATATCTGATTAGCAAGACTAAATATTTAATTTTTGTTTTCTATAAACTAAGAAAAATACATGGATGTTGAAATGCTTAGAACAATTTATTATGCCTTCTTTCAAAGTGTTATTAGTTATGGTATTATAGCATGGGGTGGTGCTTATGATAACTATTTTACGCTATTAAATACATTACAGAGAAGAATACTGAAAGTAATCAACAACAACTCTTTGTAATAGACAAAAAATCCATTAAGTATTGAACAAATTTATAACTTAGAAGCAATAACTTTTCACTATGAGATCTTAAAAACAAATATATAAACTCCAAAAGTATTACAAGAAACAAAAACATAATTATACCAAAAAATAGCAAAGAATAAGTGATAAAGACAGTTACATTAAAGCGATAAAAATTTTCAATCTCTTACCAACTGAATTGAAAAATTTAACAGTGGAAAAGAAAAATTTGAAGAGAACTATCAGGTTTTGGCTAAAGCGGAATACTGATCGCCTGTAGCTTAAGTTATAAGTAATTGATCTTTATTTTTGTTTGTGTTTATATTTGTTTTTGTTTCATACTTCTTAGTTTTCTTAGTTTTTTTTTTAGTTTTTTAGTTTTTAGTTGTTAATTTTTTAAGTTAAACCGGTCCGCGTACAGAGCTCTGTCTCTCTGCGGTTTATCATGTATTTCTACATTGTAAATTAACTGGTATTAATAAATAAATAAATAAATAAATAAATTTTATTTTTATATTGATTTTATTAATTTTGATTAATAAAATTGTCTTTATCTCATCAAGGAGGCCGAATTCGACAAAATATCACGAGATAACTTATAATTGACAATAAATAGCCTAAATAATTTTGATATCAAAAAAAATGTCGGCGCACATGTTTTTTTTTTGGAAAAATATTCCAGAGATAATCCATATGCATGTCACTGATGAATTTATCGACACTTTTTTAGCCTTAAAATATGTAGCACTTATAGTAACTTTTACCCTCAAAATTTAATTCGATTCACTAAAAGTACTTGGAAAAAAATTATAATAAATCGAAAGATTATTAAGACTTTAACACCCTGTAGTTACAAAACAAAGCAGAATCGGACCTATGTTGATATGAAAAATAAATCTTATTTTTACGTGAGGAATCCCCCACGAGAGGTGGCACATGTTTTTTGAAACACCCTGTACAAGGTACTATTAATTATTTTATTTATATTATATTTTCTGTGTTCACTTCTTTCGCTTATATGATTATTACTTACTGTATCACTCCTTTCGAAAAATGGAATTGCATTTTTTTTAACGTTGACACTATCGACCAACTCTTTATCTGGTGTACTATCGCAATTTCCGTCTGTTATAGTTGGACCATAGGTATTTTCTAACTTTTTATCGATTAATGATACCGAAGAAGCGTATACAATCGTGGAAAATACAATAATCGTCGCACTAAGAAATTTTACTTCCATATTTGTGCTATTATTTTATTGGTACAAAATAAAAAGAAACCTGAAAAAGATGGATGTCTTGTTTTAAAATACTAAAGTCGATTTTATTATTGACTTTATATATAGGTAGGTATCTTAGAGTTTCTTATCAGTAATAAGAATCAAGTCGTATGCATTTTAAGTGTACTCAAGTATTTTTTTAAACCGTTTTCTAGAAAGCAATTATTGATGTCTGTTTTCAGAGAAACTAAATTATAAGAAATTTGTATATCGGAAAATTTTACTTTTATTAATTGATAATAGTGATGGGAATACCGGTTCCACATGAGTCGCGTTACAGTAGCGATCGTTCCAGAGAAATACCGCGATTTTGTAACCGAGGTTCTCGACTATGCGGTATTTCTGGTCACTGTACCTACCTACTCCTATCCTTGCCGTTATTTCTGTGTCCGTATACAAATTCATAAACAATAACAATTCATAAACCCTCCAAATTTGTAAACAATAAACAATATGCAGATAGCTAGAAGAATTTAGTTATATTAGCTTTCAATCTGAAAATAAAACTGTTAAATAAATAATATAAAATAACATAATTTATTGGTATTCAATACTTTTTATTCGCCACCTTTTCTTCAGACTGGAGAATAGCTTTTTATAAGTTTTACATTTATATTTAATAATATTTAGATTTATATCCTTCTGACACACGTTATAACCGTTAATTTAAATTAAAATGCATATATTTGTAAGATAATTATATTTTTGTATCTTTTTTCTTAAAATATTTTTACTTTAGAAATATTATAGCTTAAACAATAAAAAGTAACATAATTTGAATCATTATTCGAGATATCTACGCCATAATATTAATATGCTTTTTTATCTACGTGTATGTTTTTATCTACGTATATTCCTTATTGGTGGAAAAGTTAGAAGTAAAATATTCATGTCAGATAATCAAAATAAAACCAGTCTTACTTTATACCCATGTGTTAGTAAAATGTAATTCTCTTTCTTTGCAGACTGTATAACTCTAACTAAATTTTCTTTTTTCGGTCATATTTCTTCTTTGTTTATTCTTATTTTTGTAAAAATGTTTATTTGTAATTATCTAATGTACCTAACATGTATTTATTATCAATCAAAAATTCCTAGTACCAGATCTACCAAAAATCGCGATGTCGAAAGTAACGTAACGACTGTAACGGGAGCATCAGCGCTAAGAGCGAACGACCAAAGCGCGACAGCCGAAAATTAGACCCTAGGAACGCTCCAGCAGTCGCGCGACCACTGGCATTGGAGCGAAACACGTCGCGGTATAGGTCGTTACCAGTTAGATTGTTCGTGACAGACTCCCGTGACTCTAGGAACGCGACAGTTAGAACGAAACACGTCGCTGGAACGGTTACTGCGGTTCGAGCCAACTCCAAGAGCGATTATAAATAATTTATAATTTCGTCGTTATTATGATCGTCGTTCTTCAGTAACAGGTTCCTGATTCGTTGTGGAGCGCGACACGATGTTACAAAGAAATACCTACACATCACTAATTGATAATGTTCCAGAGGTGGTATTTACTTACCCAATATAAACTAAAATAAATTAGTAATAATAATAAAAGTTGATCATTATGGTACTGGGAAATAAAACATTAAATTATTGATAATATCACATTTTATTTAAAGATTTTAATAATTTTTATCGAACAGAGATTCAAAATAATTTAAAGTGTCCTTAATATAGTTTACTTTTATATGTTTTAATCGTTATTTTCTGTAAATATTTAGTAAATACATTAAATCGGCATTTTAAGGATTACTTGTCTAGAATAGATAAATTGTCTGGAAACTTTTTAAATAATTTTTCTTTAATCAACTTGACGATTAATCAGTGACGAATGATTTATTTCATCACCAGTTGCAAAAAATAATATTTCGTAACTATTTAGGTTGTGAAATGAAACATCTTCAACATCGTCAAAAAATTATCAAAAATGTCACTTTAAATGTCAAAATTATAAAAAAAACTTATACCTACTTTATTAAATATTCGATACAAGAACATTAATATTATTTATTTTCCGTAAATATTAATAATAAATTCGATTCCATGATCTACGTAGGATTCCATTTCAATTGTGGCAAAACTATGTCCAACTCCGCCTTCAGTGACATTGGCATTGCCACCTCTGTCTGCCGATTTTTGATTGATAGCTCTGATGCAGTATATTGTCTTATCACCATAATACGTCGACTAAAAACATATAATGTTATACCGGGTGGTATGATTTTGTCAAACATTGTCAAATATACAGGGTGAGTATTAAATAAGTGCAGATATTTTTAGGGGTGGTATATTTCGAGCCCATGAACACGTCTATGAGGTTTTTTTCGCAAAAAAAGATGTTTGAAAATCGTGCATTTTCTTTTAAATTCTCCTGTATATTTTAGAATTTTTTTTAGAACTATCTGTTCACCACAAATTTTCCAACGATATAATTTCCTAATCTCTGATATTACTAGGGTGACGGCTTTACTCTATGGTTACGACACTAAATACATTTTTTTTTAATTTTCAAACTTTAATCACTTATATGTTTCTTTTATCGAGATCTACCAACCCTGAATTCAATATTTGCACTTATTTAAGACTTACCCTGTATACCCATATTAATTTATCTTGTAAATTGTAAATATCGAGCAATATAGCATATTTTAGTATGTTTAGTTTTAAAGAGTAACTGCTGTTACAATACTGGGTGACAATTTGAAAACGAACAGTATTTAATATTACCTCTACCGATGATAGTATGAAAATTTGGCGAAATACGTCAATTTACATATCAAGGGGGACAATTTTTGAGGCATTTGTTGTCGTGTTACTTTCAACCCTTTGACCCCCAGAGGGCACCTACCCCTAAAATTTTAAATAGCAACCCCTATTTCTTTTACCATTTTTGTGTTTTACCTTATAAAATTCTCAAAAAAATAATGCAGTTTATGTAGAATTCTATAAGAAACACAAAAATGGAAAAAGAAATAGGGGTTGCTATTTAAAATTTTAGGGTTAGGTGCCCTGGGGGTCAAAGGGTTGAAAGTAACACGACAAAAAATGCCTCAAAAATTGTCCCCCTTGATATGTAAATTGACGTGTTTCGGCAAATTTTCATACTATCATCTGTAGCGGCAATATTAAGTACTGTTCGTTTTCAAATTGTCACCCTGTAGATTAAAATTTTAATTTTATAAAGAAGTTTAAAATATTTACAAAAGAGAGAAGAGAATAGTCTAAAAATGGTCATATTTTGAAAAACCGCTCTGTTGATTTTGAAATTTGTAATGGATTTTTTTTATTTTTGTCTACTGGACCAAAAAAATAAAGAACTCAATTTAGAAAACTACTATTTTAGTGTGAAAATAAATTTGAATTACCCTGTACATTTGAAATATTATTACTTACTGTGGCACTTCTTTTAAAGAACGGAATCTTAGTTTTATGAACGTGATCAGTGAAAACTAAATCCTGATCTGGTGTGCTTGCACAATTTCCATCTGTTATATCTGGACCATAGGTATTTTTTAATTTTCCGTTAGCTATTAATGCGGGTGGAAAAGCATATACAACCGTAGCAAATACAAAAAACGTCACAATAATAACTTTGACTGCCATCTTCTTGCTAGTGTATGTTTTAATTTTTAACTTGAGTATGTTATAATTTTAAAAAATATATTGATTTACAATATTGATGTCAAATATGTTATTGTCTTATATACCTACCTGTAGGTATCTTATAATAGTTTCTTATCAGTAAAAATAATTCTTGTTTTCAAGCCACATCTGTCTGAAGTGGAATGATTGTGAGTAATTGTATGACAAGTAGTTTCTAGAACTAGACTGTTGCTTTTGCCAATAATATATTTATTTACTTTTTCTGATTCATAGAAAAATAAAATCATTAGAAATGTTACTTTTGTTTATTGGAAATTTAGGATTCTTAAGTTAAGTTAATTAGGTTATTTAATTTCGAGAAAAGATTAGATCAACAGAAAATGTAATCAAAAAACGTTGAAATTTCAAAAATTACTCTGTATTCTAAATCTGATAGTATTTTTGAACATATAAAACACCTAAAGAGTACATTTCACTAGTCCGAAAAAGTAGCAAAATAAGCGTTCGGCATTTAACGTTTTATGTTAAACTGGCTAGGTATTTTTACACAAATGAAGAAGGAAATTAAAGATAAACGATTATGCTATATCCGTATTGTCGCACATATTTGGACAGCTTCTTTGTATTTAAGATTTTAATGGTCAAACATCAACAAAATATTCCTTATGTTTGGACTAAATTTTCTCGAAAATAAGGACATAATTTAAAATTCCGTTACAATACGGAAATAGATTGAAGTTTTGTGATTACAGTGATATATAATTTATGTGGTTTTGTAACAAATTGCTCGCTATTTTATGGCAAATGCTGAAGCTCTGCAAACCTTAATCAAGCCTTAATCCAAGCACGTGTGTCTGGAATTTTAGGTGTGGATTAACAAGACAGGATCGGGCTAAGCCTTAGGCAGATTTCTGAAATATAATATATATTTCCTTCGGCCACACACCCGCTTTACCCGACCCCTGAGAGCAACCCGAACAGTACAGCTTAATAGCCTCTTAAGACACTCGAAGAATAATTTCAGGACAAGATTCTCTTTTGTCGACACGGTATGTGACACAACCATAGATAAAGTATAAATTATCACTGAAATATCAATTTAATGTCAATTATTAAGAATTATAACAGTAGACATAATGCAAAACGCTTTTAGTATTTCGGTATCAATTAAGCTCTATATTATTTCGAAATGATAGTGTCTAAAAGCCAGCATGTGTGCGGTGTATACAAGTTTCATCGATATATTCAGGTCAACATTATGATTTAACACATTAAAACTGCGATAGTTAAACAGTACATGAAATGCTATTTGGATTTTGGTTCCTGCTGTCTGGTTGGGTAATCTAGCGGTCAACCAACCGCTTAATAACACTTTTATATTACTTTTTTTTATAAAATAGCATAATCATATAATATGTAAAAGCAAACATAAAAGTTTACATATAGTTCATATAAAATAAACTTTTAGTCACGTGATTAAGCTTAACCGGTACAGCGTTGTCCACTTTTACATATATTTTCTTTTAATCAATATATTTCAAGAAACAAAAATAAATTAATTATAAAAATATATGAACAAGAAAGAAATAGTGAGGGAAATGTATAAAAAAGAAGAAAAAGGTTAAACGGCTTAGCCCTCAAGAACTCGTAACCGTATACACCAGTGTACTCCAGTGCAGACACGCACACTCACACACTCACACAACCACACCTACACTAGTGTACACCGATGTAACTGCCTTCAGGCTTCATCAGTACGGTAAGGAATCAGGAAGCGATGAAACCGATCCCAAAACACAAAAAACCAGGAAGCAAACGATGCAACGAGGCACCGTGTGCAACCCAGGAGATTGAAAAAAAATATTGATGAAGAAACGAAAATAAATGATGGAAAATAAAACGAGCAAACGGGAGCCTAAAGCCCCAATTTGCAGCCAAGAACCAGAGTCGTCCAGGATTGCGGGCTTCGTCCAGAACAGCCACGGAGGTAGCCAACAGCAACCCGCCGCAATACCCTTAGCCGTGGTACCAATATGAACAAGAAAGAAATAGTGAAATGAATAAATAAAAGAAGAAAAAGATTAAACGGCTTAGCCCTCAACAACTCGTAACCGTATACACCAGTGTACACCAGTGCAGACACGCACAATCACACAACCACACCTACACTAGTGTACACCGATGTAACTGCCTTCAGGCTTCTTCAGTACGTAAGGAATCAGGAAGCGATGAAACGGATCCCAAAACACAAAAACCAGGAAGCAAACGATGCAACGAGGCACCGTGTGCAACCCAGGAGATGAAAAAATATTGATGAAGAAACGAAAATAAATGATGGAAAATAAAACGAGCAAACGGGAGCCTAAAGCCCCAATTTGCAGCCAAGAACCAGAGTCGTCCAGGATTGCGGGCTTCGTCCAGAACAGCCACGGAGGTAGCCAACAGCAACCCGCCGCAATACCCTTAGCCGTGGTACCAATATGAACAAGAAATAAATAGTGAGGGAAATGTATAAAAAAGAAGAAAAAGATTAAACGGCTTAGCCCTCAACAACTCGTAACCGTATACACCAGTGTACACCAGTGCAGACACGCACAATCACACAACCACACCTACACTAGTGTACACCGATGTAACTGCCTTCAGGCTTCTTCAGTACGGTAAGGAATCAGGAAGCGATGAAACGGATCCCAAAACACAAAAAACCAGGAAGCAAACGATGCAACGAGGCACCGTGTGCAACCCAGGAGATGGAAAAAATATTGATGCAGAAACGAAAATAAATTATGGAAAATAAAAGGAGCAAACGGGGCTAAAGCCCCAATTTGCAGCCAAGAACCAGAGTCGTCCAGGATTGCGGGCTTCGTCCAGAACAGCCAGGTAGCCAACAGCAACCCGCCGCAATACCCCTTAGCCGTGGTACCAATATGAACAAGAAAGAAATAGTGAGGGAAATGTATAAAAAAAGAAGAAAAAGATTAAACGGCTTAGCCCTCAACAACTCGTAACCGTATACACCAGTGTACACCAGTGCAGACACGCACAATCACACAACCACACCCTACACTGAGTGTACACCGATGTAACTGCCTTCAGGCTTCTTCAGTACGGTAAGGAATCAGGAAGCGATGAAACGGATCCCAAAACACAAAAAACCAGGAAGCAAACGATGCAACGAGGCACCGTGTGCAACCCAGGAGATTGAAAAAAAATATTGATGAAGAAACGAAAATAAATGATGGAAAATAAAACGAGCAAACGGGAGCCTAAAGCCCCAATTTGCAGCCAAGAACCAGAGTCGTCCAGGATTGCGGGCTTCGTCCAGAACAGCCACGGAGGTAGCCAACAGCAACCCGCCGCAATACCCTTAGCCGTGGTACCAATATGAACAAGAAATAAATAGTGAGGGAAATGTATAAAAAAGAAGAAAAAGATTAAACGGCTTAGCCCTCAACAACTCGTAACCGTATACACCAGTGTACACCAGTGCAGACACGCACAATCCCTCACAACCACACCTACACTGAGTGTACACCGATGTAACTGCCTTCAGGCTTCTTCAGTACGGTAAGGAATCAGGAAGCGATGAAACGGATCCCAAAACACAAAAACCAGGAAGCAAACGATGCAACGAGCACCGTGTGCAGCAGAGATTGAAAAAAAAAATATTGATGAAGAAACGAAAATAAATGATGGAAAATAAAACGAGCAAACGGGAGCCTAAAGCCCCAATTTGCAGCCAAGAACCAGAGTCGTCCAGGATTGCGGGCTTCGTCCAGAACAGCCACGGAGGTAGCCAACAGCAACCCGCCGCAATACCCTTAGCCGTGGTACCAATATGAACAAGAAATAAATAGTGAGGGAAATGTATAAAAAAGAAGAAAAAGATTAAACGGCTTAGCCCTCAACAACTCGTAACCGTATACACCAGTGTACACCAGTGCAGACACGCACAATCACACAACCACACCTACACTAGTGTACACCGATGTAACTGCCTTCAGGCTTCTTCAGTACGGTAAGGAATCAGGAAGCGATGAAACGGATCCCAAAACACAAAAAACCAGGAAGCAAATGATGCAACGAGGCACCGTGTGCAACCCAGGAGATTGAAAAAAAATATTGATGAAGAAACGAAAATAAATGATGGAAAATAAAACGAGCAAACGGGGCCTAAAGCCCCAATTTGCAGCCAAGAACCAGAGTCGTCCAGGATTGCGGGCTTCGTCCAGAACAGCCACGGAGGTAGCCAACAGCAACCCGCCGCAATACCCTTAGCCGTGGTACCAATATGAACAAGAAGAAATAGTGAGGGAAATGTATAAAAGAAGAAAAAGATTAAACGGCAGCCCTCAACAACTCGTAACCGTATACACCAGTGTACACCAGTGCAGACACTCACACACTCACACAACCACACCTACACTAGTGTACACCGATGTAACTGCCTTCTAGGCTTCATCAGTACGGTAAGGAATCAGGAAGCGATGAAACCGATCCCAAAACACAAAAAACCAGGAAGCAAACGATGCAACGAGGCACCGTGTGCAACCCAGGAGATTGAAAAAATATTGATGAAGAAACGAAAATAAATGATGGAAAATAAAACGAGCAAACAGGGAGCCTAAAGCCCCAATTTGCAGCCAAGAACCAAGAGTCGTCCAGGATTGCGGGCTTCGTCCAGAACAGCCACGGAGGTAGCCAACAGCAACCCGCCGCAATACCCTTAGCCGTGGTACCAATATGAACAAGAAATAAATAGTGAGGGAGAAAAAAGATTAAACGGCTTTAGCCCTCAACAACTCGTAACCGTATACACCAGTGTACACCAGTGCAGACACGCACAATCACACAACCACACCTACACTGAGTGTACACCGATGTAACTGCCTTCAGGCTTCTTCAGTACGGTAAGGAATCAGGAAGCGATGAAACGGATCCCAAAACACAAAAACCAGGAAGCAAACGATGCAACGAGGCACCGTGTGCAACCCAGGAGATGGAAAAAATATTGATGCAGAAACGAAAATAAATTATGGAAAATAAAAGGAGCAAACGGGAGCCTAAAGCCCCAATTTGCAGCCAAGAACCAGAGTCGTCCAGGATTGCGGGCTTCGTCCAGAACAGCCACGGAGGTAGCCAACAGCAACCCGCCGCAATACCCTTAGCCGTGGTACCAATATGAACAAGAAATAAATAGTGAGGAAATGTATAAAAAAAGAAGAAAGATTAAACGGCTTAGCCCTCAACAACTCGTAACCGTATACACCAGTGTACACCAGTGCAGACACGCACAATCACACAACCACACCTACACTAGTGTACACCGATGTAACTGCCTTCAGGCTTCTTCCGGCAGTACGGTAAGGAATCAGGAAGCGATGAAACGGATCCCAAAAACACAAAAACCAGGAAGCAAATGATGCAACGAGGCACCGTGTGCAACCCAGGAGATTGAAAAAAATATTGATGAAGAAACGAAAATAAATGATGGAAAATAAAACGAGCAAACGGGGCCTAAAGCCCCAATTTGCAGCCAAGAACCAGAGTCGTCCAGGATTGCGGGCTTCGTCCAGAACAGCCACGGAGGTAGCCAACAGCAACCCGCCGCAATACCCTTAGCCGTGGTACCAATATGAACAAGAAATAAATAGTGAGGGAATGTATAAAAAAAGAAGAAAGATTAAACAGCCCTCAACAACTCGTAACCGTATACGCAGTGTACTCCAGTGCAGACACGCACAATCACACAACCACACCTACACTGAGTGTACACCGATGTAATGCCTTCAGGCTTCTTCAGTACGGTAAGGAATCAGGAAGCGATGAAACGGATCCCAAAACACAAAAAACCAGGAAGCAAACGATGCAACGAGGCACCGTGTGCAACCCAGGAGATTGAAAAAAAATATTGATGAAGAAACGAAAATAAATGATGGAAAATAAAACGAGCAAACGGGAGCCTAAAGCCCCAATTTGCAGCCAAGAACCAGAGTCGCCCAGGATTGCGGGCTTTTGCATTTTTTTTTCAATCTCCTGGGTTGCACACGGTGCCTCGTTGCATCGTTTGCTTCCTGGTTTTTTGTGTTTTGGGATCGGTTTCATCGCTTCCTGATTCTTTGCCGTACTGATGAAGCCTGAAGGCAGTTACATCGATGTACACTAGTATAGGTGTGGTTGTGTGAGTGTGCGTGCCTGCACTGGTGTACCCTGGTGTATACGGTTACGAGTTGTTGAGGGCTAAGCCGTTTAATCTTTTTCTCCTTTTTTATAAAAATATATACAGTTATTATTTACATCAACAAAACTCACCTTTTCAACAGTACTTAAGGGACATAAAGGGCTATTACTACCGCTTTGCCGTTCAAGATATTCTAATAAGGTTGCGATGAGGTTTTTACGGCTATTGAGCTATCTTGTACCACTTGTTGCACTAAAAGAGGTTCTAAAAAGAACAACGTTCTCGACTGCAAGGTCTGCTAGTAAACATTTTTAAACTTAAAGTATCACAAGTCAATTTATTTAAACCAAAAACTCGTAATTCAAAACGAAAGTGTCAAAATGAATAAGAATGTCAGGAAATAAATAAATAACTTGACATTTTTTACAGCAGAGCTACCACCTGAATCCCCAATGGGAAATTTAAATTCCAGTTAGTCAGCCCGGTGCCGAATATGCCCATGGTTGGAAACAATGAATTTAAAAATCGCGCCCTCGATTACGTAACTGAAAGTTTAATTGGTGTCGAATATAGGAAATAAATTTATTATTAAAAAAAATTTGATCCATAGAATAACAATTACAGATACTTTTTTATTTTCTTGAAACGTTCAGAAAAGCTATTATTTTATCTCCTCAGCAACCATCTTCGTTTCAGATACGCAGTTGATCGATTCCAGCTCATTGTTTCCTTTAATTTCGGACGTAATTAAATTTCTATTTTTCTCAGCGATCGGCCGCAATTTTGTTATTTTCCGGCGTCAAGAAGCGGCTAAAACGATGAAAACGCGTCTGTTTAACTCTTTTTTCTCGTTGTTTTTTATCGGTTTTGAAGCAAAACATACACGCGTGCTCATCGATTAATTTTTTTTCGTTTATGAGTCGAGATACAAAGATGCGGTTTTTACATTACGCTGTTACTTTTTTATGAAACTAAAGATGCTACATACAGATATAGTCTATAAAATGAATAACTTTGAATTTTGACCGTTATTTTTTACCAACATGGCAAATATAAAATCCCTCTATCAAAAAAGTTACTGATATTCATTAAATTGAGTGCCTGGACTTTGGCCTGAACGAATCAGATAGGTAACTCTTTTTACTTTCGTGAAATAGAAAAGGAAAATAATAAAACAAGTGACAATTTTTCCTCTTCGTGCAAAAAATCAACACGAAGTGACATAATTGTCAAAAGTAAAATGTCATTAGCTTTTGACATTTCTAAATATCAGACCAATGGCGTCTATAATAGAACAGCCTCAGGCGAGATTTATGACGTCACGCTAGTTAGATACTACGGATTAATAAATATGTTGTAGAATACATGGAAAACATAATTATCCCTCGTATTTTTGGTTTGTATTTTAAAAATGATATAGTTTACATGAAATATACATAATACACAGTTAATAAATACAATATATATACCTATTTAGTGTAATAAATAACTTTGGCAAATAAACTATGAACCATACAAATGCAGCAAATGTTTTACGATATACAAATAATGAATAGATACATAAGATAATGGGTAAAATGTAAAATATACTTTAAATTTGGGGTTTGAAAATCGATCTAATTTAACAAAAACATTCAATATCTACTAATAGTGCTGTATTAATTTACATTCACAAAATTTTTATGCATATTTTGCAAGTATCAATGTTCGAAAAATTATATTTGCAAACAATACAATATCATAGAAAAAAAAGGCGTCAGCGATGGCTATGAAATAAAAATCGCTGTCATTTTATATGTAAAACTGTTCTAAAATTTTTGATTTTCTTGGGATTTAGGTTCGGGAAAAACGCTGATTAAGTTTTCATTTGGTTTTTCATTTTTTGTTTAAAAAAAACGTTTCGGCTAACATTATAGCCTTCATCAGTGTTGTGTCATATGAAAAAAATAGTGTCGAATATAATTCAAAAATCCTTATAATATAATATAAGGATGCCGAAATCGGACTTAATGGGTTTTTCATGTTAAAGACCGTGAAGAACTGGACATAGTGGTGTGTTTAATCCAATTCAACCAAAAATGTGACTTAGTGGATTTTCGCTGTACGCCTACGATATATATTTATTTATTCTAACTAGCGTGACGTCATAAATCTCGTTCCGAGGCTGTTCTATTAGTGACGGCATTGCGTCAGCATGGCAGCAAGTTGCTAACCTAATAAAATTAACACTAGAAAAGCCCGCGGGAACTGTCAGAAGTTATTCGTTTCACAGACTATATGTCCTAGCTCTCTTACTTCCTAAAATACACGGCGAATCTGAAATTATTGCATTTTTCGATCCCCTTTTTATCATCACTTATCGAAAAGGTGAAAACGGTCTCCCGTACAGAATGCAGTGGCGTAACTATTTCTTCGTTGGAATCTGTCTTTTTTACATTGACTAAAACTTATATAACGTTATTTTAAATGCGATATTTTTGTTACGGGCTTTCTAAAATACTTATTTTCATAAACGGGGTAAAAATGCATTATTTAACTTTATTACATAGTCGGTTTAAATTAGGTAATCAAAACAATCAACTAATTTATTCGACGTAAAATGTTGGTTATTGGCATGTATGTATTTAAAAGCAGCACAAGTTCAGTTTCCGTGTAGTTTATCAAAATATCACGATGCAAAGCAAAATTATCTGGTAAAATTAAGTTAAATAAAATAAGAGCCATTTAGCAGTTTAGCAGTACCTAAATAAATAAATATAGAGTATATTATAATTTTAGAAAGCTCATAACAAGGCAAATAAAATAAAAAATAATATATAGAGTGTCCTGTTTAAAAAAATACATAGGTTTGAGTCATTTTTCGAAATAGACAGCTCCCAACGAAGAACTAGTTTCGTCACTGCATTCTACCTGAAAAAACGAGACACGGGCGGTGGGTAAGTATTCAATAGGTAGAACAAAACAAAATCAGGGTATCCGGTATATACCTGTACATTTAGATGAACAGTCTAATTTTATAAAAGGTATTTCCAACGACTGCATAGTAAATACCCGATATAATACCAGTAATATCAGAAATACGAGTATATCTACAATATTTCTTATATATATATATATATATATATATATATATATATATATATATATATATATATATATATATATATATATATATATATATATATATATATATATATATATTAGGTATTATATATTAGTATATTTCTATTCCCGGTATTATACCGGGTATTTACTATGCAGTCGTTGGAAATACCTTTTATTAAAATTAAAATACATATTTATCGTAGCCTTCTTAGTTCAAAGTTATTTCTTATTTCTTATGTAGCATATTTAGTTCCATAATAAGTAGAACAATGATGTGAAAACAGCATCTTTATATCTCTACTCATAAACCAGAAACCCCATAAAACCTACACAAATGGGACATCCTGTACATCTAGCAATCGCCAGTCGATATAAAAATAATTCACACACAATAGTCTAAAAAATGGAAGAAAAAAACAATATTGTCTTCATATTTGTGAAAAAATGCATGTCCATATTTATGTAATCGTAGCGACAAAAATAAAAAAAATAGAAATAATGTGCATGATGCCTTTACAAAAATATCTGAAGAAATGGGGATTGACATCATTAACGTTTAATTAGTATGTCATATTTCATGGTTTCGATATAAATTACATAATAAACTTTACTCTATTGTTGACTCGCCTTGTACATTCATACTGATATACCTTGTACATGATACTGAAATATTCGGATTTATTAAAAAAAATATATTATTAAAATTCAATTTTTATTTTTGACACGACAAAGAATTGCAGTTTTATAAAATAAAAATTATGCGCCTTTCGGATTTTTTAAAAATTTTAGAGGTTACTAGATATTTCGTATTAAACATGCAGCTGCTATATTAAAAATATTTTGTGGTGTGTTGTTGCATAACTGACTAATTTCCAAGCATCGAATGGACGAAGGAAGGAAGCGAAGGGACGAAGGAACGTGAGGAAGTAACGCGAGGAAGTAAGGCGAGGAAGGAGCGAAGTGTGAGTATGGGGCTTAAGTCAACGATAGAATTATGAACGTTCATTATCTAGTTCAGGGACGCTGACTACGTGGGTGCTCAGGTGCTCCAGGACTCATGAGCATAAGCATCAAGACTAATCAGTTTAGCAGCTTTAAGCGACAATTATCTCATCCACCGCAAGAAAAAAACGACGCTTAAATACTATAGAAATACAAAAACTGTAGTGTCGAAAAAAAACTCCATCATACAAAAAATTATACTGTTTTTCTTTCTAGAGAAAAAAATTGAAAATTTGGAATTTTTTGAAAATTTTTTTGGAATATTTTTTAGTTTGAATTAAAAATTATAATTTCCAGATAATATGGCAATATAGGCAGTAGATTAAATTTACAATAAAAAAAAACCTAAAAAAAATCCAGTGGTTCCCAAAATTTAAGCAAAAAATAATGTTTTTTGGAAATTTTCATAACTCGGTTATTTTGGACTTATTTGAAAAACGGTAAAGAAAAAATATGTTTCTTTTATAGAGATCTACCAGCCCTGAAAATATTTGCACTTATTTAAGACTCACCCTGTATATAAAATATTTGAGAGAGAGAAAATCGGAATTTAAACAAAATACAACTGGCGAGCATCTTTTTCAACCAAACCAAATTAAGAAATACTGCGTACTTAACTAATTTTTGGATAAATATATTTCTATCGAGAATTAACTAATTTTTGGATAAATATATTTCTATCGAGAATTTTTCACTGTTCATTCATTTTCCTTAGGTGGAAAATTACAATGAAACTTCCTTAAGCCCGGATTACTAACAGGCAACCGACACTTGTTGGAAAAGGAAAATTATATTATCCTACAGCCGTTAATTAAAAAAGCTCGCAATCCACTTATTTAATGGAAAAGTTAATATTTGCTGGAGGAATTACTTTCTTCTTACTTACCTTGGCATAGTTTCGTGGAGGATTAGACGGGGTATAGAGTTATTTTCTTTTAAAGAAGACGATTCTTTAATTAAAGTTTGAAAGAAAGCCTTGGCAAGAGTAGTATATCGGTTTTATTTTGTTTTAAAGATCAGTTTTAAAGTTTTTTGGTACATCGCGATATTAAAAATGTTTAAACCTGTAAGCTAAACGCTTAGATTTTTTAGCTTTAAACGGCTTAATATATAACTTGTTTAGTTTAAATGGAACATCCTATATATTTTATGAGAATCAGATGCACAATTTAATTGTCTATCAAATTGAATTATACCATTTCTTACCTATCTCTTCAAGTTTTCGTAGAAAATGCATTTACTTATAATTTAGACCTCATTTTATCAATATACCCATGGAACATTGACATTTTAGATTATTTTTAAAGATGTAACAAATTTTTAAAGAGTACAGATACTAATATTGTCGATATAGGTCGTTTATTTAAAAAAAAATAAAAAAAAAACTTAACCAAAATATTTGTTAAAGAGAAAAAAATAATATGATCCCAGTATTCAAACTACATTAACTAACTGTTTGCGTTGATTAATAATAATTGCTCCAAATACTAAAAAACTGAATTTTGTATGTGTATTAATTTTTTGACGAATTCTTATTTATAACAAAAGAGACGTTCATTTTCAAAACTTATTATTATATTGATGTCTGATTCAAATCCACATTTATTGAGAATAATTTATTAACTAACACAATTAAGTATGTAATTACTTAATATTTGGGCGGAAATACTGATGGTATATTTAATTAATGGTATACTCTTTTATAAATAATTAAATAGTTTTCTTTTTGTATACAAATGGGCTAGTAATGTTATCGTTATTAGCACCTATACATTTTGTACATTTGTTGCTCTAAAAACAATCTAAAATGTCAATATTCCATAGGTATATTGGTAAATTAGGTCTAAATTACAAGAAAATGCATTTTCTACGAAAACTTGAAGAGATAGGTAAAAAATGGTATAATACAATTTGATAGACAATTAAACTGTGCATCTGATTCTCCTAAAATATACAGGGTGTCACATTTACATTAAACAAGTTATTGCCGTTTAAAGCTAGAAATTATTTAAAATAAATTTTTAGGCACTCTGTGTGAGGTAGTATTATTTTTACTTTTGCAAGACAATAACTGATCAATAAATAAACTTCAGTAAATATTTAGTATTAAAAACGTTGATACCGTTGGAGAAATGAAGCCTTAAAATTTTTACTGCAAATTCACAACATTAAAATATATTTCAAAAACGGTAAGGTTTAAGTGTGATAAACCTTAATCAAATTTACCTTTATTTTAATTGCAGAAACTAAAAATGTAATAATATACAGGGTATTCCAGTTAAAAGAATACAACTTTGATATTTTATTATATTTTATTTATTTGGGACACTCTGTATCTTGTAAAAATATTTTTAAATTGTAACTCTAATAGTCCTGCAATGAACCCAAAACTTATAATTTGTAAAAATCTAATCGTTTAGCTACAATACTCCGTGTCGTATGTGGTGAACAACCCTGTAGAACGACTACGTATTTTTGGAATAAAAATAAGTTCATTGGACACAATTTAGGTTAAGTCCTACAACAAAAAAGATAACCCTGTATATCATTTAATCAAAATAAAATGTTGCCAACATTGAACACCAAGCAAAAATCGATTGCAAAGCTTGTTCTTGACAATGTTTCAAACCCTCACATTTTCTTAGTTCCGAAAAATGGAAGAGTGAATAAATCCGATTTTTATTTCTAAAAGTAGCTGTATCGAGACCTTGGCACCGACTTACGTAACCTTAACATAAAAACGTAATTTCTATTCATATTCTTATAAAAATGTATGGTTTTCCCCCAAAGTCGGAAAATTTTATCATCACCTTCGGAGACGTTTATTGACAGGGAACCTGTTAAATGTATCCCGAACGAAAACCTGTAGTAAATATTATTAGTATTATTTATCCCGATTTTCTTTATACCCGAAATAAATACTGTCGTGTTGTATCAAAGCACGATGAGAGGATCGACTTTTATTTTTTTTTCTCAGAATATTTGAATAATAAGAAATTATAGTTCATATGAAATAAACTTTTAGTCACGTGATTAAGCTTGACCGGCACAGCGTTGTCAACTTTTACATATTTTCTTTTAATCAAAATATTTTAGAAAACAAATATAAATTAAAAGGTTATTATTTACATCACCCTCTTAACAGCACTTAAGGGACATAAAGGGCTATTACTACCGCTTTCCCATTCAAAATATTCTAATAAAGTTGCAATGAATTTTTTACGGCTATTAAGCTTATACACTTCGCACTGAAAGTGGCTCTAAAAACAACAATGTTCGGCTGCAAGGTCCGCTGGTAAACATTTTTAAGCATAAAGTATCACAAACTATAACACAATTTATTTAAACCAAAAACTCGTAATACAAAACTGAAATGTCAAAACGAATGACAATGTCAGGAAATAAATAAATAAATGTGGCAACTTGATATTTTTTACAGCAGAGCTACCACCTGAATCCCCAGCGGGAAATTTAAATTCCAGTTAGTCAGCTTGGCACCGAATATATGTTCTCGGTTGGCAACAATTAATTTAAAAATCGCGCACTCGATTACGTATCTTAAAGTTTAATTGGAATCAAGAATGTATGTATTGTCACAGATTAGGTATACTATATATATACAGATAAAAATCTTATCCCTAATTCATGGTACGAAAATTGTTTTTTATGACGATGTGCAAACGAGAAAAATTTCCTGTGCGCAAAAATAAACTCGCGTAAAATAACAATAAACAGCGTAATAGAGAGATATCGCTAAACCGAATAGCGTGCATGGACGTTAATAAGGCCAGGTGTTATTTCCTTTACGTGAGGTGGTATTAACTATGGTATTAACTCTCTTCATTTAAGCCACACGCACACTGGTGCGATTACGGCCGCGATCACGATCACGATCAGGGCAGCAATAAAGTGTTTGTACACTTAAATCCCTAATCGTGATCGTGATCGCACCAGTGTGCGTACAAATTTATAGTTATCGGATCGGAAAGAATTCTGTTCGCGTCGTGTCCGCTATTGAAACTTAACCTAACTTTGAAATTGTTTTGTTTACTAGGTATTTTAAAATTAAAGGACTAAAGTGCTTATTTCCAGTGCTTTATTGTTCAGCGTCTGCCAGTGGGTTTAGGGCAACAAGCAACAAATTCTCTTAGAAGGGCTAAGTCGTCATCTGCTGTAAAACTAAGCCTCTTTATAGGGTCTTTAATATTGGAAGAGGTGGAATCCATATTTTGAGCCATATTTATTTAATTAAAACTAATCCCAGCTACTTAAATATCAAATTACCTAATAAAACTAATGTAATAATTCAAAACAATTCAAACATAGGCCATAAGTGGGCGTGCTATGTGCGCAAACTAGTAACCTAACTAGTACCCGATTCCGAAAATTGGAACCACGAAAAACATTAAAGAAAAAACAAAGATTATAATCTGTATGATATGTGGTATTGTGTTTAAAATTGGTCTTCTTGATATATCATTCTATTAAGATATTTTAATATTTTTAAAGAACTTAAAACTAAAATATCAATTTTGCCAAAGATTTACGACTCCCATAAAATTCACCCGTTTTCAATTTGGCATAACTTGAAATATCAGCTTATTGGTGTCTAGTTTATAATGCTGAGTTTATTAGTTTCATTTTCAATTCTAATTTTTCAGCCATATTTTATGGGTACTTTTATGTGCTATGAAGTCAAATACGTTTAACATGCCAAATTTTATTACAATATAAACTAGTTTAAGTAAAAATCATAGCCGGCTAAGTAAAAGGAAAAGTATTTTAAGTCAACGTCTCCTTTTTGCTGCTGCTGGTCTGGACGGGGCCTACTTTGTTTACGCGGAATCCGAACCTCGGTCTTCGGCCATATCATTGTCAATGTCCTACCGATTTGGCGAGTGTCTAAATCAACTCTTGCTCACGAGATATCCAGAGATACTTAGAGCATGAGCAGTGTGTGTGTGTCACTTAAGTGTGTGTCACTTAACTTTGCTGATCTATCGGTAACCGATGTTTCAACGTAGCTGGGCCGTTGCCCCTTATATTTCATATAACCGTCACATTTCAGGTGAAACTGTCTTGTATATCTATTCATTATAATTCCGAAAATACAGCAAGAGAAGGGATTATCATTTAGTTTGAAAATATCTTTTTAAATTACACACTTGAATCTCAGTTGTAGGCGTTTTTCACAAAAATGTTAAATATTGTGAATCAAAGCGACTGTGAAATTATAGCGTTTTAGACAGGGTGTCCCAGAAATAAGTGCAAGTATTTTAAGGCGTGGTAGATCTAGATAAAAGAAACATTTTTCCTCTTCATCGTTGTTCAAATAAGTCCAAAATAACTCTTGAAAATTTCTAAAAAAATGATTTTTTGCTAAAATTTTCAGAACTGGATCTTTTCTAGATTTTCTTCTTTGTAAATTTAATCTAATACCTATGTTGCCATATTATCAAAAAATTATGTTTCTTAAAAAAATTCCAAAAAATTTCGAATTTTCAATTTTTTTTTTTCAAAAAAAGCCTCATAGGCGTTTTTCTGGGGGTTTCGATATAATGTGACAAAAATTATTAAAAAAAAAATACGACAATAGTATGCAAAATACTTATATCTAATCCGAGCATGACATTGTATAGAAACATGTTTAAAAATATCGAGAAAACCATAAAAAAGCAAAAAAAAACTGCAAATAACTATAAAGAATCAAATTTGTTCGCTTTTCCTTAGTAACATGAGATCGTTCTCAGATTTCAACCATATAAAATCTACTAACAATAAAAAATAGGGACATCTGACCTACTTCTCCACTTTTTTCAGTATTTTAAATCGGTTTTGGTCTTTCAAACAATGACTTTGCAATTCAGAATAAATTTGCAATTTGTTTATATTTGCCGATTAGGGGAGATAGGATACATCTGCTGTTTTTATCGCTAAAAAATAGGGAGTAAAAAATCAAAAACTACAATTTTCGTTTGTAAAATGGACCTTATTGTCGATTTTTATTTTCAGCTGGGTTTATTTTAAGATTGGTATGGTGTTAAAGTTATTACAAATACGGAATACAGTACAGTTTAATTGGTAAGCAATTTTTTGCTGTTTCACATGGACC
Organism: Sitophilus oryzae; assembly: GCF_002938485.1. Taxonomy (NCBI): domain Eukaryota; kingdom Metazoa; phylum Arthropoda; class Insecta; order Coleoptera; family Curculionidae; genus Sitophilus; species Sitophilus oryzae. The sequence continues at coordinate 6,596,000 of NW_022146501.1, forward strand.
ATCCGCTCCATGTGAAACATCACTTGTGCGCTACTATTGCCCACGTATATTATAAAAAATATTGTAATAAAAATCTCAAATGAAAAACTAGATATACAGCGTATCGAACATTGTGTTACTCTGTATATTTAATATATAAAAGTTACAAGAAATTATGAATAAACTGATTTTTTTTGTATTTTAAATGACTATTTTAACACTTTGAGTCCATAAAACTAAGGAAGAACTACAAAAAAGACCATAAAACTCATTTTATTACCAATTTGATAGTTGGTTATTAATTTCCGTGAATATTGTGGCCTTGTTAGCTGTTTTATGGGATATAATGCTCGTAAACTAAATTAGATAACAAGACAGTTACAAGAAGTAATATGAATGTTAATATTTACATTAATTTTATAAACAAATATTTTACAAACACAAAAAAATTGCCTATCAATAAATGTTATTTTTTTGAAATTAATCCTACTTTTTTAAGAGTTTAATTTGTTTTTACGCTATTCATTTTGTTGGCCAGTTTGAGCAGTTAGGGTCAATAGGGCATATTAAATTTGCGAGTTTTTGTTGCCTAAAAATTGGAAAAAACTCAAGAGCAATACTTTTTATCGTAAAATGGAGCTTTTCGTCGATTTTAAAATGCTTTTGAAATTGAAAAAAGTTACAATAAATATTGAATAAAATTCATGTTTTACATGCAGTATTTTATTTGGAATTAAATTACAGATCTGAATATCTTTTCATTTTATTTAACCCTTGCTTGATATGTATAATAATTTTATACTCGTGGGACCGTAGTAACAAAACAGATATATATGTACATGTATATGTATAAATTTACTTTCTATTGATCAGTGGTTATTAAAAATATTTTACTATTAGTTTTTTACAGTTATATACTTATTGAAATATGAAGTTTAGATTATGAAAATTTATAAAAGATTATTTTTGATGCTCGATTTTAATAAATAAATAAGTAAATGCCTTTATTGTCAAAAAAAATTGCAATTTGTAGACAAAGGTAAAGTAAACAAACAAAGTAAACAAACAAGATACACAAACAAACAAACAAAAGATCTTACAAAACATTATACAAATAATATTTTCAGTCTTATTGTTTAAAATAAACATTTATAAATGTTTACAATGTCAAAGAATAAAAAAAAATAAAAATAATATTCAAAAATATTTATTTAGTTTATAGTAAATATCAATGACCTGAAAATAAATTTACAGCGTTTTCACATGCGACGGACCGTCCGTCGTGTTTTTTCAATATAACCGTCGAACAAACTCCGTCGGACGGAGCATACGCGCCCATGTGAAATTGTTCATAAAACTCATGGTACTTACTCGAGGTCACGGACGCTCCGTCGCGGACGGTCCGTCGCATGTGAAAGCGCTGTTATTTCAGTGTCATTGGTAAATATAGCAACAGCAAACATTAGACCAGTGTTTACAAGATCAAATTCGATTATCAAAATATAATTCATTTACGGCGTAGAAAGCCTTGTCTAGTAAATAAGAGTTCAATGCTTTGCGAAATGAAGAAAATGATGTTATGGATTTCAAATGGCAAGTGATTTTTTTTCAGTGCATTTTTTTCGAGTTGTATAATATTGAACTTTTAACTAACTCTGAGCGTGGGGTAGGTAGATAAAGATCTCGCTCCGCGTTCCGGAGTGGATAAGTGTGAGATGGCCTTTCTTGAGAAGCTGATACATGCTTATGTATTAGGCAAACGGATTCAAATATAAATAAGGAAGGAAGAGTTAATATTTTTAATTTTTTAAAAAAGTCCTGGCAATGAGTTCTGCTGTTTATCCACTGAATATCGAACAGCTCTCTTCTGGAGCTTGAAAATGCTGTCAAATTGAGTAGCGTAACACGTGTCCCAGAATGGAAGGGCATACCTGAGGTGGGACTCAAAAAGTGCATAATAAACAGTTCTAGCCACTGACAAGTTAAGCTCCTTAGAAACAGATCTTAATGCAAAACAGGCAGAGCTCATTTTTTTCGACAAAGCTTTGATATGCATGTCCCATTTCAGAGTATTGTCTACAACAAGCCCTAAGAATTTTACAGATTTTACGACGTCAATGGTGGTGTTGGTAAGTACAAAAGGCTGCAGCGAGTTTTTATACGACAAAGCTTTAGTTTTAGGAATGTTGAGACTCAGGAGGTTCCAATCGCACCAAGATTTAATGGTGATTAAGTCATTTGATATAATCCTATGAAGTACCGTGACGTCCTTGTTGCTCCAAGTGAAGCTAGTGTCGTCCGCAAAAAGACATATTTTGCTACTGATGTTTATGTTAGCAATGTCGTTAATAAAAATAAGAAACGTAAAAATGTCAGATTCACGAAGGAGCATTATGTTGTCCATTTATTCATGAATTAGAGATGAAATCGACATCATAACAACCACTTTTGACAGTTCTGTTTGACGTTTCAATTGACACATTTGAATGTGATTTGAAATGTTGCGGATTTGTTGTGCTTTTCTGACATTATTTTATGTTATTTATTATCTATTCTACCATGCATTGGTTTTATTTGGAACAGTTTATGTTGAACTTTTGACACAAAAAAAAACATTTCAAATTTATTATTTCACTATACTATCTATTTGGCCAACATGTTTAATTTATGTCAATGATAACAAATATTGATAATTACGATTCCAAATATCTCGAGAACCATTACCCGTATCGATTGTTATCAAGAGACTTTTGTTACATAAAAAACGTCGTAAATGTATATTTTTTTACTCAGTAGTTTTATACATGTACGGACGAAAAGTTATTACTTTTTTAACCAGTTAAAAAATATGTAGGTGGCGCCCTCTACAAGTAGGAGTCATATTGACATCAAAATCAAATTTATGATGTCCCACCCATCAATTTTCATCCAAATATCGACGTTAGTTCTGAAGTTATTTGGAAATGATCGAAATAAAAATGAAAATTCTACACCATGTATCTCCGAAACTAAGCATTTTAGGACATACATTTATACCAGCTGCAAAATAGGCTGCCAAAGTTTTCCGAGTACAATTCGGACCACCCTGTATTTTACTCAACCTGACAACAGAGCAGTGTCCAAAACAAATAACTTACATAAAAATTATACGAAGTTCTTACAAGTTAATTTTTTTTTATTATATATTATACCTTAACATGAATATAAAATTTATAAATAATTTACTAAATAAGTTCTTTTTCTTTTGTTCCAGAAAACATTCCACAACTTCTGCTCGTCGAGCAAGAACCGCACCCGCAACTGCGCCGCCGTGCCGCTGCGCCTCACCACCAAAAAGGCTCCGGATAATTTTTTAGGGCGAGGGGCGCCAACGCATCGTCCCCCAACGGTCGATGCGAAAACGTCCTCTAACAACGGCCGCTGGAACAGCACCAGATCCGCGAGCCACAAGTTCGCCAAGCTCAGCCCTCAAACCAGCCAGACGAGCTTCTCGTCGTCCAGGGCAGAGACCAGCCAGAATCTGATCAACAGAGACCCGTCAGCGATGCTGCCTGCTGCTATGCAACACTCGAATTCAAGCTGCGCGTCGCTGAAAAGCAAAGTGCTGAGACTGTTTAAGACTGGACTGACGCAAGGACTGTCTACTCCTGTTAAACTGACCAGGAGCTCGAATACTATAAGTAATTCTAGTTTAAAAGACACAGATGATATGGATTTGGTTTGTTCTGACTTAGTCAATCACATGCAGCAAGTTAATGAGTTGCTATAAGATACAGTTGATTAAGTTACGAAAAGTATGCATTGACAAACGTCCTTTAAAGCTGGAGTCTTACCGGATCAAGCTACAACTTCATCAAACTTAGTTTCCAGACCACCCAGACTAACTTCCCTTTATCCAGAGCTAAGACCAGCTAGAATCTGATCAACAAAGACCCGTCAGCGAGGTTGCCTGCGGGTCTACAACACTCGAATTCAAACTGCGCGTCGCTGAAAAGCAAGGTTCTGAGACTGTTTAAGACTGGACTGACCCAGAGACTATCTACTCCTATTAAATTGACCAGGAGCTCGAATACCATAAGTAATTCTAGTTTAGAAGACACAGATGATATGGATTTGGTGTGTTCTGACTTAGTCAATCACATGCAGCAGGTTAATGAGTAGCTATAAGTTACAGTTGATTAAGTTACGAAAAGTATGCATTGACAAAGGTCCTTTAAAGCTGGAATCTTACTGGATCAAGCCACAAGTTCATCAAACTTAGTTTCTAGACCACCCAGACTAACTTCCCTTCATCCAGAACTAAGACCACCTAGACTCTGATCAACAGAGACCCGTCAGCGATGTTGCCTGCTGCTCTGCAACACTCGAATTCAAGCTGCGCGTCGCTGAAAAGCAAGGTGCTGAGACTGTTTAAGACTGGACTGACGCAGGGACTGTCTACTCCTGTTAAATTGACCAGGAGTTCGAATACTCTAAGTAATTCTAGTTTAAAAGACACGGATGATATGAATTTGGTTTGTTCTGACTTAGTCAATCACATGCAGCAGGTTAATGAGTTGCTATAAGATAGAATTTATTAGGTTTTGAAAAGTATGCATTGAAAAGAGTCCTCTAACAGCCGCTGGACTAGCACCAGAAGCATTAAGTTTGCAAAACTCGATCAAAATCAGTCAATCAAGCATGTCGTCGCCCAGCTGAGACCAGCCAGAATTTGATCTACAGAGACCTATCAGTATCGTTTAACATTGCACTGATGCCCTATTTTACTACAACCCACTGGCATAAAGTATTTTCTGTGATTTGTAATGAATTGGTCTTCAGTGATCTCTTACTGAACAGACCACTATATTAGGATGGCCACAGAAGGTTATATCTATTTTATTTTTAATACCTTATAGGCTTGATGCTGCCACCATCGGAGAATATCGTAAACTCTTAAGAATATCGAAATTCTTAAACGACATGCCAATGCATAACTAAAAATAAACTTTTAAGTTCCTTAATAAAATGTTCTCTAACTGTATTATAAGGCTGGATTCACACTATGAGGCTATTTTGTTTTAGTTGTTCATTTCATGAAGAAAATAAAAATACATAATTAATAAGTTACATTATGTTTAAGTACTTAATTAAAAATAAAAAAATAGTCTGTCCAACGACAGAATACCTGACAGTGACAGTTGTTCTGTCATTGCTTGTATGTCATCAAATATATGTCGAATTCTTCCTTGACTCATTGGACAGACTTTACCTAATATGCTAATAAAACAGTCAATAAATTTCTCATTAAACTTCATTTATAAAAATGTAAAACCCGAAAAAGACAAAAGATAAAATATATATTGTAGCCTGATAGGGTAGATCTGGCTTAAGTAGTAGTTTTTTTTATAGAAAATTATTTAGAGTATTTTTAATTGACAAAATATAAATAAAGATAATTATATTGTTTTAACTCATTTAACGGAGTGAAACAAAAAAAATCTTACAAATATATGAATCCGAATATGATATTTAGAATACTTAAGATTTCATATTTTAAATCATACATGTATGGTAAGTTTAGTAGTGTAAAATACACAAAGCATTATGCAATGTATATACTATGTAAATAATTATTTTGCCACAAAAAAAATGTTTATAAATGTTTTTAATGTATAGGGTGTACTATGGTGATACTATATTATATTTTATTATTTTAAAAATGGTTCAAAGTCAAAGTTTTAAAAAGTACTTACTTTTATTGTTAAATAAATTAGTATCTAACACGCAATAATGTTTCAATATGTATTATATGTAGCATACGATCAAAAAAAAAAACAGCGTCAAAGACAGCTGGGGAATGACAATCGATTATAATTTTAGCGAGGTCAAGGACAAGTTTTATGTCAATTTTTAGTAAATGACGTCTTGAGATTGACCTTGACAAAAATGTCTCCCTCCCTCTTTGACGCCGTTTTTTTTCGATTATACGGTATATAACAATAATAAATTAAAATGAGTGTACAGGGTGGCGTAGGTTAATTCAAAGTACTTTTTAAAAATATAGAGAATTCTACAGGATGTCCCCAAAAAAAGTTACATATCAAAGTTGTGTTTTTTGTAATGGAACACTCTATATATTAATTGATTTTCGGATTCTGGGAGAAAAATAAAGGTGAGTTTTATTAAAGAAGCATATACCTAAAATCTAAGGATTTTGATATATATCACATTTTGTGAAAATGAAGAGTAAATTTAAAATTTCGTTTAAAAAACAGCTACCTAAATTTTAGTTTACCTTGTATAGCCTGATATTTAATTACAGTAACCATTGTATGTTAAACCCAATTGTAATTTGACCCGAAAAGTTATACAGATCGAGACAAAATGAATATGGAACATTAGTCACTTTTAAAAGCAAGTTACTCTTTTATTTTAAATGGAACATCCAGTATATTATTCCGGTGTTAAATGGAGAATTTATATATCTTCAAAATATTATTATGGTTGCCTACCCCACAGACAAAGAGTTTCCTAGATATTTTAATTTTTATGATTTTGCGTCAGTAGATCTTTATTATTTGAAAAATCTAGGGGTGGCTGTGATATACCTTTTGTTAATTTAACAAAAATTAAAGAATGTAGAGTAAAATAATCAACGGTAATAAAAAGATACACGTTTAAAACATATTTTAATTATTACAGAATTAAAACTAGATATAAACCTATAATTATTTAACAAAAATTAGCTAGATGAAATCAACTGCTCAAAATGCTTCCTTTTCTGTTAAATGCATAAAATGATTGTCTTTTCAAAAGGATCTTTTTATTTTAAAAGGCATATGTGGAGTTCTACCTCAAATAGCAGCTACAATAATTTCTCTCATGTTGTCGACAATAGTTGGTCGAGTTTTGTAAACACTGTCTTTAACATATCCCCATAAAAAAAATCTAGACTAAATAAAATCAGGAGCATTTAAGTATTCTATTAATTGGCGAAAGCACACTACATTCACCAACTAATAGAATCATATCAATTCTCTCTGATGTAGGATAAGTTTGCATTTTGGGCAAATTTCTGAGAATTTTTTTTTTATTTTAACTGACACAAAATGATAACTAGTTGTTACAGTTGGACTAATTAGACAGCTATGTTGAAGTAACTTCATATATATCACAGCCACCCTAGATTTTATCAAATAATAAAGATATACTCAGATCAAATCATATAAATGAAAATATCTAGGAAAATCTTGGTTTGAAGGGTAGACAACCTTAATAATATTTTGAAGATATATAAATTCTCTATTGAACACCGGAATAATATACTGGGTGTTCCATTTAAAATAACAGAGTAACTTGCTTTTAAAAGTGACTAATGTTCCATATTAATTTTGTCTCACCCTGTATAACTTTTCGGGCCAAATTTCAATTTGCTTTAACATACAATGGTTACTGTAATTAAATATCAGGCTATACAAGAGTTACTAAAATTTAAGTAGCTGTTATCGAAATTTAAAATTTACTCTTCATTTTCACAAAATGTGAAATATGTCAAAATCCTTAGATTTTAGGTATATACTTCTTTAATAAAACTCACCTTTATTTTTCTCCTAGAATCCGAAAATCAATTAATATATAGGGTGTTCCATTACAAAAAACATAACTTTGATATGTAACTTTTTTGGGGGACACCCTGTAGAACTCTCTATATTTTTTAAAAGTGCTCTGAATTAATCTACATAGGCTCACAAAATTTCATTTCAATATGAACTGTCGTTTTCCTTGGAGCCTCCGTGGCGTATGAGAGGCGCCACTCTGTACAGTTTTAAGTAATACCATAGAAATAAAAAATAAAATAAAAATATTTTACTATTATGTATTATATGAGTTATAATATTCTTGATGTGAAAATTCTGTCATCATAGCACACCCAGATTAATAAATAAAAGGACTTGAGTCTACGTGTGATAGATAGAATGATAGAGAAACCTAAACAAAGGCTTGTGAGCTAGATAGATTTTTACTCCAGCCCCTTTTTAAACATTTCCATGTGAATTTTTCATAAAACTATATGAGCTGTTCTAATTGTTAATGGGTGATTCAAAATGCTTAAACCCTAGATATGATATATGGAAAAAACTGTTATTCGTAATTCAAACTAAGAAATATAAGACACGTTTTTTTGGTACCTATCGTCGAGCAGAGAAATTAATCAAATAGGGCTGTTTATTGTTTTTTTTTTATTTTTTTTTTACTAAAATAATACAATTCATACGCCTAAGGGGTGTTCAGACTCTCAAGTCATTTGTGCAAACTTGTTTGCACAGGCCATTTTGTACAAAATTTGATTTTATTTACACAGTCATTTAGTTGGTGCTATTTTTTTAGCTTATTTTGTTATAATTCAGAGATATAAAAAGAACTCTTAATAAAATCACATTTAGTTTTATACAATTTTTATATTTTTTTTAAAATTTGGTAACCCTTATATTCTTATTTTATTAACTATTAGACATTGATAATGAAAATGTTATATAGACGTGTCTTTTATTTGTTTTAGTTGATTTGTTTTGCCTGATTTTTTAAATTTCTATGTTTATAATGCTATTGCAAACGTTCTTATCCTGTTTGATATTATTCGTTACAAAAATAATATTTTTTAATATTCTTTAGTTATACCCTTTGTACATTTCCAAAAAGATTCTATTAAATAAATCTATTTCTTAAATTTGTTACTATATATTTAGTTGATTTCTAAATGTATTGTTGCCAATTATGTGTCACCAAAAGAAGAAAGGATAGCATGTATATAAAATGGAAAATGATACGTAAATAAATATGTTTCATGTTTAAATCTGCCTTTTTTTCGTATACCTGTTCCCGATAATATGGTTTTCACAATAAAAAAAATAAATAAATGTATCTCAAAGTAGCACAGTATTACTAAATAATTAGGTGTCTAATAAAGCTTACTAAGTTTTTAACAAAATAAAGAGCATTTGAAATATATATATTTTTGTACTTTAGTACAAGAATGGTGAATCAGGGTATGATATCAGATTATGATAAAATAGAATTACTGTAAAGTTAAAACAATTCAGGAGGATTTTGAAAACATATATTGTTTTACGAAAGAATTGAAACACCATATGTTAAGAAATAAACAAAAGTCTTGTAAAAAATAAAGTTAAAAATAATTATTATTAGCTCTCTCTTGGTCATTACACCTCTTACCGCGAATGGTCTTGTAAGCTGAAATGTCCAAAATACTTATACTGAGCTGCTTATATCGTTCTGAAAGAAACAGAATTCTTTTCGAGCTAACGACTTCGGACAACGAAAAAGAACGACAATCAGTATCGTTTTTTGTTGGTCTATTCAGGAGGACTTTAAGCCACCTTTAGAGCAAAAAATGTTTTAATTATATCGGGGAATATAGATGAATAGGTGGATATATAGAAGTATAATCAAGCTTAACCTTAAGGAAAAGTCTAAAATGTTAAAGAGAAATAAAAGATGATATATTAAAAATCACTGTCATTTTCTTACAATACCATAGGATCGAAAAAAAACGGCGTCAAAGACGACTATAAGTCATTTACTTATCCCGTACTCTTCTTTATTTTTTAATGCTACGTTTACTGCCTATTGGCCTTAAGGAGGCGAATAAAAATGATTTTTAAATGGTATAGTTTAAAACTCGAGAAAAAATATATATTTTTTTAAAAAGATTTATGTGTGGAGACGTTCTATCTTTTTTTTAATGTTTTTATAATTGATGTGTGTGGTGCCCGGTGGCGTAGAGGTAGAGGCTCTCGTCTACCAATCTCAAGGTAGTGGGTTCGAATCCTACACCCGGCATTTTATCAGCCGACTATTTTTATTAAAATAAAAATAGTTTGGGTACCTAGGTCGACTCAGCCTTAAATTTGGGATTCACAATCCTGAGGTAATAATAGGCGGTTGAAGCGTAGTGCTAACCACATTACCTTCCTTGTATACCGAACGGCTCTAGTATAGCAACGGTACTGTATAGTATATATACGGGAGCTATTATTATACAGGGTTGTTCACCACATACGACACGGAGTATTGTAGCTAAACGATGAGATTTTTACAAATTGTAAGTTTTGGGTTCGATGAAGGACTATTAGAGGTACAATTTAAAAATAATTTTACAAGATACAGAGTGTCCCAAATAAGTAAAAAATATCAAAGTTGTATTTTTTTAAATGGAACACCCTGTATATTATTACATTTTTAGTTTCTACGATTAAAATAAAGGTAAATTTGATAAAGGTTTATTATACTTACACCTTACCGTTTTTGAAATATTTTCAATTTTGTGAAATTGCAGGAAAAATTTTAAAGCTTCATTTCTCCAAGGGTATCAAAGTTTTTAATACTAAATATTTACTGAAGTTTATTTACTGATCAATTATTGTGTTGCAATAATAAAAATAATACCACCTTATACAGAGTGTCTAAAAATTTATTTTAAATAATTATTAGCTTCAAACGGCAATAACTTGTTTAATTTAAATAGAACATCCTGTATATTTTACGAGAATCAGATGCACAATTTAATTGTCTATCAAATTATATTATACCATTTTTTACCTATCTCTTTAAGTTTCCGTAGAAAATTTATTTTCTTGTAATTTAGAACTTATTTATCAATATATCCATGGACTATTGACATTTTAGATTATTTTTAAAGATGTATCAAATTTTTAAAGAGTACAGATACTAATATTGTCGATATAATTCGTTTATTTCATTAAAAAATAAAAAAAAACTGTTCAAATATTTGTTAAAGAGGACCAATTAATATGATCCAGTATTCAAACTACATTAACTGACTGTTTGCATTGATTAATAATAATTGCTCCAAATACTAAAAAACTGAATTTTGTATGGGCATTAGACAGTGTGATAAAAAGTAACACCTTAAAAATGATATTTCATTTTTTAATAAAAGCTTATTTATAACAACAGAGACTAATTTGATAACTTATTATTATATTGATTTCTGACTAAAATCCACATTTATTTATAATAATTTATTAACGAACACAATTAAGTATGTAATTAATTAGTATATGGGCGGAAATAATGGTGTTATATTTAATTAATGGTATACTCTTTTATAAAGATTTAAATAGTTTTCTTTTTATACAAATGGGCTAGTAATATTATCGTTTTGCTAAAACGATAATATTACTAGTCTGTACATTTTGTACATTTGTTGCTTTAAAAACAATCTAAAATGTCAATATTCCATGGATATATTGATAAATGAGGTCTAAATTATAAGAAAATGCATTTTCTACGAAAACTTGAAGGGATAGGTAAAAAATGGTATAATACAATTTGATAGACAATTTAATTGTGCATCTGATTCTCCTAAAATATACAGGGCATTCCATTTAAATTAAAGAAGTTATTGCCGTTTGAAGCTAATAATTATTTAAAATAAATTTTTAGACACTCTGTATAAGGTAGTATTTAAAGAAGTTATTGCCGTTTGAAGCTAATAATTATTTAAAATAAAGTTTTAGACACTCTGTATAACGTAGTATTATTTTTATTATTGCAACACAATAACTGATCAATAAATAAAGTTCATTAAATATTTAGTATTAAAAACATTGATACCCTTGAGAAATGAAGCTTTAAAAATTTTACTGCAATTTCACAAAATTGAAAATATTTCAAAAACGATAAGGTTTAAGTATAATAAACCTTAATCAAATTTACCTTTATTTTAATCGTAGAAACTAAAAATGTAATAATATACAGGGTATTCCATTTAAAAAAATACAACTTTGATATTTTTTATTTATTTGGGACACTCTGTATCTTGTAAAAATATTTTTAAATTGTAGCTCTAATAGTCCTTCAACGAACCCCAAACTTACAATTTGTAAAAATCTCATCGTTTAGCTACAATACTCCGTGTCGTATGTGGTGAACAACCCTGTATAATTGATGTGTTAATTTTTAAAATGTTTTATGTCAGTTTTTAGTAAATAACGTCTAGAGATTAATCTCGCCGAGATGATCATCGATTGTCACTCCCCAGCCGTCTTTGACGCCGTTTTTTTTTCGATCATACGGTATAATAAATCATTTTTTATTTTCATTTTGTCTCATCTATTCCTAGGTAATTTATAGTTGAATTAATGATAGCAATTGTTAGAGTAACTATGTTGTTTAGTATTAATACAAAGGCTTGTCAAAAGTAAAATTCGTAGCTTGTGTCATAAGAATTTGCAAAGAATTTTTAAAAACCACAAAAAATTGCAAGGTGATGGTACTCCTGTATCAATTTTAGCGGAAGCTCCAGAAGCAACTACCCATTTATTTTGCCCTTGAAGTCTACAGTACATTACAAAAAAGTGTTCTACTGATGGAACAAAATTATTTTATCCCACTAATGGATAAATATTAGTTTAAATGCCTCATATGAGTGGGTAAAGATCCCATTATTATACGATTGTGGATAAAATATTTAATATATTGGAGTTTTTAACCAAAAAAACGGCATTTTATAGGAAATTTATGTTCATTTTTATCACAAATTGCCACTCATTAGTTCCTATCTCGTGAGATATATTATTTCTGGCCCACAAATATTGTTGAAATATTAAGGTAAACCCATTAAATAAAAAGCATGCGGCAGGTGTAGAATACTGAATTGAAACATTGTTCTCGATTTATAAATGTACTTTAAAACACAAAAAATAAGCAAGTAATTATACCGGGTGCATCTCAAAAGTGGCCCACCCCTATAACCTTTTTACTTTTTCAGATAAAAAACGAGATTTGGTATGTCAGTATAAGATATAAATTAGGATTTATTGGACGTATTCATTTGTTTTTGGTCGCTTCCTGTTTCAACGGAAATAACTACAACTTTTGATTTTTAAGTGACACCCTCAGTATTTTTTACTTTATTTGATAAGAAAATGACACTCTGAATAGAATGACATAGCATATGTCAACTTTTGACATTTTCGCATATGGTTTATTTGAAATTGTAACATGCGGTTCATAACGACAATTTGACTCGAAATACCAAGGGTGTGGTACCAAATTATTCGTAAAAAATGCTTTTCCAAATATGCTAAAAAATGCTTGCCTTGTTCCATTTCAAAAATTGAGATATGATTAAAAATACTATTTGGCATCTTTTAACCGGCCAGGAAGGACAAGACACAAAAAACATTAGACGATCAAATCTATTTTTCCAAGGCTCCAAAGGCTAAAAATTAATGTTTTTAACACAGCCATGACACTCTAGATTGACATTTAAAATAAGATTTTTTTACGCAAAATGTCGAAAGTTGACAAATGACATGTCATTCTATTCAAAGTGTCATTTTCTGTCGGTAAAAATATACCGACTGTGTCATTTAAAAATCAAAAGTTGTAGTCATTTCCGGTGAAACAGAAAGTGACCAAAAACAAATACGTCAATCAATCCTAACTTATGTCATATATTAACATACAAAATCTCGTTTTTTTATCTGAGTAAATCAAAAAATTATAGAATTGAGCCACTTTTGAGACACACCCGGTATGAAATATATCATATGTAATTATTATCGGGTATGTAATTATCATTGTCATATTATATTCTTTTAATGGACATGTATATAAACATAACAAAGATATTCTCCGCAACAAAAACATCATTGTTTATAATGATATAGACGAAAAAGAAAAACAATTTAAAAAACATGTATCCATCTCCTGCTTACTTCACGCTACTGGATAAAGAACGCGTCAGAAATCTAAAAATAATCGTTCAACTTAAAGTGAAGTTTCCTCCAAAACGCTATAGTTTCAAAAATAAAATAAAACACGACTGATACCGCTTTAAAGTCCTTTTGCTCTAAATAATAAAAGATCTATCCAATTTTCCAGCGCGTTCGTAAGTCTCTAATTCGATCACTTTTATCGTTCTCTAGACTAAAACCAAACCTTCTATTTCATTCTGAGACGACCTAATTTTTAAATGACAATGGGTGGTTAAACACAACATGCTACTTGTGTTGGTGAACTAATGGATTAGATTTAATCAGAAAACTATAAGAAAGTCCCATAAAATTAATCGTATTCTTAAAATACACTGACCGGGACGAAAAACACCTTAAAATTTTCAAATAAATTTAATATCAATTAAACTATTGAAGAATTACATGTTATTATTGACAAAAAATTAGCGTCGGGAGGCACGTATACCGTGCTGGCAACTGTTACTTTTAGGTCGGCATTTACATGTGTGGAAGTAAATCGCATAGGGACCTTATTAAGTCGGAGTGAGAGAAATGCGACCAACAGACGCGACGCGCGACGGTGTGCTGTTGCGGCGTTGCCGATACGCCTTTCCCTATCAAGTAAAGTAAAATCACGATCGCAAACCGCTTATTTTTAAAAGACTTTTTTTTCAAGAGATATCTAGATAAAATCATTAGGTTTGTAATGTTTCTGAGCATCTGAAATGGAACTATAAGGATATCGTTAAAGTGTCATTTTTTTATAACGAGAAAACGTCAGTAATCGCGATAATTTAAAAACTCAACTTTTTAACACTTAACAGGCCATAACTCAAGAACCACTTTAGATATTGAAACTTTTTTTTATTTTCAAGATCGGATATTTTACAATATGTTTACATAAGAAAAATTCGATAAGGTTGTTTTTTTTATTCAAAAATTGTAAACAATCCATCCATTTACTTTTAGAGCATAGCAATTTTTAGCAATCGTGTAATTTTTTTATTGATAAAGATTTTCACATACTGTCTACAGAGAAAATACAGCAGAAATATTAACAAAGTTCTTGAAAAAACTACAATCTATTATTTCTAATAGATTTCGAGATATCGATTTTTGAATTCATAGTTCTAATAGCGCGACCACTATCGAACACCCACTCAATTCCACTTATTTTTACCAAAAATGCAAGTGTTTCTAGCTTGCACTTAAAAAAAATCAAGCTATAGGGAAAATTACAACGACTCGTTAATAAATAAACAAATCAAGTATCACGAGACGTAATTAAATCGTGAAGCTGAACGCATGACGTACACCTTTCCTTAGAACTTTAAGTACTGACAGAGGTATTGATTGGGTCGACCGGTCAACTGCGACAAATCTGCTATATCCCCTTCCACGTCTCTTAGCGATGTGCACAGTTTCTCGGTTTATTTCATACGTTTGGCAACATGTTTACTGTCCTCTCTTTGTTCAGTACATTATAAACGCATTGTACTCTTCTTACATACGGAAATCTCGACCCAAGACTAACCTTTGCCAGCCCTTAGTATAGCCGCCCATACTAAAATATGTTAATAAAAAGTTGGTAGGCAGTTCTTTTAGTTTCAAAGTAAAGGAATTTTTCTAATTTTTTTTATCTCAAAAACTGCGACTTTGACTGATTTTGATGTTATTACAAATTTTGTTCCAAATATTATTCCTAATCTTAAATTGAAAACCGCGTTTCGCTAGCAACTGTAATTTTGGAGTTACGATTTTTTAAATTTTTAACCCCCTCCCATACCCCTTACCAACCTCCCACCACCACCAAAAACGAATGGCCAGATTCTCGGGTGCCACAGTATTTTTGTGCCAAATTTGGTTAAAATCGGTTTAGCGGTTTTTGAGTTATCGTGTTACAGACAGACGGACAAAAAATCCAGCGGCTATCAATTTTTTTTAAGAATCAATATTTTTTTTTTAAATTTTCAAATTTGAATAACTCGGTTATTTTGGACTTACCAAGAAACAATAATACGAGCCCTAACAACTATATGTTGGGACAAGGTCATATTTTGGAATTATTGCCCTGGTTTTTCAAAACGACTGCAAAATACATATATAATATATGTTTAATTTTTTAAATATAAACATAGCCATATATCCTAAACAACTTGACAATATTTTTATGAATTTGTAAATTAATCCATATTTACAGTAGCGGATTTTGTTCATAAAAGTTCAAATTTTGACAACTAAATGTTGGGACAAGTATTTTTAAATAATTAATATCATCATAGGCGGCTTTGCTATAAACGTCACAAATGTCGTAAACTGTTTACTTTAGCATTGACAGCTTGTAAGTGACTCGAAACTTTGAGTAGTGAGATTTACTGTAAGTAATTTTAATTTTTTTAATTTTCAAGTTTGTTAATTTAATTCAAAGTAATGGTCCGTGGAAAAGCTACAAATCAAAAACTACGCGAAATTATCATTCGTCAATACAGTACGGGAAAAACAATTCGAAAAATTTCTTAATATAATAAAAAAATACGGCGAATCTGCCAATATAGACACGTTAGAGGTAAAAGTTCGGGAAGGCCAAAAGTTGTATCTGAGAGACTTACGAAATTTAGTAAAAATTTGCAAGTCTGCGAGAAGAAGTACTCTTCGCGACTACTGTAACTGGTTTAAATATATCAAGAGAATGTTGCCGAAAATACATCCATAAATGCGGTCTGGGGTTCTACGAGGCATGTTTTTTAAGTAAGTACCGTTTTGGAATTAAAAAAAAACGTGCAAAGATATCGCAATAATTTTATTTTTACATGAAAGCCTGTACCTTAATCTACTTTTTTACATAATTTCCGTGAATATTGAGGTACGTGTCATAACGTGGCACCAGTTTTTCAATACCCTCCTCATAAAATTCTGCCGCCTGACTGGTTAACCACTGTATCACAACTGTTTTGACTTCGTTATCGTCTTGAAGACGCTGACCGCCCAGGTGTTTCTTCAAGTGCAGGAATAAATGGTAGTCACTGGGCGCCAGATCAGGGCTGTATGGAGGATGATCTAGAGTTTCCCATTTAAAAGATTTGATGAGATCTTTGGTCCGATTAGCCACATGTGGACGGGCATTGTCATGCAGCAAAACAATACCCTTACTCAACTTGCCACGTCTTTTGTTTTTTGGATTGCACGGCGCAGATTGTTCAATGTCTCACAATAAGATGCTGCATTGATTGTCTCATTACGAGGCAAAAACACTAGCAATACTCCTTTTCTGTCCCAAAAAACTGTGCACATGATTTTCCGGGCAGAAATTGTTTGCTCAAACTTTTCTTAACACTGTTTTGGGTGATGATGAATGTCGCCATTCCATGGACTGTTGTTTCGATTCTGGTGTGACGTAGGCCACCCATGTTTCGTCACCAGTAACAATTTCGTCTAAAAAATCTTCACCATCATTGTGGTACTGCTCAAGGAAAGTCAATGCACTGCCTAAACGTTGGGTTTTGTGCAAATCCGTCAACATTTTCGGAACCAAACGTGAACACAATTTCCGGCAATTCAAGTTCTCGGTCACAATGCGATACAAAACACTACGAGAACATTGAGGAAAGTAGTCGCACAATGATGAAATTGTATAGCGTCTGTTTTCTTTCACCTTTTCGTCCACTTTCTGCACCAAATCTTCATTAACGACCGAAGGACGCCCACCTGTTCTTCATCATGCACATTTGTGCGGCCATCTTTAAATGCTCTCACCCATTTCCTTACCATTCCATCACTCATAATGTTTTGTCCGTAAGCTTCACAGATCTCACGATGAATATCGATCGGTTTTACGCCTTTAGCACTAAGAAATCGTATGACAGCCCGTACTTCACAATCGGCGGGGCTCACGATTGTCGGAGGCATCTTAAACACTCAATAAACAACGTATACAATGAAGAATGAGACTGTACTGGCGTCTGTGCATAGACAAGAGATGTAGGTAACCAGCGCGCATGCGCGGAACGCCGACCGTAGCGCTGCGGCGGCGGAATCGCAAAACGGTACTTACTTAAAAAACATGCCTCGTACATGGTAAACTTTATTTTGTGTGGATAATCAATTACCTGAAGATTATTGATACAAATTCTTATTTAGGCCAAAGAAAAACCGCTACTGATAGATATTTAAAAGAAAAATCGCTAAAATTGGGCAAAATCTAAATTATCTTGGACACAAAATGATTGGAATAAGGTCATATTTAGCGACGAGTCTAAATTTGATGTTTGCGTTGGGGATCATCGAAAACGAATAATACGAAATAAAGCAGCACCTTTCATAAAGATTGCTTAAAGAGAGTTGTTAAATTTCCTAAGGGGATTATGGTTTGGGGTTGCATGTCAGCAAGAGGTTTGAGCAAATTAAATTTTATAGATGGCACTGTTAATGCCCAAAAATATCAAGATATACTTTGAGAACTCACTTTTGCCTAGTGCTCAAGAATTGTTTCTAAACGAAGACTATATTTTCCAACAAGATGGAGCAAGGTGCCATTCAGCAAAATCAACTAAAAATTGGTTCCGTAATAATAATATAAAAGTTCTATCCCATCCTGCAAGCAGTCCTCAATGTTATAGAAACTGTGTGGCATAAAATGAAGCTATATTTAAGAAACCACCCTCAACGAACAATTTTTGATTTGCGGACAAAACTGCAGGAAATTTGGGATAATTTTTCTCCTCAAATGTGCCAATCTTCGGTAAATACAATGCCATTAAGAGTGCAGGCGGTAGTTAAGGCGAAAGGTGATGTAACTCCGTATTAAACAAATTTCTTGTTGTGCTGTCCCAATATATAGTTGTCAGCAAATTTGGCTTGATTTTGGCAAAATAAGCTATTATAGTCTGTGAAACGATTAACTTTGAATTTGATAGTTCCGGCGGGCTTTCCTAGTGCTAATTTTATTCAGTTAGCAACTTGCGGCCATGCTGATGCAATGCCGTCTCTAATAGAACAGTCACGAATTTTATGACGTCACTCTAGTTGGATACTACGGATTAATAAATATGTTGTAGAATACATGGAAAACATAATTATTCCTCGTATATGTAATTTTATGGATTATATGATTAATAAAATAAATAATCATATGACACAACACTGATGAAGGCTATAAACGTTAGCTATAACGTTTTTTTTTTAAACCAAAAAAAATTATGAAAATTTAATCAGCGTTTTTCCCGAACCTAAATCCCAAGAAAATCAAAAATTTTAGAATAATTTTACATATAAAATGACAGCGATCTTTATTTCATAGCCATCGCTGACGTCTTTTTTTCTATCATATTGTATTATTTGCAAATATAAGTTTTTCAAACATTGATGCTTTCAAAATATACATATAAATTTTGTGAATGCAAATAATAATATATCACTATTAGTAGATATTGAATGTTTTTTTTTTAAATTAGATCGATTTTCAAATCCCAAAATTTAAAATATATTTTACATTTTACCCATTATCTTATGTACCTATTCATTATTTGTATATTGTAAAACATTTGCTGCATTTGTATGGTTCATAGTTTATTTGCCAAAGTATTTATTACTATAAATAGGTTTGATGATAGGTTTTCGCATTTGTTTAGAAACTTTTTTACCTCTTGTGTTTTTTTGATAAAACTCACCGATTAGAAATTAAAAAATAAAATGTAAAGCATTACATGTCAGGACAAAAAACATTTTTAGATTAAGAGTCTAGTGATAATAACGATAATAATAATCATCTAGATAATAACGTATTGCAGTAGAGTAATGTAAAATAAAATAATATTAGGAACATCCTAAAAAGTAACAGCGGCCGACTAGATTTTTTCCTAAAAAAATTACAGCAGCCCACTAGATTCTTTATCAGAAAATGTTTTTTGTCCTGACATGTAATGCTTTACATTTTATTTTTTAATTTCAAATTGGTGAGTTTTATCAAAAAAATACAAGAGATAAAAAAGTTTCTAAACAAACTAAACTATCCAAATTAATTTTTTTGCATGTGTTTGATAAGATTTTTCTTTAAATTTCGTTAACAAGAATGATAGGGGTAGTTTATTTCAACCCCTTCCACTCATTTTAAAAAAGTTAAAAAATTACCAGAAAGTGTGTTTTCATAACACTAATGCTTCCATAAAATTTTATTAGTCTATCTCTTTTCGTTTTCAAGATAAAAAATAAGAACATTATTTTTCCGCCATCTTTGTACCGCAATATCTCCCTAATGGTTGACTTTTGACCCAACGTTTATGAAGCAAACTACCCTTTATTTTGAACAAGGAATCACCCCCTGAAGTTTTTCGCATTTGTTTTGAAACACCCTGTATAAAATCCTTAAGTGACTGACTCACTGATTAATCACGATCCTGCTCAAACCACTCAACGTGAGCAGCTCAATTTTGGCATACAGGTTGATTGTAAGGTGTAGAGGTTCGATAAGAAGGGATTTTTCGAAATTCCAGTTCCAAGGGGGTTCAACCCTCAAATATTACAACATTTTTTTATTTAAAAAACGGTCAAGTTTCCGAAAAAACGCTTAAACACGTATATTTTATTTTGTTTTTTTACATATTTTAAGATTTTTTAAAAATGTATACAAGGTGTTTCGACAAATCTGGTCATTGATTAATTACGATCCTGCCTAAAGCGCTTGACGTAAAAAGCTGATTTTTGGAAAACGGATTGACCTTAGGGTGTAGAGGTTCGATAAGAAGGGATTTTTCGAAAATCGCATTCTAAGAGGGCGAAACCACCCCTCAAATATTAGAATATATTTTATTTAAAAACCGGTGAGTTTTTCGGAAAAACTCTTAAACACGTATATTTTATTTTGTTGTTTTACATATTTTAAGATTTTTTAAAAATGTATACAGGGTGTTTCATAAAATATGACCATTGAGTAATCACGATTCTGCTTAAACTGCTCGACGTTTAAAGCTGATTTTTGGTAAACGGATTGACTGTGGGGTGTAGATGTTCGATAAGGTTTCTCGAATCCCAAATTCCAAGAGGGTGAAAACGCCCCTCAAATATTACAATATTTGTTATTTAAAAAACGGATAGTCTTTCGGGAAAACGCTTGGACACGCATAATTACTTTTGTTTTTTAACATATTTTGAAATGTTTTAAAAAATCATACAGGGTGTTCCAAAAAGTTGGGTAATCGATTAACCACGATTCTGCTTAAACTGCTTGACGTAAAAAGCTATTTTTGGCAAATGGATTTTTCGAAAGTCAAATTCCAACGAGACCAAACTACCCCTGAAATATTACCAAGTTATATAATAATATCGCCATATTGTTTTTTCTCATGCTCACATAAATGTGAGATAATTTTATCCAGATTGTATGTTAATGGAAATTCTTGCTTTGCTTTATCATCACCATTACAAATGACTAATTCGACGCGAACGAAGTCGCGGGTACAGGTTAGTTAGTTATATAAAACCACTAACAAGGAGAAAGTCAATTTTAAATACAAATAGATATATTTCCAGTCTTAAAAAACAAGTACCTATCTATGAATCTCCATCATTTCCACACTATTGGCTTTGCTACAACCACGTGTCTAGCACTAAACGAGTGTTCTATTTATCTGAAAAACGATTTTCTCGACAAAACCCTTCGAGAAGTTCTTTCTTGTCGTTTACTTCATAACCCGTTTCCTCATATCTTACCAAGTTTTCCTAAAAAAACAACAACACATCGGTAAATATTCGTAGCCATCTTGACTATAGAGGCCTGAGACTTAAATTCATGACATCACAAAAGTAGATACGAATATTGCAAACTGATATATGAAAATATAAAGTTTGTTTTTTGCTTGAATCTAATGTTTAGCGGAAAATAAATATGTTTTTGAAGCTCATCTACCTATATCTCTTCCTGAGATATACGTAGATAATATAGATTATTTTTTTCTTTGAATCTACAAGTTAAACCGTCACGTCAGGTAAAATTTAAGCATTAAAGGCAATGCTAGTCCAAGAATATATTTTGTTTTGTTGTTTGCCATGGACTTCAATTAAAAAAAATACCTGTTATAAACGAAATATTAAAAGTTTACAGAATATAGAAAATGAAGCATCAAAGCGTCCAAAAGATATTAAACTTCTATTTGTAGATTGGAGAATATAACCTACAACTTCTATTTAATATTTAGTCACATATAAAATACACCAATTAATTAAGTCTATTAATGTGACGTGACTGAATCTCACGTGCCAGTACAGTTAAGTAGAGGTGGGAATTCTAGTTCCTTAGTTCTAGTTCCTCCAGAAAAATAGTTCCTTGAACTAGGTCTTTAGTTCACAATAGTCCCGACTAACATTGACATCCTCGTTACTTGCTAATTGATGGGTTTCGTTGTGTCAGTCAGAACTATTCACAGTAGAGGTGGGAATTCTAGTTCCTTGGGAGGAACTAGTTCCTTAGTTCTAGTTCCTCCAAAGGAGTAGTTCCTTGAACTAGGTCTTTAGTTCACAATAGTTCCCGACTAACATTGACATCCCCGTTACTTGCTGATGGGTTTCGTTGTCAGTCAGAACTATTCACAGTAGAGGTGATAATTTTAGTTCCTTGGGACGAACTAGTTCCTTAGTTCTAGTACCTCCAGAGGAATAGTTCCTTGAACTAGGTCTTTAGTTCACAATAGTTCCCGACTAACATTGACATCCCCGTTACTTGCTAATGAGTTTCGTTGTCAGTCATAACTATTCACAGTATGATCTGTATAATTTTTATAGTGTACGAAATATAACGAGACGTGTAATTGTGTATGTTAAAAACATATAGATAAGTTTTATTGCAGATAAAAAAAATAAAAAAGAAACTCAAATCAGAGTTTAAAAAACTATATCACAAATCAATTGGAGCAAATAATACGAAAATTTTACGAGAAATTGAATTTTTCCTCACTTCAAACTTTTTGTTTTTGTCTAAAAATTCACAATATCTACTTCGTTTTATAAGATATTTCTTAATTTTAGGGACCTAAAGTGAAACATTCCCATAAAATATTCAAAGAACAAACTTATAATCAAAAACAGTATCCACGACAATTTTCTGTGGTAATTACACCGGCTGTGGCAATAGACAAGGCCGAATCCTATCCTCCTCGTTCCTCTAGTTCCTTTAGGTCCGGATCAGATAACATACGGCTGGCACTCCCCACTCCCCACTTAGCATCGGGCTACGATAACACTGGCCGATCCGTCACCGTCGCATATTATTATACAGGGTGTCTCAGATTTTAATCGGGAAAATTTAATAGACGATAGAACTTGCAAAAATATAACAAAAAGTTCATATCAACTTGTAAGATTTAAAGCTTCCTTTTCGAAATACAGGGTGTTAAAGTTACTTAAAAAAGAAAAAAAATTAATGTATTTGAAAAACTATTTATTCGATTTTGATATAACTTGACCCGTTTATAATACTTACTATGGGACTTAATTTGATGTAATTAGATTTAAGTTTAATGGCCAGGGGCGGCGGTGAGGCATCACTGTTAAATTATTTTAAAGAAAAAAATAGGCACGCCACTGCTTTTTTAGAAGTTTAATATTATTTTTTGATTTAGTAATTAAAAATATATTTTTTTGTCTCCTGACTTTTTTGTCTATCTTGCTTACTTCTTGCGAAAAAAATTAAATTCTAATTGGTAATTAATATTATAATTAGGATTCTAATGGTACCCTGTATCTCGAAAAGGAAGCTTTAAATCTTACAAGTTGATATGAACTTTTTGATTTATTTTTGCAAGTTCTATCGTCTATTAAATTTTCCCGAATAAAATCTGAGACACCCTGTATATCGGTCACAGTCGCGATCCCGGAATAGGTCCTGAGGAACTAGTTCTTTAAGAAACCAGGAACTAGTTCCTTTCATTCCGGGGTCGAAATAGTTCATTGGAACTAGTTCGTTCACGAACAACACACATCTACAGTTAAGCCTCTACATTCACGTAGGCCATGGCACATTACATATTAACGTTAAGCCCTGTTCACACATTTCTGGGCGACGTCGATTTGATCCTTGTAGCGTCGCGACCTGTGTTTAAATCAATTTGCAGCAAGGAAGTTATTAAGTATGGTGTGAAGATTTTGGGAGCTACTTTTCAACAGAGTTCGAGACCGGTTAAAGAAGATTGTAAAGTAATGGTTCCCGGAACTAGTTCGTCGCAGGATGTAAAATTAAATGTACGTTGTTAGTAAACTTTAGTAAACTGCATAATTTTTGTTTTATAATTTCGTTCTGCTTTTATTGAGTTACGAAAGTTATGCAACTGAATAATTTAGATTTTATAATTTTATTCTCGTTTTTAATATGTTTATTATTCTACTTTTATTGCAGATAATATACAGGGTGTTCCTTAATGACAAATTAATATTTACGGGTGTGATTCTTGGACCTATTCTAAAAGAAAAACTTCAAATATGAATGTATGTCCTAAACATCTTAATTTCTGCGATACAGGGTGGTAAATTTTTCTAAAAAAACCTTTTTTTCATTATAACTCTAGTTTTATTACAGACTAGCGTGTACCCGCGACTTCGTTCGCGTCGAATTAATCATTAATTTGTAATGGTGATGATAAAGCAAAGCAAGAATTTCCATTAACATACAAACTGGATAAAATTTTCTCACATTTATGTCAGCATGAGAAAAAACGATATGGCGATATTATTATATGACTTGGTAATATTTGAGGGGTAGTTTCATCTCGTTGGAATTTGACTTTTGAAAAATCCGTTTGCCAAAAATAAGCTTTTTACGTCAAGCACTTTAAGCAGAATCGTGGTTAATCAATTACCCAACTTTTTGAAACACCCTGTATGATTTTTTAAAAAATTTCAAAATATGTAAAAAAAGAAAATAAATTATGCGTGTGCAAGCGTTTTCCCGAAAGACTAACCGTTTTTTTAAATAACAAATATTGTAATATTTGAGGGGCGTTTTCACCCTCTTGGAATTTGAGATTCGAGAAACCCCTCCTTATCGAACCTCTACACCCCACAGTCAATCCGTTAACCACCCTAAATTCAGTCCGTTTTCAAAAAATGAGCTTTTTACGTCAAGCGCTTTAAGCAGGATCGTGGTTAATCAATGACCAGATTTTTCGAAGCACCCTGTATACGTTTTTAAAAAATCTTAAAATATACCCCACAGTTAATCTGTTTGTCAAAAATCAGCTTTAAACGTCAAGCAGTTTAAGCAGAATCGTGATTACTTAACGGTCATATTTTATGAAACACCCTGTATAAATTTTTAAAAAATCTTAAAATATGTAAAACAACAAAATAAAATATACGTGTTTAAGCGTTTTTTCGGAAACTTAACCGTTTTTTAAATAAAATATATTGTAGTATTTGAGGGGTGGTTTCGCCCCCTTGGAACTGGAATTTCGAAAAATCCCTTCTTATCGAACCTCTACACCCTAGAATCAACCTGTATGCCAGAATTGAGCTTCTTACGTTGAGTGGTTTGAGCAAGATCGTGATTAATTAGTATGTCAGTCACTTAATGATTTTATGTATTATAGATATTATATCAATTTTGAAAAGAACTATAAAAAATACAAATATAAAAGTCTACAATTTCATTATAAGTTTTATATAAAATTTGAGGTTTTTATGTAGTTTTTTCGAATTTATTGACCACAATGTGACCGTACATAAATCGGACCAATTATTTTTTACGAGTTCAACGGTAATATAATGCAGCCGCAAAGGACAAAAAGGGATAAATCAAAAGTTAGGCCAGGAAATGGTTTGTCATGTTTTGTGTGTTTCAGAAGTTTATGCTTTTTGTTCGTGTTATTGGGTTAATACCCTCTGTTACTTTGAAGTATGTGAATTTCTGTTAATATGTTGTACTGACAGAATGTGTGAAATTTGGTTGCAAATGGGCTTTAGTTCGTTTATTAATAAGTTGTTATTATTAACAACAAGTTAAATAATTAATGACATTTGTTTAACTTCATATAATTGATAGTTGGAGACTTAAATTCTTAACTTAAAATGAGGCTAAAAAGTCAATTAATTTAGCTACAAATTTCTTAAAAAATAATTAAAATTTGCCCACTGGAACAAAATACAGGGTGGTCCGAACTGTATTCCGGAAACTTCGGCAGCATATTCTGCAGATAATTATTTATTTTTTATTTATTTATTTGTATTTATTTAGCGTATGGCTTACATCACAGTATCTTAAGTTATAGGACACAGAATGGTATAAACAACAAAAAAAATGTATATAAAAAAACTGCGTAAACAACAAAAAAATATGTAGATAAAAAAAGACTACATAAACAAAGAAAAAAAACATAGGTACACAACAAAAAAATTGGCTAATTCGTCTCATAAACAGATATCCAGTCTTTGTATATAATCAATTGCCTCCTGAGTAGCCATAAGGAAATCTTCTGAGTTGCCCATATATGCTCTTATTGGGCAGTCTTGTACTATATGATTGACAGTCTGCCTGTCAGCTCCACAGTCGCATGCGGCTGAAGGGACTTTTCCCCACCTATTTAGAGAATCGGCACATCTTCCGCAGTTAGTTCTGATGCGGTTAAGAGTTGTCCATGTTCGACGGGGAAGGTCGAATCCTGCAGGTTCATTAATAACGTACGGTAGACTATGGTACATTGGAGCTGCCTCATTTTCCCATTTCTCTCTCCATCGCTGATTCATATCAAAATTATTTTGGTGCAGCTCATGTGCAGTCTTCAATGGAGGGTGTCTTGATCGTAGTCGATTTCCCTGGATGTGTGGTACGTCATCATGGACCTGCAGCTGAGGGTTATTCATTATTTTAGTAAACTCTCTGACCAAGGCATGTTCTCGGCGCAAACTGGGAGGAGCTATGTTGCTAAGAGTGGGCAGCCATATTGTAGGTGTTGGTCGAATTGTCCCTGATATAGTGCGCATAGTTTGGTTTAATTGAGTATCAACCATACGGGTGTGTTTGCTATTAAGCCACACTGGAACACAGTATTCTGCTACAGGATACACCTAACCCAGCGCAGAGGATCTCAGGGTGGATGCTGATGAGCCCCAAATTGTGCCACATAATTTTTGAAGTATGTTGTTACGTGTTCTCAACTTTGCCGTCATTCTTGTCAAGTGTTCTTTAAATGTAAGCGTCCTATCCAGAGTAACTCCGAGATATTTTGGATGTTTATTGTGAGTGAGTAGTTTGTTGTCCATGTACACTCGCAATTCTCTATTTACCATCTTATTATTAAGATGAAAGGCAGATACTTCAGTTTTTACGATACTTGGTTGGAGTCTCCATTTTTTAAAATCTGCAAATAAAAATAATTTAAAAAGCTGGTATAAATGTATGTCCTAAAATGCTGAGTTTCGGAGATACGGGGTGTAGAAGTTTCATTTTTATTTCGATTTTTTCCAAATAATTTCTGAAGTAACATCGATATTTAGATGAAAATTGGTGTCTGGGAGTTTTTTGACCTGGGAAATTTGATTTTGATGTCAATATTATTCCTACTTGTAGAGAGCGCCACCTAGATATATTTTAACTTGTTTGAAGAGTAATAACTTTTTGTTCGTACCTGTATAAAACTACTGAATAAAAAATATACAATTGCGACATTTTTTTACGTAAAAAAGGTCTCTTGGTAAAAATCGCTACGAGTAATGGTTCTCGAGATATTTGGCATCTAAATCACTAAATTATCAATACCTGTCATCATTCACATAAATTAACATAAACATGTTGACTAAATAGATAGTTATTAGACTGAAATCATCATTTTGAAATGTTTTTGTGCCAAAAGTTCAACAGAAACTGTTTTATCATCATTTTTTTGCAGAAAAATTTATGATTAATTTGAAAAAATAAAAATTTCCCAAATTTATTATTTCAGTGAAATAATTATCTACTCAACGCGTGTTTATTTTGTGTCAATAATGACATGTATTGACTATTTCCATTCTAAATATCTTGAGAACGGTTGCTCGTAGCGATTTTTAATGAGAAACATTTTTTACGTAAAAAGTTACGGAAATTTATATTTTTTCACTCTGTAGTTTTATACAGGTACGGACGAAAAGTTAATACTCTTCAAAACAGTTTAAGCATATGTAGGTGGCGCCTCCTGCAAATAAAAGTTATATTGACATCAAAATCAAATTTCTCATGTCAAAAACTCCCAAAATGTCAAAGCTTATAATATGCAAATTAATTACTTATTGCTGTCTTTCTTTCCTTTCATGTTCTAAAAATTGTAGTTGAGAATCGTAAAAACTGGCAATCGTTACTGCAATGATTACTAACCGACGAAAAAAAATCAGTTGCAACCAAGATGACAATCAGTATACCAAAAAAGAATGCAAAAAAATAACCACTAAGGGTTATAATATTAAGTTGTCTAGACTAACTGCACAGTTTTAGTCTTAACGATATTTTTTTTATATGTATTACCTTCTACGAGCCCTAACAACTATATGTTGGGACAAGGTCATATTTTGGAATTATTGCCCTGGTTTTTCAAACTGACTGAAAAATATATGTTTAATTTTTTAAATATAAACATAGCCATATATCCTAAACAACTTGACAATATTTTTATGAATTTGTAAATCAATCCATATTTACAGTAGCGGATTTTGTTCATAAAAGGACAAATTTGCCTGACAACTAAATGTTGGGACAAGTATTTTTAAATAATTAATATCATAGGCGGCTTTGCTATAAACGTCACAAATGTCGCAAACTGTTTACTTCAGCATTGACAGCTTGTAAGTGACTCGATACTTTGAGTAGTGAGACTTACTGTAAGTAATTTTAATTTTTTTAATTTTCAATTTTGTTAATTTAATCCAAAGTAATAGTCCGTGGAAAAACTACAAATCAAAAACTACGCGAAATTATCATTAGTCAATACAGTACGGGAAAAACAATTCGAAAAATATCTGATGATTTAAGTATTCCAAAAACCACGGTCTTTAATATAATAAAAAAATACGGCGAATCTGCCAGTGTAGGCGTTAGAGGTAAAAGTTCGGGAAGGCCAAAAGTTGTGTCTCAGAGAGATTTACGAAATTTAGTAAAAATTTGCAAGTCTGCGAGAAGAAGTACTCTTCGCGAAGTAACAGTTAAATGGAATACTGTAACTGTAACTTTTTTACTTATTTCTATCTGCAGAATACACTGTCGAAATTTCCGGAATACGGTTCGGACCACCCGGTATATTCTCCTCTATATCCCATTTATCTCTACTATAAACTGTACTTTTGAGAATATTTTGAGAATCTATCAATTGAATCCATTTAATTTATTCCATTTACTAATTGGTTTTAATCAAAACAAAGTCAATTTGGAGCCTAGTATTCCCCACCCAACTAAATAACCGATCTAAAACTATATAAAATTTAATTAACTATAGATCTAACGTCCTACGCTCACTAACTTTAAACAAGAAAGCAATTCCACAGAGATTATTTAATTAAATATCTGTCAATAAGACAATAATTGCTAATGGAAAATTGAATTTTATCTGAATTAATAAGAAGAAAAAGCACAAAGCGAGTGGTATGATACCTAAAGAAATAAAGGTGATTTGGTAAAGTTACAATGCGAAAACCTTTAGTTTTGATAATAACATTTTTGTTTGATCTGTTTTTCTTCGACATGTCATTAACATCATCATTTTCAGCTTAATTTTTTTCCAATTATGGTGTAGCCTCCTTCACATCTTTAGATACTCTCTTTGTAGTTGGGCCTATTGGTTGTCTTTTTTTTATCGGTGAGAAGGAAAAAATCTTGCATAAGACACCCACAGTTGGGCAGTGTCGGATTCTTACCGGCTAAAAAAACCCTCCTCCAACTACCACTTGAAATTACCACACTGGAATCCGCTCCAGCATTGCTTCAGTGCAAAGGGTGTCTATAGATTTATGATGTTCGTTGTCTCTCTTCCATCTCTTTACAACTTATTATATTTCGGACTATCCGATATACTAGCTTCCATTGTACTTTCCCTTTGACTAGGTACATCATAAATGCGGGTAACTCAAATCCTCTGCCGGTTTCTGTACGGAATTCTTCCCTAAGGACCTGCCATCGTTCACACGCAAATAGTGTATGTTGAACATCGTCATCTTGGCCACAGTAGATGCATGATGCACTATCTACCCTACGACGATCGTATCAATATTTTCCAAAACACCCATGGCTAGACAATGCTTGACTAATGAAGTAATCGACTTCTCCATATTGTCTGTTTAACCATAGTTGTATGTCGGGTATTAACCTGTTAGTCCATCTGCCATATATTCCGTTATTCCATTTCTCTTGCCACTGTTGGAGAAGTTTTGTCCTTGCTAAATTTTTATCATTACCATGGTATCTATCATATCGTTCCTGTATGTATATAATATATAATATATATTATATATTATATATTATATATTATATATTATATATTATATATTATATATTATATATTATATATTATATATTATATATTATATATTATATATATATTATATATTATATATTATATATTATATATTATATATTATATATTATATATTATATATTATATATTATATATTATATATTATATATTATATATTATATATTATATATTATATATTATATATTATATATTATATATATATATATTATATATTATATATTATATATTATATATTATATATTATATATTATATATATTATATATTATATATTATATATTATATATTATATATTATATATTATATATTATATATTATATATTATATATTATATATTATATATTATATATTATATATTATATATTATATATTATATATTATATATTATATATTATATATTATATATTATATATTATATATTATATATTATATATTATATATTATATATTATATATTATATATTATATATTATATATTATATATTATATATTATATATTATATATTATATATTATATATTATATATTATATATTTAAAGTACAGTTTATAGTAGAGATAAATGGAATAGAGAAGAATATACAGGGTGGTCCGAACTGTATTCCGGAAATTTCGACAGCGTATTCTGCAGATAGAAATAAGTAAAAAAGTTCGTATTAATGTATGTCCTAAAATGCTTAGTTTCGGAGATACAGGGTGTAAAAGTTTCATTTTTATTTCTATTTTTTCCTAATATTTTCTGAACTAACATCGATATTTGGATGAAAATTGGTGTCTGGAAGTTTTTTGATATGAGAAATTTGATTTTGATGTCAATATGATGCCTACTTGTAGAGGACGCCACCCTACATATTTTTTAACTGGTTTGAAGATGGTTTGAAGAGTAATAACTTTTTGTTCGTACTGTATAAAACTATTGAGTAAAAAAATACTATAGATTTTGGCCCCTTTTTCCGCTACTCGTATTTTGTTTATAAAAAAATATACATTTGCGACATTTTTTTACGTAAAAAAAATCTCTTGATAAAAATCGTTACGAGTAATGGTTCTCGAGATATTTGAAATGAAAATAATCAATACCTGTCATCATTGACATAAATTAAACATGTTGACTAAATATACTCTGTTTTTTTTTCTCAGGTAAGATTTCGACAGACGATGACAGAAGAATAGCAGATGACGTCCCATACCAATCTATTTATTTTACTATAAAAAGTTTCTAATAATTTTTAAGTTAACTATGGATGGGTTTAAATATAAATCCGTCATGCGTCATCTCTTGTTTTTAACCAGTTTTATTGGTTTATTTCAAAAATGACAGATCGTATTTCAATTTTATTGGTCTTGGTTTGACGGAACGATGAACGACAAACGGATGCCGATGCGTATGAATTCGCCTTTAGATTTTTGACGCTTGTCAAAGTCTTGCCAAATTATAGGGTATAATTTTGTGTCCACTTTTGTCAAATACCCTACGTTTTGGAAGATGATGAATTTTGATTCGTGTTATTACGTGTGTTTTGTGTCTTTTGAAGTCAAGTGGAGGAAAAATCGAGTGAAAATTAACTGTAGACCCAGAGCACAGTTTATGGTTAATACTCGCTGCCCAGGTAGAAAGGCTTAATTTAATAATAAACTATTTTATCATCATTTTTTCGAAGAAAATTTTATGATTAATTTGAAAAAATAAAAAGTCCCCAAATTTATCATTTCAGTCAAATAACTATCTACTCATGTTTAATTTTTTTTTTGTCAATAATGACATGTATTCACTATTTCGATTTTGAATATTTTGAAAACGGTTGCTCGTAGCGATTTATAGCAAGAGATATTTTTTACGTAAAAAATCACGGAAATTTAATTTTCTTCACTCAGTAGTTTTATACAGGTACGGACAAAAAGTTATTACGCTTTAAAACAGTTAAAATAAATGTAGGTGGCCCCTCTACGAATAGGAATCATATTGACATCAAAATCAAATTTCTCATGTCAAAAAACTCTCAGACACCAATTTTCATCCAAATATTGACGTTACTTTATTAAAAATGAAACTTCTACACCCTGTATCTCCGAAACTAAGCCTTTTAGGACATACATTTATACAAACTTTTTTACTTATTTTTATCTACAGAATATGCTGCCGATGTTTCTGGAGTACAGTTAGGTTCACCCTGTATATTAACTTGAAATTAGTAAACAGATTTTTTTTTAATAAAATAATATCCTGTAATCTACAACCTACATTGTCGATTTGCTAACCCAAAAAGGATTATTTTTGAGCATGATCGTGTAACATATTATTTTTATAAGGTTGAGTAACTCCAAAGTAGTAAACCACGAGCCAACACTGTAAATAAGTACAATAAAATTTCTATAACATAAAAAAAAACTCTATATTAATTGGTTCTAAATGAACCAATTAGTTTATTTCAATAAGTAATGATAAACGGCTGAAATGGACAGAACTTTCGTAAACTGTGAAGTTATTATTATTCGAAAATTTGAATTTCATGTTTTCATGTCAATTATTTCCATAATTTAAAAGTTTTATAACTCAAATTGCAAATACCACTCAAAGTTTTCAATAATTATCAAAATTACAATAGATAAATAATTTTAAAAATATATTATTACAGAGTGTAGTCCTCAAACAATATTTTTATCTATAGATATATAATATTTATTTATTTCGATAATCATTAGTTCTTAACTCAAACCAGAAATAATAAATCAAGCATGAATTAATAAATTTATAATAAGAATATTGAAAATTTAAAAAACGTCAATATTTGACTTTTCTACTATCTTATCCAACTGTTCCATATTTTAATGATGATTTTTACTTTTTGTTTTTCAATACAATCCAGTAATCATCCAAAATATAAATAACCTTTAACCATTATAACCTATTTGAAAATTTTCATGAATTTATGGTTTTTAAACATTCGATATAATAAATTAATCCAAACCGCTCGTACCAGACATGTAACAGCAACGAAGAAAGTTCTTTCTTTCACTTTTCACTTTGCTGACTTTTCCGGAAGTAAACAGAACAGCTGTTAGAAAGTGAATCGGTCCTGCACTGTAAAATATTATGATGAATTACACATAATTGTAACCTTCAAACGACAGTAAGTTTCTTGTAAAACTCTTTTGATCGAATGCTGTGGGTATATTAAAAGCAGATAGAAATAGTTCAAGTGTTAACAATTAACTATTAAGAATAAATTATTTAGAAAGGTGGTTAATGCATAACTATCAAATATTACAACTGTTTAAGTTAAGCAGTATATTATATTTTTAGAAAGCTCACAATAAGACAAATAAAAGGAAAATATACAGGGTTGTTCACCACATACGACACGGACTATTGTAGCTAAACGATTAGATTTTTACAAATTTTAAGTTTTGGGTTCGTGGAAGGACTATTAGAGCTACAATTTAGAAATAATTTTACAAGATACAGAGTGTCCCAAATAAGTAAAAAATGCTATAGTTGCCTATAGTTGCCCTCCTAAAATATACAAGGCGTTCCATTTAAATTAAACAAGTTATTGCCGTTTAAAGCTAGTAATTATTTAAAATAAAATTTTAGACACTCTGTATAAGGTAGTATAATTTTTATTATTGCAACTCAATAACATGATCAGTTATTCAGAGAGCATAGAGATGATGAGAATCAGATGCATAATTTAATTGTCTATCAAATTGTATTATACCACTTTTTACCTATCCTTTCAAGTTTTCATAGAAAATGCATTTTCTTATAATTTAGACTTCATTTATTATACCCATGGAATATTGACATTTTAGATTGTTTTTAAAGCAACAAATGTACAAAATGTACAGGCTAGTAATATTATCCGTTTTTAGCAAAATGATAATATTAATAGCCCATTGTATGGCCAAAAAGAAAAACTAGTTGGTAAATCTTCAATAAAAGAGCATAATTAATTAAATATACCCACAATTATTTCCGGCCCAAATACAATTAATTAACACACTTAATTATATTCGATGAATAAATTTATGTCTATATAAATGTGGATTTGAATCAGAAAAAATCCATAATAATAATAAGTTAGTAAAAATGAATGTCTCTGTGTTACAAATAAGCATTTGTCAAAAAAATGAAATAAAAAAAAAAAATTTTTAAGGTGTTACTTTACCACACTGTCTAATACACAATAGAAAAAAAAATTCAGTTTTTTTAGTTTTTTGGAAGGCAATTATTCATAAAACACGCAACAGTCAAATTAATGTAGTTTGAATACTGGAATACTGGAATCATATTATCTGGTCCTCTTTAACAAATATTAAACAGTTTTATTTATTTTTTAATGAAAATATAATATAATATACAGTAATAGGAAGGAGGAGGAGAATGTCTATTGTAATATTTTATCCTTAAAAATTAATCAAAATGTCAGATTCCATGGGTTATTATTCTTCGATAAATGAGCATTATAAAATTAGCATGAAAAGTGCATTTTGTCCCATAGCGCGGAAACTTGATGTGATATGGTAAAAAATGGTATAATAACAATTTGATAGACAACTTGAAGAATCTGAGTGCATTGATTCTCATAAAATATGCAGGGTGTTCTAACTTAAAATTTTAACAAGCTTATCTGACCGGTTTAAGTATGTAATGTAGTGTAAAATATAAATTTTTAAAGTTTTTTTTTTTTATTTTTTAGTATATATTTTTATTAATTGGGCAACACAATAAATGATCAATAATAATACTTAGTAAATATTTAGTATTAAAGAACTTTGATACCCTTGGAGAATGAAGCCTTAAATTTTTGACTCCTATTTCTGA
Organism: Sitophilus oryzae; assembly: GCF_002938485.1. Taxonomy (NCBI): domain Eukaryota; kingdom Metazoa; phylum Arthropoda; class Insecta; order Coleoptera; family Curculionidae; genus Sitophilus; species Sitophilus oryzae. The sequence goes on from NW_022146501.1 coordinate 6,631,040, forward strand.
AATATTAGAGAAATATTGTCCAAAAACGGTTAAGGTTTTAAGGTGTTAGATAAATCGCTTTATCAAATTACCTTTATTTGTAAATTCGTGTAGAAACAGCGAAAAATTGGTAAACTTAAAAAACGAGATAAAAAAAAAAAAAAAATTTTAAAAAAATTACATAGCTTTGGATATTTGGTTTACATTTAATTGGGACATCTCTGTATCTTTGGTAAAGTATACTTCTTTAAAATTGTAAGCTCTATAGTCCTTCAGAAACAGAACCCAGTACATCTATACAATTTGTAAAGAATCTAGATTCGTTTAGCTACAATACTCCGTGTCGTATGTGGTGAACAACCCTGTATATACAGTATTTTTTTCTAAAGCTTCATTCGGAACCTCGCAATTAGTGGAATAAATTAGTGGTTTCAATTACACTTTATCCTTTTTAGTTTACGATCATTCACAATGTTTAAAAAACACAATTCAAATTAACAGAATATCCTAGCAACAACTTGCGTTAGTCAGTTGCTTTGAATAAGTGTAAAATCGTTATTTTTCGGGCTTACTCAACCGGGTCTCACAATGCAAATTCACCTCAAATATCCATTTAGTTGGTCATTGGCAAGCACTCTCTCATTGTACATGAAATAACAAAACAAACATTTACTGGTCTGGATAAGATTGAGAGTGATAACAAAGAGCGCACACGCGGGGATACCGCTAGTACCCGCCCCCTATGCCCCCCCCCACGCCTTAATTGTGTACAAAAAAAAAAAAAACCCATTTTTTTTTTTTTTTTTCAACTTTTGACATTCTTATTTAATATATCCCATTTCATATCTCCAATCTAATTCAAATATTATCGATCTATTTGGTTGAAATAATCTTCAAAAACTAGCTAGTGTCACCTGAAATAGTATAGGGGCTTCCCCCCGGACGCAAATCTGCCGCTAAACAAATTCGCATCCCAATCGATGGGGCTAATTGGGGTCCTCACACACGCCCCAGCAGTGTCAATCGAGAAGCAAAGGAGACCTCAAACTCTCAAAACCATCCTCGAAGGAACGACGTGACAAGAGGTTTTCTACTTCCATAGTTAAAAGACTCGCTACTTCCAAATGTCAGCTCTGTGACAAAACACAACACTACACGTTATGACGGGCCGGCCTAGTCAACAACTGGCTGGCCTGCCGAAGCTAAGCCTTCTCTTACATCGCAATTTTACCTGACCACAAATATTTACATCGCTTGCCAATGAATCATAATATTTTCTCTAATCGACTTTCAAAATAGAGTGTTTTAGCATTACCAAATAAATAAATGAGAGAGTTTCCACGAAAGGAATGCATATTGTTTATTAGAATAGGTGGAAGATAAAATAAAAAGCATTCAGTTATGACGAACTTTATTTTTCCCAAGTTTTACATAAGTGTGAGTTGTATCTATAGAGAAAGCCTATATATTAGATTATAAAAACATCAATTTTGATTTCTCTAACCACAATTTCTCTTGACGGAAGATAATCAAAGACCAAAATGACATTTCTCCCAAATTTTGACGTATAATTAGTGGAAAAGTTAAAAGTTTGATAACTTTTTCTGCTAGTTGAAAATGTCTACCACTAATTTTGACGTTTTGAATGCTTAGATTGATTTGGTTAGGTTAGGTTAATAGGTCTATAGGTTATTAAAAGAACAAACTTCTACGCTAATTGAAACCAGGGGGGTGACAGTAAACCGAAAAATTGGAAACAGTTCTAGTGCGGTCCTACCCAGGCAGAAAGCATGGCCTTCTAGACTGTCCTAGACAAAAATCTGAATATTTCTATATGGTTTCTGTTACGGGATCATTTTATGTACGTCGCGTCCTCTTTTTTTCTGTGTGTCAGCTTCAGCTCCCGAGGCCTCTGGCAAGGTCGGGCGCCATTTTAATTTTTGCCTTTTAGACAATAGATTTGATTGGAAGTTTGTTTATGATATTTCGGCTGAAATTTATAGGTACAAAGATGTTTTTTGATATATAGTTCCTTGTTAACACTTTAATAAGTATATATGAAATATTAATTACATGAAGAAAATGATGAAAATCGACGTTTCTGCGTGTAGTAGGTATGGGCCATATTATATGTAAAAATAGGTAATATATTAACTGTTTTTATATTTTTTTAGCTTTAGACCCAAGAATCTTGGGATAATCTTTGCCAAGGATTTTTCCGTATCTCTACTTTAAAGACTGATCAGTGACTTGGAGCAATTGAAAGCAAGTTATACAACGTAAATTATGATTATTGAACTATTATTAGCCTACATCAGGCCTACATTATTTATCTACAAGATGAACAGAAATGCGTAATTACATATCATATAGGTACCTATTACGTATTTTCATAGCAATTCGCAATAAACTCTATATGTATGTAGTTTATTTAAACATACAAATGAAGGTATTAGATGTATATTATCACATTTTTTATTCATTTTTAATTTTCATGTCAAGTCCTGTTTGATATAATTCACAAAAGTCTTTATGTACCTATATTTATGTTTTTTTTACATTTTTTTTTTTATTTTTTTTTGATTCAAGGTTTTGTGTGGGTTCCTGTTGCCTTTTTCCTGCTTTCAGTTATTTAGTTTTAACGGCCGTGAAGCTGTGATAAACATTTATTTATCTTCAAAGTTTCTGTAAAGTCATGCATGTTACTTTGACTAAATTCAACTTTAACACAGCAATCTCTGATATTATTTAAATATTTGATATTATTTAAAAAAAAGTTTCTTTGATATTCGACCGAGAGTAATCTTTAATTGTTGAATATTAAACCTCCTGAACCAGCCCGCACATTAAAAAAACCGAAACCGAATAGATTTCATAAAAATTGAATTGTTAATTTCTATGTCATGTCAAATGTCCCAGCCGCCATAACTGAAAATTAGTTACCCAAGCAGCACGCTGTTTAATCACGGGGGTGTCACCTGTATGGGAAAACAGGCAACAGTCAAATTTTAACGTGCCAGGACCAACGACCAAGAAAGCAACATCTGCCAAGCATTGGCTTCTCTTTGATCACCGTCCAACCGATTGCTTAAATCATGATACCGCGGCCATTTTGCCAACAAAGAAGCTGGCCGGGCTGTCCTGGCAAGTGATTTAAACAATTTGCTTTTTTTACAATATTAAATTACCATTTGGATGTATTTAATGCGATTATTCAGTTAACTGGTAAATCAAGCAAATTACAACACAAATATTTAATTCGTATATACAAACAGATGTAAACGTAATTTTTGGTATTTTTTAGATTTCAACTTTAGCAAAGACCCGCCGAAGAACTTGCCTGGCAGCGTACCTGATTAACTAAACGTATTATTTCTGATAAAATAAATTATCAAACAGTAATACCTCTATAAAATTTATGATGAAAAATGATTTTGATTATGTTTTTTATATTATTTAAATACTTCCTAACCTCAAATAATAGTAAGAACCTTGTTTATATCGCACAGCCCGTTCAAAACTGTATTGACTTCAAAAATCTTTACAAAACAAACAATTATAAAAAAACAATGTCCTTTAATCTGATTTATACCTCAGAAGGATGCCAGTAAAATTTTATTAAATCAACAATTATATTATTTGGCCGTTAATATGCAAAAAGGAGCATATTGCCTTAAACTTAAATTTTCTTTACTTCTCCTGACATGTTCTCCCTATATTCTCTATGTTTGGAGATTTAGTAAACTTTTGAACGGGATGTTGCGATATATAAAATACATTAATATATCCAAGGGTATGATCTGATAAAAAATATTTTTGGGGATGGCATTTTTTGGTTGTTTTTTTTTTTTTTTTTTTTTTTTTTTTTTTTTTTTTTTTTTTTTTTTTTATTTTTATTTGGTATAACAGTTTTTTTTTGTCTTTGAAATGGCATGCAATGAGGCTAGATAGTGTTTCATTATTCAAGGAATTTTAAATTAGATATATTTTTGTGATATTAGGTTGTGTTATCATGATACAGGTAGTTGCATCATAGTGCCTATGCATGTTATTTTAGCCTATTATATAGTTATGTATTATCAGTAAATAGATGATAACATACTACTAAAATGTCTTTTTAATAGTATGTTTAATCTTCCCTTTTAATATTTACTAGTTAATTTGAAATGTATTTTTGAACTAATTTAAGTCATTAATTGATCATCTTTCTTTTTCAGGTTCCGGGATATTCTTTTTCAATTGTTAAAAAAATATATATATATTTCAATATTACTGTAATATAAATCGCAGCGTCTAAAAAATAAATGGATATTGTTTACTAATGTGTAATTTATATACTTGACTATGGACATTTTCCTGAAAATAATGAAGTTCTTTAATATCATTATTTTTTTTTTTTTTTTTTTTTTTTTTTTTTTAATAACATTAAATTATATTAAAGTAAATATAAATATGCTTTTTATTAACTTTAAACAGTAAGTCAGTGATACTTGGTGATACTTATAAAAATATTTTTTTTTAAATTTCCCCTCTTTTAAGCCCCGCCCCTCCAATTCCCCTCAATTTAGCTAGTACTGCCAGGCGACGCTACCTGGTGTTTCCATTTTTTAACATGAAGTTAGCATTTCTTTAATGTACCTATTCTCTGGTTTACATAATTTAACATTGACTTGACACTTCTTCTTGTATTTATTATTTTATGATTGAAACCACTAATTTATTTCACTAATTGCGAGGTTCTGAATGAAGCCATGAAGCTTTAGCCTTAAAAATCAAAACGCCTTTCTATGGTAATATAATCTTGTTTTCATCGTTTGCCAATCAACAATCTATGTTATTGATAGAATTTTAATTAAAGTCTTATTTTTTGCCGTTTTAAAATGTTGAAAAAAGCACAAAATTTATTTCGTTCAATGCTATGGAAAGGGTAATAATAGTTATCAGAAAATGTGATACTTTAACAACAGCAAAAAATATGCCGTTAATCAAAATTAATAATAACCATCTATCAAAAAATGAAATCGAAATTACATTATCATAGAAATGCCTTTTGATTTTTAGGACTATCATTTTTTCATGTTTTTTTTTTAATTTTCTCTAAAACAGTATGAATATTTGGAAAAGTATAAACGGAATTAGGCATTTTAGAGCAAGCAAAAATTTTTATGAAGAAAGATTTTTTTCTCAAAATGTTAATAATAAAAAAGTGTTTACCTTCGTAAAGACAATTCGGGGACATACTGTATGTATGAATAATATTTTTAGCTATAAGCGCTTTTAATATCTAAATGCAATCTACGTAATTAAATAAAAGTGTCTCATACATTAATATATTATGATTTTTCGTTAAATAAAATACAAATAGGATATAAAAAAGCAAAATTGACATATTTCATTAATTTTCTCTATAAAAGAGCGACTTTTATAGAACATAAATTAATAATGTATGCCTTTTAATGAGTCTTTTGAGAAATTAAAAGCAGACTAAAAAATTATACTATTTTTGATGTAATGATAATCCCGTACTTTACACAAAATAGTAATTAACTAATTTAATGTAAATGTTTGTTTTTTGCTAATTGAATACATCTAGTTGGTCTAGACATTTTTTATTGATTTCATAAACATAAAAGGTTTAGAAAATTACAACCAACATCAACATCATCATTTTCAGCTTTTCAACAATTTCCAATTATGGTGTAGCCTCCTTCACATATTTAGATACTCTTTTTGTAGTTGGACCCATTGTGTTTTATTAGTAGAGTCCAAGCTAATGCGGGCCCAAGTCATCCCTGCTAATTTCCTAGTCTTCTAGATCTCTTAATTTCTTGTGGGTAACATGCGGTAAGATTTGTGATCCATCTGTTGCCGGTCCTTCTTGCCAGATGTCTTGCCACTTGAGAGATTTGATTATGTAAATGTCATCTATTACCTGGGTCTTTTGTTGTATCCACTCTATTCTTTTACGGTCTCTCTTGATTATTTCCAGCATATTTCGTGCCATTGAACGTTGTGCGACCTGCAGTTTCCCTATGATGTCCGTTTTAACTGCCCAGATTTCGCATGCATAGGCTTTGTTGTTTCAATAGTTTAACATGATCAGTAACCTGCCGTCGGAATTTTAAAAATCAGTTGAGATGCACCAAGCCAATTAGAATTTAGAATTAGAATAAGTGGGAGGGGGGTTAATCTCTGCGACCTTAGAGATCTATTGTGTCCCCCTTTCTTGAGTTATAACTCATCATACAGTCCCAGGACTTCCTACGGAGACCCGTGTCCCTCACAGTCGAGGAGCTACGACCCAGGCCGGGTAGACGAAACGGTAGCTTGTGTCGCCTGTTGGGTTTAGAGGTAGGAGGTAGGCTCCCGACCCTTGGAGGAGGTGGTAGCTTGTATGCCACTTGCGGAGGATGGTCTCACGCAAGTGTCAGCCACCTCTCCTGTAGTTCTCTTTGGGTTTGGCCCCTTGGAACTTTCATTGTTACTGTTCCCAGTGTCGCTAGGGGGTTTCCCCACAGCTTCACCGGTGATGTTTTTATTACTATTATTACCAGATCTCATAGTGTTCCTATGAGTCGCTAGGGACAGTCGGTCCACTTCTACAGAGCCCCGCATGTAGAAGTAAGGGGTAAAATACAATGGGGTGCCCCCCGGTGCCCCAAGGTTGAGGCTGTCCGTAGCCCCGCCCGGTATCGTTATATGTCTTGGTGCAATTCCCTGGCCACGACACTACAGTCAGGGACAAGACGATGGGTGAGATGCTTCTTAGACCAAGCCAAGTGCTAGAGGGGATTCCCCCCAGCACCTGACCAGGAGCTTCCCCACCAACGACAAGGTCTTGCATCTCCTAGGGGAAGCACCAAGCCAATACTTACATATTACATTTTGAAGTAAAACCTCTGTACGTGCGCTGGGAGTAAAAATTCAAGACTATGACACACAAGCTTGCGAGACGGAAAATGGTAAGGACAGCCTACGGCTTAGAAATACGTGGTGACGCGACGTGTATTTGTGTCCACGTGTTTATCAAAAATATTAACATTTTAATACAAATTTTGTGAAAGTGAATCAAAATTATTTATTATTATTTTTTATTTCACGCGTATAAAACTATTTGTTGCACCTAAAAACTATTTGTTATACGTAAAAAACTATTTGTTTCGCGCAAACAACTATTTTTTACGTGTAAACGATTATTTTCTACAGATAAACAACTATTTGTTACACTTAAAAAAAAAATATTTTTTAATTTATTACGTTTTCAACATTTCAAACCACACTTCTTCAAACATGTCCTTCAAATCCTTCGAATAATTAGCTGTTGGTGAGTAGTTTCACTTCAAATATGTGCACATAGTGTACACACAATTTTTAGGGTTCCGTACCCAAAGGGTAAAAACGGGAACCCTATTACTAAGACTTCGCTGTCCGTCCGTCCGTCTGTCACAAAGCTCTATCTTATGAACCGTTATAGCTAGACAGTTACTAGAACAAATACTAAAAACAGAATTAAATAAATGTTTATAAATAAAAAAGTACTTTCACTAAACATTATCTTTTAAGTAAGAATTTTACCTACAATCTTTCAAGTCCCCGGTGGCCGCGTGTTTAAAGCGTTAGGACTTTACGCTGCTATGACGTTGGAGCCGTAGTAAGGCAGGTTCGAATCCTAGTCAAGGCGACTTTTTTTAATCGTTTTTTAATAATTTTTACATATTTTTACATATTTATTTTTACTTTTTACATATTTATTATTGATTAATACAATTTTTAGTAATGTGTTTCTTGTTTTAAATAACGTATACGCGCATTCAAAATTTTACCTAAATTGGAAAAAAAAGTTTATAATAATATAGTGTATAATGTTGTATAGATATTGAATGGTACGGAACCTTTCGTGCGCGAGTCCGACTTGCACTTGACCAATTTTTTTATGTAAAACAAAGCTGTATTATAAATTATTTAATAACTTCTTTTCATTGTATTTTCTCTTACAAAAAATGTAAAAGTATTTTCAAATAAACGTCAATTCTATTTAACTTCTTAATGAGGTTAAGTTTTTTTCTTCTATTTCATTATGATAATGAACCAAACATTATTAAAGAAAGCGCATATTTCACGGCGCGGCGTCTTTGCTCTAAGCACCCAATTGATTAATGGCTATTTTTTATTAAATCTTACTTTTTAGGGTCGGTTTTGCCACCGAATTAAGGCCCTTTTTTCCAATTGAGATGAGATTTATACCGCCATATAATAGATGAAATACAGCCCTATAGGGTATATTAATAAAATATAAGATAAATCATTTTTAATATGCATCAGGTTAAGGAATTTAAAAAATATATATATTATTTTATTAAAATTACGATTAAAATTACGAACACTCTGTATATATAAACAAAAATTATAGGAAAAATAAATAATTTATAAAAAACTTTTTAATATAAGCAACCTGAATTACACATCAATGGCAGGCATTAATAAAACATAACATAAAAATATACGATTTTGAAAATTATTATAATTACTCAGAGTAGGATTGACATTTCTTAAAAAAAAGATTTTTTTATAATTAAATAGACTTTGTTTAATTAGTTAAGAAAAGGCGATACACATGTAAATTATATATATATATATATATATATATATATATATATATATATATATATATATATATATATATATATATATATACAGGGTTGTTCACCACATACGACACGGAGTATTGTAGCTAAACGATTAGATTTTTACAAATTGTAAGTTTTGGGTTCGTTGAAAGACTATTAGAGCTACAATTTCAAAATATTTTTACCAGATACAGAGTGTCCCAAATAAATAAAAAATATCAAAGTTGTATTTTTTTAAATGGAACACCCTGTATATTAATGCATTTCTAGTTTCTACGATTAAAATAAAGGTAAATTTGATTAATGTTTATTACACTTAAACCTTACCGTTTTTGAAATATTTTCAATTTTGCGAAATTGCAGTATAAATTTTAAGGCTTCATTTCTCCGAGGATATCAAAGTTTTTAATACTAAATATTTACTGAAGTTTATTTATTGATAAATTATTGTGTTGCAATAATAAAAATTATACTACCTTATACAGAGTGTCTAAAAATTTATTTTAAATAATTACTAGCTTTAAACGGCAATAACTTATTTAATTTAAATAGAACACCCTATATATTTTATGAGAATCAGATGCACAATTTAATTGTCTATCAAATTGTGTTACACCACTTCTTACCTATTCCTTCAAGTTTTCGTAGAAAATACATTTTCTTATAATTTAGACCTCATTTATCAATATACCCATGGAATATTGACATTTTAGATTGTTTTTAAAACAACAAATGTACAAAATGTACAGGCTAGTAATATTACCGTTTTTAGTGAAACGATAATATTACTAACCCATTTGTATGCTGCAAAAAGAAAACTATTTAAATCTTTATAAACGAGTATACCATTTATTAAATATACCACCAGTATTTCCGCCCAAATACTAATTAACTACATGCTTAATTATGTTCGTTAATAAATTATTCTAAATAAATGTGGATTTGAATCAGAAATCAATATAATAATAAGTTATGAAAATGAACGTCTCTGTTGTTATAAATAAGCATTTGTCAAAAAATTAAATATCATTTTTAAGGTGTTAATTTTTACCACACTGTCTAATACACATACATAATTCAGTTTTTTAGTATTTGGAGCAATTATTATTAATCAACGCAAACAGTCAATTAATGTAGTTTGAATACTGGAATCATATTAATTGGTCCTCTTTAACAAATATTTAAACAGTTTTTTTTATTTTTTAATAAAATAAACGAACTATATCGACAATATTAGTATCTGTACTCTTTAAAAATTTGGTACATCTTTAAAAATAATCTAAAATATCAGTATTCCATGGGTATATTAATAAATGAGTTCTCCATTACAAGAAAATGAATTTTCTACGGAAACTTGAATAGATAGGTAAAAAATGGCATAATACAATTTGATAGACAATTAAATTGTGCATCTGATTCTCATAAAATATACAGGGCGTTCCGTTTAAATTAAACAAGTTATTGCCGTTTAAATCTAGTAATTATTTAAAATAATTTTTTAGACACTCTGTATAAGGTAGTAAAGTTTTTATTATTGCAACACAATAATTGATCAATAAATAAACTTCAGTAAATATTTAGTATTAAAAACTTTGATACCCTCCGAGAAATGAAGCCTTAAAATTTATACTGCAATTTCCCAAAATTGAAAATATTTCAAAAACGGGTGGTGAACAACCCTATATATATATATATATATATATATATATATATATATATATATATATATATATATATATATATATATATATATATATATATATATATATATATATATATATATATATATATATTTATGACAGCAACAACAAAGCAATATTTTTTATTTAAATTTACACGTTTCCACCTTTACAGATTATAAAATTAATTTTCTGGTTGACCCACTAACCAAATTACATTTTCAATTAACAATGTTTTGCTTCTGATCAAACAAAGTCTGTCCAGGTGGGAGGGTAAAAAATCATAAACGATTATTAAAAACATATTTTTTTTCACAAAAAGGAGATGAAATTAAAACGATAAAAGCTACTAAAAAATGCATGGAAAATTAAGGTTTTGTGTCCCCGGGTAATATAACTTTATTTGACGTCTCCCTTTGTTTGCATTTGAACACATCAACCGTATTATAATTAATTTTCATAAGAGAATAAATAAATAAAAACTTAGGCGGCTGATAAATAACGTAAACATTTTTTTGTAATTGAATTAAGCGCTCTCTATACATAACGTTTTAATAAAATATTTTACAGTTACAGTTGAATTAATTTCTTAAGGCGCATTCTCACGACTGGTGTACTTGTCAAACATTTGTTATTGGAATATACTTGCCATGTCGTGAGAACGGTTTCCTTGGTCTCTCGTCGCGTCCCCACTCTCTGTCAGTAAACAAAGCCCGAGTCAAACGATTAATTGTACACTTGCCAAGTGTACTTGGCCAGCCTTGTCTATACTTGCCGAGGCGCAAAAAAACGACTGCGCAAATAATTGTACTGTTATAGCGTATGTCCGGTTTATTTCCGCTTCGTAGTGTTTTTCGAGTTAATTGCGGATAATTTAAAACGTTAAAACAATAATAGATTGTATAATATCAAATTTACATTAATAACTTCAATATTGGCGACATACCTAAATCGTTCTCACAGCAATAAAGGGAGTGGGCAAATGAAGACTACCGTGAAATGGGGTGACTTTGCCTCTTGGGGTGACTTTGCCAAATTCCGTCCGAAAATATGTTAGACGTAGCCGTAGCCACTACTTGAAAAGAACGCGTTATGTGTTATCGGTAAATTATGGGTGGAAGCGCCCCACGTCTCGGAACGTCGCTAAACGCTTGCTGTCAGTTGCGATGTAGCATTTACAGTGTTGTGAAGCCAAATCTGTTTTTAAAGCCTATTTTGTGCGTTTCAAACTTCTACGTGGCTGCAATAGCTAACCGTGGCTGCAATAGCTAACCACGTTATAATATTGAGGGTGATGAAGCATATTTTACGTAATTATGCTTTTAAATGGGGTGGCTTTGGTCTATCAATAAGAATAAGAAAGAGGGCAAAGACACCCCATATAAGCAACTAACTTTGCCCATCCAGTTTTTTACTTTTTTTATATATATATATATATTTGTTTAATAAACAAAAAAGCGTAAATAAAAGTATTGTTGTGTTGTCCACTTATAGCATAGACCATGCGCATTTGAGAAAATACAACAATTTTTGAAATAAACACGATTTAAAGTACCCCACTTCACGGTACACGGGAAAACAGATTTGTCACATTTTCATAGAAATTAAGATAGCGATACAACTTTATAGAAAAATGTTAACGCTTAGTTCCAGAGATATTACAGCTTAGTTATTTTGCCGTACAAAGGAAAAACCAGAGTAGTCCACGCGTAAATGGCAAAAACCAGAGATGTGCTTACCCATGGGCGACAAGCATGCATCTTGCAATTAGTATTATATGTTATAAATTTATGTATTGTAATTTGAATATTAATTTTCTTTCTACAACAAAAAAAATAGTAGTTTAGATTTAGGTTTTATACAACCTTTAATTGGACATCCCTGGTTTTCCCCTGTTTTGTTTTGCATTTTGACATTTTTATTTCGGTATTTCACAATATGGCGATAATTCAGAATTGGTAGTAATATATATTTTTCTAATTATTCAACCGAAAATAACATATTTCTTTAAAAACACTAAATTGCATTTTTCTCGGCTCCTATTAAAATGGACAAAACTGGGTTTTCCCGTGTAGTCTTCAAATGATGTTGTTTTGGAATTTATGGATTTATACGAAAATGAGCCCTTCATGTGGATGACCAAACATAAAGAACATAGAAATCGTATTGCAGTGTACAGTAAAAGCACTTAAAAAGAAAAAAGAATCACTAGCAACGACAATTTCGGGACGACCGGTATCCATCGATGCGACTATACTGTTTACTTGCCAAGAATTTAAACAACGTTTGTGCTGGTGTACTTGTTGAAATGGACACGTCGCGTCGTCGTCGTGTGAGCGCCGCACTTGCCGATGTTGTTTACAAAGTGGGGACTGGTGGCGGGGATACTTGCCAAGTAGACCAGTCGTGAAAGTGCGCCTTTTTAGTTACTTAGTTACGATGCTACAGCTCTACTTAACCGACTCATATTCTAAAGTACCCATTTCTATACTTTGGCGCTCAAGTTCTTCACTTTTAGTGCACTCCTGGAAAGTGATTTTTTTTTGTTTATATTTTGTTGATTTAGGGGCTATTATTTACACCCTATAAAAGTTCATAAATAAATTCCATAAAGTCCAGATTTTGTCCGGATTTCTGAATTCACTTGTCCGGAATTTCTAAAAGCCTTTATGCAAACCCTCTAAGTGTACCGACTTGCATAAAAATTTATGAAATGTTCATTTTTAATTTAAATAATAGTAAAAACTTGCAGACACAAAAAATATTTTCAAAAAATACTTCAGTAGCATTGCGTGTTAATTGATAGAGAAGTTTTTTTGTTAAGTGGCAACCGCATTATATTAATTAGATAGAGAAATGTCTTCTAAACCTAAAATAGTTTTCTTTATAGAGAATATTTAGATAAAATAAAGACAGATTGTCTAGGCTGTACCTTAATCCTTATCGAGAGATAGAGACTAATTTTTTAGACACTAGGGCGGATCTGAGTTTTTTTAATATCGATCTAATCCCACACAGCTTAGGTCTCCTGAAGTAATAGGAACCCAAAATACGAAGGAACATAAAAATATATTTTAGCAAATCTGTCGATGCTTATTGATTTACGTCACATATTGACAGATTTAATAAAACAGGTTTTAATAACGTCACAATCATAATAAAAAATGATCTTACTCAAATCTAACCGCTTTTTGAAAAAAAAATCATTTTTGTCAAAATTAAATAACAATTTTAATTCGTTATTTAACTAGTCTTATTTTAATTTCTCTCAGTTTTTTTAAACGAGGGCTCTATTAAAAACCAATTGAAACAGTAATGTAATTTTGATTGGCGAATTTTAAAGTTTTCCGTTTTAAAAGTTTAATGCGATGTTCTGAGCGAAGTTTTCAGTCACATTTTCTTTCGTGGAAAATTACCGTGAAGTGCGTATTTAGAGAGGAATTTAATGATAAGATACAAGAATGAGTAAAAAGTCAGATAAAAAACGTTAATTTAATGTAAATTAAAATTGTATGAAGCGGAGCAGGAAAAGTTTATATTAAAAGAGATGACCTAAATTTGGAATACAGTGTATTTTTTAAGTAAGATAGAATCAGGAATATACCGGGTTTTTCTCAAAAGTGGCTCACCCCTATAACTTTTTTATTTTCTCAGATGGAAAAACGAGATTTGGTACATTAGTACCTATACAGGGTTGTTCACCACGTACGACACGGCTAAACGATTAGATTTTTACAAATTGTAAGTTTTGGGTTCGTTGAAGGACTATTAGAGCTACAATTTAAAAATATTTTTATAAGATACAGGGTGTCCCAAATAAATAAAAAATATCAAAGTTGTATTTTTTTAAATGTAACAACCTGTATATTATTGCATTTTTAGTTTCTACGATTAAAATAAAGGTAAATTTGATTAAGGTTTATTACGCTTAAACCTTGGCGTGTTTAAAATATTTTCAATTTTATAAAATTGCAGTAAAAATTTTAAGGCTACATTTCTCCGAGGGTATCAAAGTTTTTAATGCTAAATATTTACTGAAGTTTATTTATTGATCAGTTATTGTGTTGCAATAATAAAAATTATACTACCTTATACAGAGTGTCTAAAAATTTATTTTAAATAATTACTAGCTTTAAACGGCAATAACTTGTTTAATTTAAACGGAATACCTTATATATTTTATGATAATCAGATGCACAATTTAATTGTCTATCAAATTGTATTATACCATTTTTACCTATCTCTTCAAGTTTCCGTAGAAAATGCATTTTCTTGTAATTCAGAACTCATTTATCAATATACCCATGGAATACTGACATTTTAGATTATTTTTAAAGAGTACAGACACTAATATTGTCAATATAGTTCGATTATTTTATTAAAAAAATTAAAAAAAACTGTTTAAATATTTGTTAAAGCGGACCAATTAATATGATTCCATTATTCAAACTGCATTAATTGACTGTTTGCCTTGATTAATAATAATTGCTCCAAACACAAAAAAAATAATTTCGTATGTGTATTAGACAGTGTGGTAAAAAGTAACACCTTAAAAATTATATTTCATTTTTTGACAAATGTTTATTTATAACAACAGAGACGTTCATTTTCATAACTTATTTATTATATTGATTTCTGATTCAAATCCACATTAATTAAGAATAATTTATTAACTAACACTATTAAGTATGTAATTAATTAGTATTTGGGCGGAAATAATGGTGGTATATTTATTTAATGGTATACTCTTTTATAAAGATTTAAATAGTTTTCTTTTTGTGATATTAGTGGGCTAGTAATATTATCGTTTTGCTAAAAACGAGAATATTACTAGCCTGTACATTTTGTACATTTGTTGCTTTAAAATAATCTAAATGTCAATAGTCCATGGGTATATTGATAAATGAGGCCTAAATTATAAAAAAATGCATTTCCTACGAAGTTCCCTGAAGGATAGGGAAAAAGTGGTATAATACAATTCGATAGACAATTAAATTGTGCATCTTATTCTACTAAAATATACAGGGCATTCTATTTAAATTAAACAAGTTATTGCCGTTTAAAGCTAGAAATTATTTAAAATAAATTTGTAGACTCTCTGTATGAAGTAGTATTATTTTTATTATTGCAACAAAACAGATCAATAAATAAACTTCAGTAAATATTTAGTATTAAAAACTTTGATACCCTTGGAGAAATGAAGCCTTAAAATTTTTACTGCAATTTTACAAAATTGAAAATATTTAAAAAACGGTAAGGTTTAAGTGTAATAAACCTTAATCAAATTTACCTTTATTTTAATCGTAGAAACTAAAAATGTAATAATATACAGGGTGTTCCATTTAAAAAATACAACTTTAATATTTTTTATTTATTTGGGACACACTGTATCTTGTAAAAATATTTTTAAATTGTAGCTCTAATAGTCCTTCAACGAACCCAAAACTTACAATTTGTAAAAATCTAATCGGTTAGGTACAATACACCTTGTCGTATGTCCACAACTTTTGATTTTTAAATGACACCCTCTGTATTTTTTTTACTTTAAGCTGGAGTCTCATGCATCCGAAATCCGATGGTACGACATCCAAAATTTGAAGTTATCGTGTGAAATAAAAAAAGCCTGTCACATATATCCGAAAGTTCGTTCCGAAATTTGACAGTTTTGACATTTAGACCTGTCATTCCTATGTATTATTATTATGTATTATTCCATGTATTATTGGAGAAACACTTATAAAAATAACTTCCTCGCCAAATATCCCGAAATTGCCCACTTCCCACTACACTTGATTATAAAAACCAATGTTTTCAAAAAAAAAAAAAAAGTGAGGTTAAAAACACACGATATCGTACAAAAAGTTAAACAAAATTTAACTTTATACGACGTCGGACGATTAGTTAAAATTATCGGATAAAAATGGTGTCAAAATATTTCTGACCAATAGAAGCACTGTCGATTGCATTTGATTGGATTTAATGACTCCTGGCTTTAAGCCGGAGTCTCATGCATCCGAAACTGATGGTACGACATCCGAAATTTCAGTTATCGTGTGAAATAAAAGCCTGTCGCATACATCCGAAAGTTCGTTCCGAAATTTGATTGTTTTAACATTTTTCTCTGCTGCACTGAATAGAGATTCATATCATGTTTTATTGGAGAAACACTTATAAAAATAACTTCCTCGCCAAATATCCTGAAATTGCCCACTTCCCACTAAACTTGTTTTTAAGAACAAATGTTTTCAAAAAAGTGAGGTTAAAACACACGATATCGTACAAAAGTTAAACAAAATTTAACTTTATACGACGTCGGATGATTAGTTAAAATTATCGGATAAAAATTGTTGTCAAAATATTTCAACCAATAGGAGCACCGTCGGATCGTCGTGTCATCGGATTTCGGATGCATGAGACTCCGGCTTTACTCGTCGATTGAAAATGAAACTCTGAATAGAATGACATATATCATATGTCAGCTTTTGACATTTTCTCATATGGTTTTAAACCATATGAGAGAAAATATCAAAAATTGGTTTATTTGAAATTGTAAATTGCCATTCATAGCGACAATTTGACTACAAAAGATGTGTGTGGTACCAAATTATTCGTAATAAAATAATATACAAATATGCTAATGTGCCACCTTTGTTCTATTTGAAAAAATTGAGATATGATTAAAAATACGATTTGGGCATCTTTTAACCGGCCAAAACAGGACACGAAAACATTAGACGATCATTACCATCACCTACCATCAGTTACCATATCTATTTTGATAGTCTAAGGCTCCTTTGATTATTAAAAATTAGTACCGTATGATCGAAAAAAACGGCGTCCAGTTGGCTGGGAAATGACGATCGATGACATTTCCCAAATAAATTTATATATAAAATGGCAGCGATCTTCATTTCATAGTCATCGCTGACGCCCTTTTTTTCGATCATACGGTATTTTTGACTCGGCCATGGCACTCTACAGTATATCCCCGAATTGACTTTGCAAGAGGACAAATGTTTTTATTTTTGACATTTTGAGAAAAATGCATTCTTCATTTAAATTCTTGCTTGTTCTATTCCAAATTTCCATACCGTATTAGATAAAATAAAAAATACTCCTAAAAATCAAAACTCGATAGCCTAAAATACTAGTAACACAACATTGCAGTTAATAGTTAGAAACTTATGAACTTTTTATAAAAACGCCTTGATTTATATTGATTTGTTTTTGCAGCCCTGTGTTGAGGTTTAAAAAAAATAAAAAAGCGAAAATTGATTGATAAAGGAAATGTAAGTAGCAGTAGCCGTCAATTTCAAGATTATGGACCAAAATGTACGGAATTCTTGACAGACAAAACAGATCTCTTTTTCTTTTTTTTTTGTCTTTACTTTTGTGATGTGTGACACACCCAAGGACTGTATATATTCTAAAGGGCTGTTCGATCGCGTCAAATCGCCGCTGTCGTAGTCGCCGTGGAATGCTACGTCACGCGCTGACCAGCGCTCCACAGTGCGGCGGATGGTTATTCCAGCGGGACAAAATCTCAAGAGCAATGTTTGGGACTTAAAATCTAAGAACGTAGTAAATGGTCTAATATATAGCAACTATATAGTTAAATTTATTTATTTATTAACAACTTAATTTATTAATAAATGAATACAAGATAATAAAACTATGATATTATTCGTACATGACACACAAAAACCGTATTGTAAACTATTGCCAAATACATAAAATTATGATATCAGGTGAAATACTTACAAAACTCTTTTAGCAGTTATTTTTTAATTACTTTGTAATCTTGTGACACCCTCTATATTTTATTTTAAAAAATTATATTTTATTTTTAAAAATATTAATTAAGATAGATATTTTAATTTTAACACTCGGTAATTGTAAATTCATATATAGTACCTAAGTATCTAAGACAATTTTTTAAACTCAGTGCCTTTTGATGGAGTTGTTTTGTTTTTATACTATCCGATTGAAATGAATCTTTTTAGGCATTCACCTGTTAAGCTTGAACTTCCTGTAACTGTGACTACCTGTGTTGGTAACTATTTGTAACTCAAAAGATCTACATCATTCAATATATCGATATTTGAAAAAAAAGTGAAAGTTTGATATCTGCAGAACAAAGGCACGAAGGATTTTAACAAATAATATACGTACAGTAGAAAAGTACATACCTTTGGCAATCTTCAACATAATTTGGCTTTCTAATAAAATGTATTAGCACTTGTAAATATTTTGTTTTCGTATGATCTCTGCCTTGCTGAGCAGAAAACGACCAAATTTGGTTGATAAAAATGTATCGAAATACAAAGAATATTCATGCATTTTTGTATCAATTGGAATGTCTACTATTTATTCTTATCAGTACACATTTTTTGGCTTATTTCTAACAAACGCTTTTGTCCCGCTAAATTTATCTTCCAACGCACTGTGCGCTCGTCCGTCAAATACAAAAATAACTGTCACTGTCTAAAATCTTTAGCGCCAACTTCAACTCGGTCAGTAGATGACGTAAAAAAACTGACAGTGCAGGAAGATAGGAATCGAACTATCCTTATCTCTATAGTATCCTTATGACACACCAGGAAAATTATTATGTTTCGATCATAGTTTCGATTTTTCAAAATTTTGACACACCGAACTCAAAAGGTTCGCCGTCACTGTATTAAGCTATTATCAACGCTATTATTTTTAAAGTCATGAAAAACAGTTGATAGATATAACATGGATATAACCGGGCATACTGTTATAAGCAGGTAACTCGAAGCACACAAACAAAACAATTTCAAAACCCAGCCCAGGGTTTACAGATAAACAATTATTAAACAACTGTGCAACGTAGACTCTGTTGTAAATAATAAACGTTATCATCAATTTTAAACCGTAAAATGGGTAATGACAATATCTCGTAAATTGCAATCGGATTGAGGAAACATAAATGTATACACACGTTATATACAGAATTTAGATCACATGTAAATTGATACACAAATGCGTTTGCATTAAGTCGCTAATAAATTCAATTATTTACCAATATTATCCTCTATACAGGGTAGTCAAAAAACTGCGAATATTTTAGATAATTTTTATGTCATAGGCGACGTTCCCCTAATAACTGTCAAATGGTTTATAAAAATAAAAAAAATTTTCATGGCATGCTCCCTGATGGTATGTATATTTTGACGGATTTGCTTAACATTAATTTTGTCTTTCTTTAAACTCAATGAAAAATTTTGGATTGTCAAAAGCTTACGAGGGACGCAGGTTGATGTATTTTTGTATAAAACCATAGGCATCAAAACGGAAGGCCTGGGGTTTTCTCAAAACTGCGACTTTGACTCGTTTTGATGTTATTACAAATTTTGTTGCAAATATTATTCTAATCTTAAATTGAAACCCAAGCGTTTCGCTTAGCTACTGTAATTGGAGTTACACCAAAAACTAATGGCAAGATTCTCGGTGCCACAGTATTTTTTGTGCCAAATTTGGTTAAAATCGGTTTAGCGGTTTTTGAGTTATCGTGTTACAGACGGACAGACAGACAGACACCATGAAAATATTTTGTATTTAGGTCATTTATGATCCAAATAACTCATTAGAAGTGAAATTAAAAAAAAATTTTGGCCGATCTTAATAAAAAAACATTCTGAACATTATTCAATATAAACCCTAATCTTGTGACGTAACTGTAAATAACAATAATTGGAATATATCCCTTAAAATATACAAAAAACAAAGTTCAGATTAAAACTATAATAACAATTCTGCAAAACAAATATTAATTATATTTTTCAATCTATCTTTATATTACTTTTTTCAGTATTTGTTTATTTTTTGATTTTCTATGTCCATGAATTAAGTACCTAGTACAAAATGGCCTTCAGACTGCAGGTATAAATAAAAAATAAATGAATTTTTACTTGAAATTTTATAAAATGCTGGAATATACAGGGTGTCCCAATATTCCGTGGACTACTACGTATTTTTACTACTCTATACAAAAGTGCTTGGTTTGTCCGCCAGAGGGCATCAAAGTTTAAAAAAATAAACACACTTTTTCAAATATTTTAAGAAGCGTTATTCCGATTTGAATGAGATTTTAGGTGTCTATGTTTCCTAAGTGCTTTAACATATTTGACATTAACAAAAATCATAATAACATAATCATAACTTGCCCTTATATTATGGTGTTATATGTCCCAGATGAAGATAAATTAATGTCTAATTATACAGGGAAAGGGAAAAATTAAACAAAATATCTTATTTAATTATTTTATATAATTTATTAAAATATATACAAATAATAACATTATAAAAGACACTACGAGTCGGCAATCAATTTTATACTAACTAAAAAAATAATATTAAAAGAAAGAAGTTTTTAGTTTATTATTAAAATGTTACCAAAAAAATCATATCACTCTAGCCCTTCTGCAGGCTATTTGCACCCAAGTTGTTCCTCATTTATTCCATCAACTAACAACAGTTAATTATCATTTTTATATAAGATCTATCACATCCCAAAAGTTTTTTCTTCTTTGAATAGAGTAAACATATAATTCGTATGGTCGAACAAAAACGACGTCATATTAGGCATCGTAATTATAACATTACAGCTACCTGATTTGAAACAATAATGACAATAAGAAGCAAATATAAATGGATAAAACGGATTTTGCTGTACACTACTGTAATAATTTGTAATGAATTTTATATAGGAATAGGTGACTTTTCCTGCAGTTTGGAACTATGTTTATCTAGATTTAGGGTCCACTATTAATATATGTCATTAGATCATTTTTTTAAATGGATAGGGCGGTTTTTGCAACTTGACGCCTCATTTAAATCACGTCAAATGTCCTCAGTGTCAATAGCTTCAGCTAAATTTACAAAAAATAATATGGTTATTTCCAAAGACATCTAAAAAAAGGGAGACAAAACAATTTACATCTTATCGCGATCACGAACTGTGTTCCGCAAAAATCGATGATGACAGATTTACGCGGTATGTGATAGAATACGGTTCGAGTTCCAAATGATATTATTGTTATTAATGTTTTTTGGGTACCTAAAGAAACGTTAAACTAAATATTTGTATAGGTATAAAACTTTAATTAATATACATAGATTGTGCCAGGATTATACCTTTGAAATTATTTTTAGTTTTCTAATTAAATTGTCTTAGGGAAATTACAATGACAACTAGCGGCATCGCTGCGCATTCATCTTTACTACGAAATTGTCGAAATCTGTAGGAATTACGCTGACATTTGACGTTTTCATTTGTTTTCATTCAACTTATATTTGACAGCGCGCGGTCAGTTTTCTGCGGTAGTTGAAATTTTTTGTAGCTTTTGAATAACTTTCTAATAATTATTAGTGTTTATTGCAAAGAAAACTATTTAAAGTAGTTTTTAGCTATCTACGATGGTTCGCCAGTGCATAGTTTATAAAAAAGTGGACTATTCTAACCCGGAATTGATATTTCGACGGTAAGTGTCATTACGTTTTTTTACCTTTAGCCATGCTTACAGTAGGGTATCTAGATACTTTTAGTTATAAGTAGATTATTACAAAAATACGTATATTTTCTTATTTATTGGCGCATTCGATTGTGTAATTAGAGTTACCCCCAGTTAGACCTCTGGCAAAACTAGTTATAATGGAAAATTAGTCTGAGGCAATCCCAATCAATTTTTAATAAAAAAAACATCACGCCACTGACAGAGCCAAATGACAGAAAGATAGACGAAACTCAACCATGTTGTCATATTTATGTAGCCATCTCTTTTTACATCTCTCATAAAAGTGTCAAACCATGTATAATTCTAAAAAATTGAGTTTTATGAATGGAGTGTTCTGTCTACCCATTTAGATGTCTTTGGTTATTTCAGTTAATATATAATATTAATTGAAATGTTACATCTACGCCTAGGTGTGGCGTCTTTTTATTCGACCACACGGTATATTCGTCCATTAGAGAAAACAGTTCGAAAAAACTACCCACAACATCTAAAATCAAATTATACAGTCCGTTCTCGTATTGTAATGCGACTATTTCTATACTTATAGCAGTTATTTGTTGAAACTTTAATGTAACTGGAACAATTTAACAAAAAAATATTGTACACACTCATTTGCAACTGTTATCGCATCAACTAAAATCTGTACATCGAGTAGGGAAAGATTTCCACACAAGACATAAAAAAATGACAGAAAATACAATTTGCCTGTGATTTAAAACGACAGACAAATGTCACTGTCGTGCATCCTCTCGTTCGACAGACTTTATACTAAATTGCTGAATATTTTCAAAAAAATAGTTAAATATAAGCCAATATTTAGAAAATAATATCCAATATCAATAAAGTTGGACAAAATAACTAATAACAGTAAAACCACAGCGTATTGATTATGCAGCCAGTCGACTTAACGATCATTTACATTGGATATACTAAGGGCTGGCAAAGGTTAGTTTTGGGTCGAGATTTCCGTATGTAAGAAGAGTACAATGCGTTCGACTGAACAGAGAACAGTAAAAACGTTGCCAAACGTATGAAATAAACCGAGAAACTGACTCGCGTATATATCCCACACCTATTCGGTGCCAACTGCGCATGTTCCTCGCTTCGTCCAGTCAGCTGGAGATCTGATTATTTATAGCCACAAATTTGCACAAAAGAGTTTTGATTGCATTGGTTTCAACTTCTTTGCGGAGGGGGTTAATCTTTTTTTGTTATTTAATCTTTTTTGATATAATATAACAAAAAAGGATTAACCCCCTCCGCAAAGAAGTTGAAACCAATGCAATCAAAACTCTTTCGTGCAACTTTGTGGTTATATATTTAATGAAAATATAGTGAAAAGGGGAAGAATAGGTGTGGGATATACAGATTGTTAACTAGACGGTTACTTATTGGGGAACAGAATGACAACACTGCCTACATTCCAAATGAGTACTAAGCTAAGCTGCCGACTCGTCCCTTCGCGTCGCGGCGTCTCTTGACGAGCTGGCCGAGGTAGCCATATTTCAACCATAAAGCTCTTGCCGCGAGTAATAAACAAATTAACAACCTGTATACGCGAGTGAGAAACTGTGCACATTGCTAAGAGACGTAGAAGGGGATATAGCAGATTCGTCCCGGTCGATCCAATCAGTACCATATCAGTACTTAAAATTCTAGAGAAGAGTATGCATCATGCGTTCAGCTTCACGATTTAATTACGTCTCGTGATACTATATTTGTTTATTTATTAACGAGTCGTTGTAATTTTCCCTATAGCTTGTAAATGTTTAAGTGCAAGTTAGAAACACTTGCACTTTTGGTAGAAAAAAGTGGAATTGACTTGGTGTTCGACAGTGTTCGCGCTATTAGAACTCTGAAAGTCAAAAGTCGATATCTCAAAATCCATTAGAAATAATTGATTGTAGTTTTTTTCAAAAAATTTCTTAATATTTCTGCTATAATTTCTTCGCAGACAATATGTGAAAATATTTATAAATAAAAAAGTTACACCATTGCTGAAAATTGCAATGCACTAAAAATATGGATGGGTTTTTTTAAATTTTGAATGCAAAAAAATAAGCCCTTCGAATTTTTCTTATTTAAACATCTTGTAAAAGAACCAAAATAAAAAGTTTCAATATCTAAAGTTGTTCTTGAGTTATCGCGTGTTATATGTTAAAAAGTTGAGTTTTTAAATTCTCGCAATTACTGACGTTTTCTCGTTATAAGAAATGGATACCCTAACGATATCCTTGTAATTCCATTTCAGATGCTCAGAAACATATCTAATGTTTTTGTCTAGTTATCTTTTCAAAAATAAAAATCTTTTAAAAATAAGCGGTTTCCGATAGTGATTTTACTTTACTTGATAGAGAAAGGCGTACCGGAGGAATGTGGCAACGCTGCAACAGCACACCGCGTCGCATTTCTCTCACTCCCACTTAATAAGATCCCTATACGATTTACTTCCACACATGTAAATACCGACCCAAAAGTAAGACTTGCCAGCACGGTATATCTTTAAAGCGAGGCTACTGTGTCTATTTCGCCTCACGGCACTAGTAGACTGGCTGTCTGCTGAATAAGCTGTGCTAAAATAATGCAACGCTTTTTTTAGTGGAGATAGCAGTTGCTTAGGATCAATGCATACAATAATAATTCCTTATTTTTCTTTGTAACTGTACAAATACATAGTAGTTCAAATGAACATCGAATAGTGTTTCAATTTTAAAACTAGAAATTAATAATCTGATTACTATTTAATGAATTAATTAATATATGCAATAAATTACATAATATCAATTCAAACGATTTCTTTTCAAAAATTCTAATTTTAAAATTAAAACGCCTGAACATTCTTATCTTATACCTTTCTATAGTTAATTATTTCTTTCGTATAGTCCTATAAGCAAGAATGGTGGGTCGAAAAATATTTGATTTCATGGTAATGTATGAAAAATACACTTTTTTTCGCTAAGCTCTACAAAACTTTACATCTAAACAGTACATTGTCATATTACATCAATAGAATTACTTTTCTAGAAATAATATTTCAAAATAAAAAATCGTTAATTGATATAATAAGTAGAAATAAAAAAAATTACAATTATACCGGGTGTTTCCCAAAAGTCACTGACTCCTATAACTTTTTTCTTTTTTTTAGATAAAAAAAAACGAAATTTCATGTATTAGTATATGACGTAAATTAGGATTGATTGACGCATTGAATTGTTTTCGGTCACTCCTAGTCATATATACAGGGTTGTTCACCACATACGACGCGGAGTATTGTAGCTAAACTCTTAGATTTTTGCAAATTGTAAGTTTTGGGTTCGTTGAAGGACTATTAGAGCTACATTTTAAAAATATTTTTACAAGATACAGAGTGGCCCAAAAAAATAAAAAATATCAGTTGCATTTTTTTAAATGGAACACCCTGTATATTATTACATTTTTTGTTTCTACGATTAAAATAAAGGTTTATAAGGCTTACCGTTTTTGAAATATTTACGTTTTTGTCAAAATACATTAATAATTTTAAGGCTTTAGTTCTCCCGGCGTATTAAGTTTTTAAAACCAAATATTGTACTGAAGTATTTCTATTTACTAAATTTTGTGTTGCAATAATAAAAATTATACTACCTTATATAGAGTGTTTAAAATTTTATTTTAAATAATAACTAGCTATAAACGGCAATAACTTCTATAATTTAAATGGAACACCCTGTATATTTTATGGAAATCAGCACAATTTAATTGTCTATCAAATTGTGTTATATCATTTTTTACCTATGTCTTCAGGTTTTCGTAGAAAATGCATTTTCTTATAATTTAGACCACAATTATCAATATACCCATGGAATATTGACATTTTTGATTATTTTTAAAGATCTAACAAATTTTTAAAGGTTGCAGATATTAATATTGTCGATAGAGTTCGTTTATGTCATTAAAAATAAAAAATAATTGTCTAAATATTTGTAAAAAGGACCAATTAATATGATTCCAGTATTCAAACTACATTAATTGACTGTTTGCGTTGATTAATAATAATTGCTTCAAATACTAAAAAACTTAATTTTATATGTGTATTAGACAGTGTGGTAAAAAATAACACCTTAAAATTTTATTTCATTTTTTGACGGATGCTTATTTATAACAACAGAGACGTTCATTTTCATAACTTATTATTATATTGATTTCTGATTCCAAATCCACATTTAGAATAATAATTTATTAACTAACACAATTAAATATGTAATTAATTAGTATTTGGGCGGAAATAATGGTGGTATATTTAGTTATGGTACACCCTTTTATAAATATTTAAATAGTTTTATTTTTGTATACAAATAGGCTGGTAATATTATCGCTTTAGCACCTGTACATTTGTTGCTTTAAAAACAATCTAAAATGTCAATATTCCATAGGTATATTGATAAATGAAGTCTAAATTATAAGAAAAGCATTTTCTACGAAAACTTGAAGGGATAGGTAAAAATGGTATAATACAATTTGATGGACAATTAAATTGTGCATCTGATTCTCCTCAAATATACAGGGTGTTCCATTTAAATTAAACAAGTTATTGCCGTTTAAAGCTAGAAATTATTTAAAATAAATTTTTAGACACTCTGTATGAGGTAGTATTATTTTTATTATTGCAACATAATACCTGATCAATAAATAAACTTCAGTAAATATTTAATATTAAAAACTTTGATCCCTTGGAGAAATGAAGCCTTAAAATTTTTACTGCAATTTCACAAAATTGAAAATATTTCAAAAACGGTCAGGTTTAAGGGTGATAAACCTTAATCATTTTTACCTTTATTTTAATCATAGAAACTAAAAATGTAATAATGTACAGGGTGCTCCATTTAAAAAAATACAACTTTGATATTTTTTATTTATTTGGGACACTCTGTATCTTGTAAAAATATTTTTAAATTGTAGCTCTAATAGTCCTTCAACGAACCCAAAACTTACAATTTGTAAAAATCTAATCGTTCAGCTACAATACTCCGTGTCGTATGTGGTGAACAACCCTGTATAAGGGGTGAGCCACTTTTGAAAAACACCCGGTATATGTTATTTTCGAAGCTCCTCAAATCAAGCAAGAGCAAAAATAAAATCAGCTAACTAAACTAAAATTAACAAAAACTATGTATAAAAAATAAATAGGATAATTCTTATGTGCGAGCATTATGTACTTGCTACCGTCATAATTTTTTCCGTCTAAAATAAGTATATTTGGTCAAGAAGTAAGTTTAAATATCTTAAAAATTAAACTAAAAATTATTGCACGAAGCAAACGAAAAAAAAATTAATGTAAATAATCTAAAGAAATAATTTAATATCTACGAGACCAAATTATTACACCCTGTGAAATATGTTTTTTTTTTCGAAGTCCTACAAAAAAACTGTATAAATAGTAACCTCAGCGATAAAATGTTTGGTATACAGGGTGACCACTGTTCAGAAAACGTTTTATATGTGATTTCATGTTTGATATTTTCAGTCCATTTTTTATATCATTTGCGCTTATCTATTTTTTATTAGTATACAGGGCGATTCAAACTATATATCACGCGTAAATTGTATTTTTTCTAGTTCTGTAGATTTAAAACACCTTTAAAATTCTAAAACTCCGAATTATTGTTGCTTTTTTAGTTGAAATATTTTATAATACTGTCCTCTTCCAAACTATCATCTATAGACCTACTATCATAGACTGGAATTTCTCACTTTTTTTATTTTTGACCACCCTGTATATACCAATCAAATGTATGTAATATACCAAACCTAACCAAACAATATATTGTATTTAGTATCATACTAAACACTTATAAATTACTGTATTTTAAGAATTCTTGTTATTAATTACGATAATTTTAGAATGCAAATATTATGCCAATCACCCCGTATATTAAGAATATTATTTTTAAAGATGCGCTACCATTGTAAGCATATTTTGTAAAAATTATAGGTTAAAATGTGAAACTTCGGAAAATTCGATTCAATATTTCTTTTCGGAATAGTGAGTCACCCCGTATACTGTTTATATGTGCTTATTTCAATAAATAAGTTACGATTATGTATAAACAGTGTGCATTAAAAAAATATATAATATTTATATATCGAGAAATATTGGAAATCTTTTCTTTAGATCAATCTTAATTTTAATAACAAAAATAAGAATTGAACTCTCTTGTTTATTTAAAATAAAAATTATTATTTATTTGGTATTTCCTTTGTTAGTGTTAATATCAATAATTTTTAACCTAATATTTACAATTAAAAAACACCGTCACGCAAGAATCTGTGTTAAATTAAAACAACCTCAATAAAAAATAATTTTAAAAAGTTCGATTAAAATTAAACTAGATATAGAAAAATATGTTTTAAAAAATTAGTATATGTTAGTAAAAAATATTTGCTAGTTTAACAACTACCCTGTATATAATAAGTATAGTCGGTCCAGTCAGAGAATGACAGACGACTGTTACCTGTCATGTATCACTGTTATGTATTCTTTCACTGGGCAAACTATATTATATGAAATTTTTGCACTGTAATTCTGATTGAATAAAAAAAGAGATCAATTCTTAGCCTTGTTTTGCTTTTGCTAAAGTGTCGTATAGTTATTTTTTTTTGGAAATTCTTAAATGTAGTTCTGTAATAATAATTGTTTATTGTCATAGATTTTTTTATTTACCTCATTTAGCCCAAAGTTCTTTCTTATAGAAAATGAAGCCCATTTTACCTGAAAATGATTACCTGACAGTAGTGAAGATTCATTTTGACAAACATTGCGGATTGATACATGGTTGCCAAATCATCTAGTAAATTATCCAATCCGTTATCCCTTTTTTGTGGAGGGACTCAAAAAAGTAATGATTTGGCTGTCTATAATGATAGCTTTAGCAATTTTGTGTCAAATTTGTGTCAAATAGTACCAAAAATAAAATTACTACTAGAAATGGTCACTTTTTGATAAAAAAAAAAGAGTGCAAAAACAATATCTAAAGATCGTGTGTCATGGTATGCTTGCGACAGTGTTTCTAGTGGTTTACTTATCCACGTAAGTATAATATATCTAGGGTTGTAAAATATGTCAAAATTAGTTTTCATGAAGCTTCATTCAGAACCTCGCAATTAGTGGTTTCAATTAACGTAGAAGTTTGTTCCTTTAATATCAATGTAAGCATTCCGAACGTCAAAATTAGTGGTAGACATCTTCAATTAGTAGAAAAAGTTATCAAATTTTTAACTTTTGCACTAATTATACTTCAAAATCTGCGAGAAATGTAATTTTGGCCTGTGATTATCTTCAGTCAAGAGAAATTGTGGTTAGGAATCAAAAGTTTATTGTTTTAAAAGCTAAATATTTGATTTTCTCTATGGATACAACTGACTAACGCAAGCTGTTGCTAGGATATTCTATTAATTTTAATTGTGTTTTTTTAAATATTATGAATGATTGTAAACTAAAAAGTATAAAGTGTAATTGGAACCACTAAATTTATTCAACTAATTGCAAAGTTCTAAATGAAGCTTTAGTTATTGGAAATATAAAATAATTGCGAATAAGCTTTATTTGGTAGCGCATAAACCCATTTGTCGCAAACTTCTTGACAAATCCTGTATAACTACCCAAACAGAAGTACAAATGTACCTCTCCTGTCATCAATTCCAAACCTCTACTTAACTACACGACACTCTAGCAAAATACCTTCCTCCCTGCATTCCAATCCAAAACAAACGATTGAATCCTAACAAAAAAAAGAATAAAACTAAAAAAGGCCCAGGTCCTCCCTACATAACCCCACTTTTTATCGCTGCTCCTTCGCTGTCAGCTTATCGATGAGCTCCTGCAACGGTGCCAGTTCCCTTCGTTCGATCAGGCTGAACTCCTGCACGAAAAAGATGAAGTGCTTGAAGGAGGTGTTGAGGTGGGCCTCCTCGCCGAGTTGTACCACCTCGCTAAAGTGCTGGTGGTAGATGTGGGCGTAAACGCGGAACAGGCGTTTGAGGATGGTCTTGGCGATGGACTGGAAGTTTTTGGGGAAGGGTACGCCTGGAAGAGACAAGATGGAATTAGTAGGGGCACAGATTATTATTTCAGATTTTTCAGTAAGACGGAGAAACTAAATTAAACAAGGATGCATTCGGTCCCTTTAAATCACCGATTTAAAAAGCCACACAAGCCCCAACACAACAGCTGTGCGATCGTGCGACCGGATAAATAAAATTATGCGACGAATATCCTTTTTTTTGTAGTTCAAATCGAAAAAAAAACAAGAAATGCGAAAAGAAATTTACTAGAAAATATTTTTTACTTTTTTTGACGGCATAGCTTTGCTTTTGTTGGGCCTGTGTCGGTATTAGTCATTATTTTCTCCTTGTCTATAGTAGTGATGGGAAAAACTGATTAATTACTCGAGTTTCAAGCGATTGCAATAACCGAGTGATCGCTCGAGCGAAATATTACTCGTATTTAAAAATACGGTTTTTCACACGTCACGCGTCGCTTGTTGTAAGTACTCGTCAACGCCAAGCGCCAAGCAGTAAGTTGCGCGCGCAGTAATGAATGGCAAGTAGCAAGCGGCGAGCGATTCGCTTGATGGCTTGATTTAGTTTATTTCAAAGCATTGTCGATGTAGGTCGTAAAATTTTGTCCCTCAAATACGCAACGAATAAATATATATACGGCGTCGTATAAATTTTCTATCTGCAATGTATGTAGAAAATTCGCTCGGCTTTTTATCGAGTATGTCACATTAAAATCGGATTTCAATTTATTTCATTCCAGGATCGCTTGCGTTCGTCGCTTGGTATTCGCCACTTGCATCGCTCATAATCGAGCGATGTCGATTATTTCAATAATCGAGTACTCGAGCGAATTTTCGCTCGAGTTATCCCATCAATAATCAATAGCTAGCCTACTTTATTCGTCAACCAATCTTACTTTTATACTTTTTAAACTAATACCTGTTTTGTCGCTTGATGTTTACGCTTTTTTAAGAACTTAAAATATGACAAAAATCTAAAAAAATGCATTCCCAATTTTAATTAGGAATACATTTTTTACAAACGGCACAATGCATTCGAGAAAAAAAGGAAGTCTGACAACGCCTTTACTCCTGTTAAAGGTCGAGGCAGTCCGAGGTCACGGCGGCATTTACCAGCAAGGTGAAATAAGTCAAATAAGAGCCACATCTGAAATAATAATCTGTGGTAGGGCACTATTTAGTAATCTCTTATTTTACAAATTGTTATTTATAAATATCAGTTAGTGCATGTCATCTGTGTCTGATTATGTCTGATTATAATCAAGCATTACAGAGATGATTTGCTTTAGGAATAAATGGAATAACAGCCACTACCCATACCAAACAGTACATATTTTACGTAAAAGTCACGAAAATATATACAGGTACAGACGAAAAGTTATTACTCTTCAAAACAGTTAAAACACGTGTAGGTGGCGTCCCCTAGAAATAAGAGTCATATTGACATCAAAATCAGATTTCTCATTATTTCAAAAAACTCCTAGACACGAATTTTCATCCAAATATTGAAGTTACTTCAGAAATTATTTGGAAAAGAACGAAATAAAAAAAGAAACTTCTACACCCTGTATCTCGAAACTAAGCATTTTAGGCCATACATTTATACGAACTTTTTACTTATTTTTATCTGCAGAATAAGCTGCCGAAGTTTCCGGAATACAGTTCTGACCACCCTGTATAAAGAAAAAATACAAATTGATCTTAAGCAAAAAGTATATTTTCAATTTTTCACACATAATCATGAAATCAAATATTTTTAGAGACCTAATATTACTGCTTATAGGACTATATTAAAAAAATAAAGTGTAGAACTTTTTACCGAAAGAAGGTAAATATGAAAATTAATTAACACTATTCTGTGTTGAAACAACCCAATTTAAGTCAGCTTATTAAACAATGTATAGGTATTTTTGTAGACGTAAAATTCTGATTAGTAAGGCATTAAAGCGTATCGACCATAGACTTAAAATAAAATATAGACTACACTATTTACATCTCAACGCGGACAAACAACCTTTTTTGTACACATGTTTACTTCTGGGTACAGTCGACCGAGCCTTCCTCATCCAGCCTATGTTGTCACGTCTTTAATATTATCAATATTTTTTTTCTTTTTATACACATATATTGAGATATTAATACTACAGTTTAATAAAGTAGGTTTTAATATTCCATAGATGTATTAAATAGTCCTTATACTACTAAATTATAAGTCGGATACTGTTTAATAAGGATAAGTTCTTTACAATATGACAACACCGATTAGAGGCGAGGGAGCCTATTCATTCATTTTTACCTTGTAGTACGCGTGGCAAGTGTGCGGTAAAGCTTTGATGCCGCTATGTCCCCGGCTGTATTAACGCATTTTCTTAGTTTGTAGTCCTTAAGTGTTTATTTTATTGACTTTTTCTGTTCAAGAACTATAAAATATGGTTCGCCAGTGCCAAATTTGCAAGAAATTTGACTTAAATAATCCATTTAAGTCTTGAAACGACTTTCGACCGGTAGACAACTCTCAATTTGCCCATTGGGAGCCAGTGGCGTTGTTGTAGAAAGGCGCTTATTTAGATAATATTTTAGTAAAATGTAAAATCTGAATTTTTTCTCATTACATTATTTACTTACTTACATTGTAACAAAGTCATAATTATAACCCTGTTAATAATTAATAATGATTTTATTAAAAATATGGTTTATTCTAAAATTATCTTGAGCATATAAAATAACATACAAGAATTTTAAATTGATATTACATTATGAAACAATATTTTTTAATATACCGGGTCGTCTCAAAAGTGGCTCACCCCCTATAACTTTTTTATTTTTTCAGATAAAAAAAACAGATTTGTATGTTATAGGTATATGACATAAATTAGGATTTATTGATGTATTCAGTTGTTTTTGGTCTCTTCCTGTTTCACCGAAATGATTACATCTTTTTATTTTTAAAGGCAACCTCGGTATATTGCTACTTTATTCGATAAAAAATGACACTCTGAATAGAATGACATATCATATGTCAACTTTTGACATTGTCGCTGAAAAACAAATCGTATTTTAAATTTCAATCCAGGGTGCCATGGTGTTGTTAAAAACACTAAGTTTTAATCAAGGAGCCTTGGAAAAATAGTTTTGATCGTCTAATAGGTTTCGTGTCTTGTCTAAGTCGGTTAAAATATGTACAAATCGTATTTTTAATCATACATATGTCAATTTTTTCAAATGGAACAAGGGTGACTCATTAGCATATTTGGAAAAAGCATTTTTTTATGAATATATGATACCACACACTTGGTATTTCGAGTCAAATTGTCGTTATGAACCGCGTGTTACAATTACAATTAAACCATATGCGAAAATGTCAAAGTTGACATATGATATGTCATTCTATTCAGAGTGTCATTTTCTATCGAATAAAAAATTAAAAGTTATAGTCATTTCCGGTTAAAAAGGAAGTGACCAAAAACAATTGAATGCGTCAATCAATCCTAATTTATTTCATATACTAACATACTAAATCTTGTTTTTTTATTTGAAAATATAAAAAAATTATGGGGGATGAGCCACTTTTGAGACGCACCCGGTATAATAAAGACAGTACCGAATTAAATAAATATAGTTTTCATTTTATCACCTTCCTTGCTTTAATGGAACAGATTTATGTTTTCTCTAATTTACTTAATAAGACATCACTTAACCAGAAAAAAAATTACAACAATTATATATTTTTTTCTCTCCCTGTCGCCGATTCTATTATATCTGTGGAATAGATACTGATTTGATTAATATTAGGGGTTGTAAATGTTTGACTAAAATTAATAATTTATTATTAATTTCAAAAATTACCTAATTTCAATTATAAAATTTCTTCTATAACGTGTATTTTATTATTTTTATCCTTTTTGGACTCTAAATTGTTTTTTCTAAACTTATATTTAAAAAACCTGTCCTAAATCTTAATAAAATATAAAAAAGTTTAAATACGATATATTTTTAATTTAATTATAGCTTCATTAAAATAAAAAAATTACCCGGCTATGATACGGAGAGTTCAGGTGTACTTGAGAAACGAAAGTTTGTGTTGTGTTTCTCGGCAGAGTCGTCAGGGAACGACCGTTACGACAGAGACAACCTATCTATCGCTCGTGTCGCACTCGTTATAACCTAAAACAATAACACAACAATAACAAGACAGTGTCTGACCGCATGTTCCAGCTATTTATGAATGAGATGCTCAGTCTTATTTTATTTTAAGTCTATGGTATCGACCGACCGATGAAAATCACGAAAGTGGAAAGAGAAATTATGTTTTAATTGGTAGCTTTTGTAGGATATTGTCTCTATTTCATAACAGCAGAACCAAGAATAGAAATAAAAAATAATTCGATGAGTCAGAGACGAGAAAATTTATAAAGAAAAACAACAAGTAATAAAAGAACCGGAAATAATGTACAATCCCTTTTACTAAATATAGATTAACAGTGTGCTAAGTCATGTTCGAAACATTAACCAATAAATACAGGGTGTTCCACAGAAACCTGTATAGGGTGTCCCAAATTCGAGCTTCTGCCTGAACAGGCTTTATAATAAATTATTCAGGTATTGATTACAACAAGAATATTTTGAGAAAAAAAAACAGTTAAAATACAAGCCGATGATTTAGAAAATAATATCCAGCATCTATACTAATATATGAAATTCTTAAGTGACTGACTAAATGGTGGGTTCATACAGCCAAATAAAATAAAATAAGAATAAAATAAAATAAGAAATAAGGAATTCTTATTTGTGTGCGTTCATACAGTCAAATAAAATAAAATAAGAAATATATATTTGCTCATGCGCAGTACGATGAGGCTGGATAAAATTTAACTTTTACGATTGTTTATAGTAATTTTACTATTTATAGTATATTTATTTATTTGTTGCCTACTATATTATACATTTTACTTACGTGAAATTATAAAATAAATTAAATCCAAACTGAAAATATTTGTAGGTTAGAATTAAGCGTGCGCAAAGCCGTTTTCACATAAAATAAAACAAGAAGTTAAAAGATAAAGACTTCTTATTTTATTTGTTATTTTATTTGGCTGTATGAACGCATGTACGGTATCCCATATAACCAACTTTCTTATTTTATTTTATTTTATTCTTATTTTATTTTATTTGGCTGTATGAACCCACCAATACTGATTAACGACGATCCTGCTCAAACCACTCAACGTAAGAAGCTCAATTTTGGCATACAGGTTGATTCTAGGGTGCAGAGGTTCGATAAGAAGGGATTTTTGAAATTCCAGTTCAAGGGGTGAAACCACCCCCAAATATTACAATATTTTTTTATTTAAAAAATGGTCAAGTTTCAAAAAACGCTTAAACACGTATATTTTACTTTGTTTTTACATATTTTTAAGATTTTTTTTAAAAATGTATACAGGGTGTTTCGAAAAATCTGGTCATTGATTAATCACGATCCTGCTTAAAGCGCTTGACGTAAAAGCTGATTTTTGGAAAACAGATTGACTTTAGGGTGTAGAGGTTCGATAAGAACGGATTTTCGAAACTCGAACTCTTAGGGGGTGAAACTATCCCTCAAATATTAAAATATATTTTTTATTTAAAAACCGGTGAGTTTTTCGGAAAAACTCTTAAACACGTATATTTTATTTTGTTGTTTTACATATTTTAAGATTTTTTATAAATTTATACAGGGTGTTTCATAAAATATGACCATTGAGTAATCACGATTCTGCTTAAACTGCTTGACGTTTAAAGCTGATTTTTAGTAAACGGATTGATTGTGGGGTGTAGAGATTCGGTAAGGAGGGTTTCTCGAATCTCAAATTCCAAGAAGGTAAAAACGACCCTCAAATATTACAATATTTGTTATTTAAAAAATGGTTAGTCTCTCGGGGAAACGCTTGGACAGGCAAAATTTATTTGCTTTTTTACTTACTTTGAATTTTTAAAAAATCATACAGGGTGTTCCAAAAGTTGGGTAATTTCTTAACCACGATTCTGCTTAAACTGCTTGACGTAAAAAGCTTATTTTGCAAACGGATTTTTCGAAAGTCAGATTCCAACGACATCAAACTACCCCTCAAATATTACCATATTGTTTTTTTCTCATGCCGACATAAATGTGAGAAAATTTTATCCAGTTGTATGTTAATGGAAATTCTTGCTTTGCTTTATCATCCACCATTACAAATGATTAATTCGACGCGAACAGAGTCGCTGGTACACACTAGTCAATAAATTTGGACAAAATATCTCACAGCACAACAATGTAAAGCTTTTTAGGGGATACAGCAGTTGCTCAGGATCAGTGGCTACAATAATAACTCCTTATTTTTTTTGTTTTAAGTTACATATACATAGTAGTTCAAATGAACAACAGACAGTGTTTTGATATTAAAATTCGAAATTAATTATCTGATTACTAAAATATGAAAAGAATAGATTGTGATACAGGGTGCTAAAAATTCGGGGTACGAGCATTGGTATGTCGGTAACCGTAATAGATACGAAGATGTTTAAATTAGGGCAAAATTGCGCTTTGGGATGTTCACCAAGACGCCATCAAAAAAGTTTTAAAAATTTCAATGATTGCTGAGTTTTTGGAAAAAAAACAGATTTTTTGAAAATCAGTTTTTTTTCCTGTCGTTACTTTTTTGATAAATCAAAAAACTAATTGCTCATTCTCATAGCCACTTTATTAGGGCTATCTGACAGTATTTTTAGATTTTCAAATTAGCTGACAATTTGTGAGATACAATTTATTTAAACTAATTTCACGTCCGGGTCTGTTTTTTTTTCAATGTTTAATCAATTCATCGCTACAATATTGATAAGCTTTCAGACTTAACAATGACGTGGAGTAAAACATTGAATACGGAAAATCAAATGCAATAAAATAATATCTTTAAATTGCTCACCTGGATATTACTTATTTGAATCTTCCAATTGGCTCGATTTTCCTTATTCGATGTTAATTAGCGCTGATCAATATTGTTGCGATGAATATAATCAGATTAAATAATTTAAAAAACCAGAGTCGGACTTGAAATTATTTTAATTAATAATTATACTAAGGGCTGGCAAAGGTTAGTCTTGGGTCGAGATTTCCGTATGTAAGAAGAGTACAGTGCGTTTATAATGTACTGAACAAAGAGAGGACAGTAAACACGTTGCCAAACGTATGAAATAAACCGAGAAACTGTGCACATCGCTAAGAGACGTGGAAGGGGATATAGCAGATTTGT
Source organism: Sitophilus oryzae (assembly GCF_002938485.1). NCBI lineage: Eukaryota > Metazoa > Arthropoda > Insecta > Coleoptera > Curculionidae > Sitophilus > Sitophilus oryzae. Next base: position 6,668,190 of record NW_022146501.1, read on the forward strand.
CGCAGTTGACCGGTCAACCCAATCATCCAATCAATACCTCTGTCAGTACATAAAGTTCTAGGGAGAGGTGTACGTCATGCATTCAGCTTCACGATTTAATTACGTCTCGTGATACTTGATTTGTTTATTTATTAACGAGTCGTTGTAATTTTCCCTATAGCTTGATTTTTTTAAGTGCAAGCTAGAAACACTTGCATTTTTGGTAAAAATAAGTGGAATTGAGTGGGTGGTCGATAGTGGTCACGCTATTAGAACTCTGAATTCAAAAATCGATATCTCGAAATCTATTAGAAATAATAGTTTGTAGTTTTTTCAAGAACTTTGTTAATATTTCTGGCTGTATTTTCTTTGTAGAGAGTATGTGACAATCTGTATCAATAAAAAAATTACACGATTGCTGAAAATTGCTATGCTCTAAAAGTAAATGGATGGATTGTTTACAATTTTTGAATGGAAAAAACAACCTTATCGAATTTTTCTTATGTAAACATATTGTAAAATATCCGATCTTGAAAATAAAAAAAAGTTTCAATATCTAAAGTGGTTCTTGAGTTATGGCCTGTTATGTGTTAAAAAGTTGAGTTTTTAAATTATCGCGATTACTGACGTTTTCTCGTTATAAAAGAATGACACCCTAACGATATCCTTATAATTCTATTTCAGATGCTCAGAAACATTACAAACCTAATGATTTTATCTAGTTATCTCTTGAAAAAAAAGTCTTTTAAAAATAAGCGGTTTGCGATCGTGATTTTACTTTACTTGATAGCGAAAGGCGTATCGGCAACGCCGCAACAGCACACCGCGGTCGGTCGCATTTCTCTCACTCCGACTTAATAAGATCCCAATGCGATTTACTTCCACACATGTAAATGCCGACCCAAAAGTAACAGTTGCCAGCACGGTATAGTTTTGTTGTTGTTAAGATACCCAAAACAAAAAAATGTATAAAGTGTAGGATATCATTGTACTCAGGAGACCGTTCTTTCAAAACCTGAAATAAAACATGCAAGTGCGTATTTAAAAAAATTAAGTTGGCATCTGTATCTCGCAAATTATCAGCTAATTTAAAAATCTTAAAATACTCTCAAATAGCCCTAATAAAGTGGTCATGAAAATGTGCAATTAGTTTTTGGATTTTCTAAAAAGTAACGACAGGAAAAAATAAATTGATTTTCAAAGAAATCCGTTTTTTCCAAACCAAACTCAGAAACCCTTGAAATTTTTTAAGCTTTTTTGATGACATCTTGGTGAACATCTCAAAGCGCAACTTTGCCCCAATATAACCATGTTCGTATCTATTACAGTTACCGAGATACCAATGCTCGTACCCCGAATTTGTAGCACCCTGTATAATTATGTAATAAAACAATATATCAATTCAAATTACTGACACAACTGTCATTGTAATGGATCCTCTGATTGTAAAGACTGTATACGAATATTATTATACTGTATATGAAGATTTTGTCCATAACTACAATACAATCGAAAAAAAAACGGCGTCAGGGATGGCTTCGAAATGAAGACCTGTCATGAAGATCACTGTCATTTTATATGTAAAATGATATGGGGAATGTCAATAATACTATATTTTTGAAGTGAACTTACCTATTTTAGAAGGGAACAACGTTTCGTCATCTAACTGATCCTGCACCCACGTCATCAAATAATCAATG